>NC_141937.1:12926058-13228076 GCF_057802395.1 Ceratotherium simum simum | reverse complement strand
GAATATAATGCAAGCCACAAATGCGAGCCACAAGTGTAATTTTCAATTTTTTTGGTGCCACATTTAAGAAGGTAAAAATAAACAGGTGAAGTTAATTTTCATAATAAATTTTATTTAACCTCATATATCCAAAATACTGTCATTTCAACATGTAACAAGTATAAAAAATCAAGATAGTTTACTTTCTTTTTTCCCTGCCAAGTCTTCACACGCATGTGTATTTTAAACTTACAGCATATAGCAATTCTGACTAGCTGCATTTCAAGGACTTAAGACCCACGTGTGGCTACTGGCTACCATATTGGACAGAGCAGCTCTTGAGGTCAAAAATTGCTGAAATCGTCAGTATCTTAAGTTGCCTCTGTGATGGACATACAAGTAAAATAGATCAACCAATTCAGTCTCCGAAAGTCAGTAGTTGGGGAATCTGGTAGTATCTTAAATGGGGGAATACACCCCATTTCAAAATAAGGTCTGAATATTTATAGCTTTTAAGTTAATGTTTTGTGCCAACCACTAACAACGCTATTACTCTTTACCCAATATACCAGTGTTTGCTGTTTTCATCTTCATATTAAGAGCCCAGGAAATTTTGGTCCCTGGACAAACCTCTTCTCAGGAAAGAGTGTATCCCTTCCCCTGTCCCAGAGCAGCAGGAAATGGTCAGACATACCCCACTGACACATCCCATACATTTCATACATGTAGGACACCCCATTGCATGTGGTCTCTGTGTACTACACCGGCAGGAGAAATGAGATGTAAAGATGACCAGTGTTCACTATGCCGCAGCCACGGATGAGCGAGTTTGAAAGATGACCTGATCTTACCAGTATTACCTACCTCACAGGCTTACTGTGATGACCAAGGGCAATAACAGAGAGAGAGCTCTTAGCAAACTGTAAAGTGCTATACAATTCTAGTTATTATTATTGAGAAAGGACACCATTCCTCACCTGGAAGACCAGATAGAAGAAAGAAAAAAACAGTAACTTGAAATAAGAGATGCTGAGCTGGGAGAGGAGGGAGGAACCCATGAAAACATAGGTTGTTCTTGGTGGACTCGTTCTCTTGGAAGAGTACAGAGAGGTTTAAGGAACCTCTATCACCTTTCCCTGGAAATCTTGGGAGTTACCAAAAAGTAAGGGTGACAGCTCAGAGTACAAGCTTCCACCCCTGCTCGACCCCCCATGACCGCCACACCCCCGCTTTCCCTCACCCCAAATACAGCATAACTCAGGCGAGTGGTTCAAAACAGTTCGATTCCTTCTTCCCAGGGTTTAAATGTGGCCTAAAAATGCAGCGCCACCGGGGGTACTGGCGCCATCCCGGAGCAAAAGTCGCCGCGGCCCGGGGAGTCTGACTCAAGGTTTCTCGCCAGCGCGAACGCCTGTGTTGGCACTTGTGCTGCCCTCTCGCCTTCTCCAACAAAAACAGAGAGGCTCGGCGAGCCGCCGGAGTCTCCCTCTACCTGTCCAACACCCTCGTCCCGATGCGGACCGCTCTGGGCAGGCGGCATTTACGAGGTCCGCGGGGAGTCACCCACACAAAGGCGCCTTGTGCCTCTGCGCTCCGGGACGGGCAGCCGGGGCGCCGGGCACCGCACCCAGGCCGGGCAAGGAGGGCGCCCCTGCCTCGCAGAGCCCCCTACCCAGTCCCGAGATCGGCACCGCCAACCCTCACCCTCCCTAAGAGAGGCCATCCCTACTCCCCAGTTTAAAGACGGGGCTCCCCTCGGCTTGCCACAACCCGCACCCCCGAAAGGAGGCACAAGAGCTAGGGGTGCACAGGCCACTCCGAAGAAGTTTGCATTGTCACCACGCTGCGCTTTCTCGCCTGCAGGAGCGGCTGAGCACTCCCTACCCCAGCTCCCCGCCCGCCCCATCCCCGGGGCTGGAGACGCCGGGCCCCCCGGGTCCGCTCACCTCTGGTCCAGTCCACCACTTGCTGGGGGCTCCACTTGGTCACGGGTTCCATGGTAAATGGCTTCGCTCCCCGCTGGGCTCGAGTCGGCGGTGAAGTCCTGCTGCCTGCGCCCGCGGCCCCTTCCCGGGAGAGCGCGCCCTGCGGCTGGTCCCCGAGCGCCCCGTCAAGGCTGCATGGCCGCGGTCAGCGGCTCATCCCCGCGCGGCTCGGCCAGCGCGGCGCGGCCCTCTCCCCGGCACACGGGACAGCCGTGCGGCTCCTCCTCCAGCTGCCACCGTCCAGCGGCAGCTCCTCCTCCTCCCCCCGCCGCCGCCGGGAGCCCGGGCACAGCTGCTGCTCCTGGGCGATGGCAGCTGCGGGGACGCCGGGCTGCGACCCCAGCCCCCCTGGCCTCCGCTCGGCGCGGGACCCTCCCGGCCCGGCTGCTCCCCGCTGCTCCTCTGCAGCCACGGCCGGGATCACTTCCTCCGGTGCTCGGGCCGCGCGCTCCGCTCCCCGCCCAGCTCCTCCTCTTCGCGGCGAGCTCTCCCGGGGTCCCCGCTCCGCGTGCGCCGGCGTCCCCGAGCCTTCCCGCCCGCGCGTCCCACCTCCCGCGCCTCCCTCTCGGTCGCACCGGGGCAGGGTGCAGGCCAGGGCGTGCGCGCTCGGGTTACAAAGTTTCAGCTCCGCTCGCTGCTCTCGGCATAAAAGAGGGGGCGGGGCCCAGGGCCCAGCGAAACTCGTGGGAGGGGGCGGGGCCGCCCGAAACGGCCGCCTCTGGTTACTTTCCCTCTCTGAGCCCTTCCCGCACACTCCCGGAGTGTCCTGGGCCGTACTTTCCTTTTCAAGGGGCGGGCAGTAGCTCGGGCGTGCGTCCCGGAGAGCCCGTTGGCCAGGGTGAGGCCCGGGTCCTATTGGTAGAACAGTCTGTCTCGGTATGAGCAACAATATACACACACACACACACACAAAGTAGGATCTGCATGTTCTGTTCATTTTAAATGCTTTGTATCAATCTTGCTCTGCGATTAAGCTTTCCTTATTTTAAATTTCTTAAGGTAAAATTATTTCACTTTATATTTTGGATGACATAGTGACAATTTAACTCACTTCTCTTTGAATGCTGCTGCAATATTTTCAGCTTCGCAAGGAAAATGAATCATAATAAATTGGTAGCTTTTAGCGTTATATATTGCAGTATTATTCATATTTGCAAAGCGAGCTAATGCTCATCTGGATTAGTCATCAATGGCGAAGGGAAAGTTGTTAGCCAGCCAAAGAAAATATATCGTGTGCACAATTTCAGCCACTGACATGAAGAGAGCCCTTTCTTATTCACCGGACTCGGTCTGGGTCCGGATTTACCCTGCCCTGGGAGAAAATCCTACATTCAAATATCTAGCTCTCCTTCTTCAAGCCCCTCCTGCATCCCCTCTCCAGCCCCAGGGAGCTCTACCTCCCACTCATAGTTAGAGAGTCTTTTGGCGCTTAACGATTCTTACCTTCAATTATAGTTACTTATTTACATCTTCCCCTTGGAGACTGTTAACCCCTTGAGGGCAGAACCCACTCGATAGAGCTTTCTCTCTTCTCCCTCTTCCTACCACCTAGCTGGTAGCATCTAGCATAGAGTCAAAGGTGGGATCAGTATTTATTCATTAAATAAAGATCTGTGAATGCCTCCTATGTGCCAGCCGCTGCATTCGTTAAATAGCTGTTGAATTAGTGTGATATGTGCTATTTATACAGGTCTGTGTGGATGCATGGGTTGGAAAGATGGCTAGGAGCAGGCCTAAGCCTCTGCTGCAGTGTGATGAGCTGGAGTAACCAAGAAGAAACATATTTTTAAAAGTGAAACAACATCAGACCCACCTTTCTTGCAACTTCCATATAGGACTGAGTAACCACAACAGCACAGAGATATGCGGTTATCAAATACAATTTTTTTTTTTTTTGAGCAAGAGTGATTGGCAGACCTTTACATTTACGGTAAAGGCAATGACAAAATTCCTGGTAAACTGGTTGTCCTTCAAAAATAAATGATGACCTTTTAAACTTAACATCAATGGCTAGCCATCTTTATTGCAGTAAGTTGGGAGAAGGACCTTGATGTTTGTCATGGGATTCACTGGAAAAGGTAACCAATCTTACCTACACCTTTAGTTACAGCAATCACTGTATGTTGTGTCATCTTTGATTACAATTAGGGCGACCGCATAATTTATCTCCAAACCAAGATATTCCTGAGTATGAAAGAAGAGCTGTCAATAATTATGTTGGAATAACATGAATAAATTGGGCCATATGGTCTCTGTAATTATGAAGAAAAATCAAGTGTTAATGATTTTGCCATAGAATTTTACTTGATGTTTTCACAGTGTTTTCAAATTCATTTGCATTAGTCATTACTGGAGAATTAAAAGATAAAATTCTGGGAGTCAAGCAAGAGTTTGCAAAATTTCATCCCACTGAGTCAACACGCTGTCTATACTCGGAGCATAAATACATCATAGCTAAAGAGGAACGCGATGCTAACATCTATAACCCGGAAGATCAATTAACTATCTAAATGAATTAGCGTTCTGTTTACACTTCAAGTCCTGAAGGCTAATTACTATTTAAATAAGGCCTTCTACCTTAATTACAGCTGTTAGCATGTGAAAGTTTTAGCAAGTGAAAGTCTGCCTTCCTGTCTGAAATGCAAACTTGAAGACACCCCAGGTCACTAATGGTGTGCAATAAAGGCAGAATCTTAGGTAAATAGCTTTGGAAATCAAACTGGATACAAAATAATCATTTATAAATTTGCTAATTTTTCTTCTCTGCTAGTTATAATCTGTAGCTATGCTATTACATTGTGTATGTGTGCACATTACCTAACTGCAGCTATGCCATTTCTTCAGAAGCAGAATTGATTTGCACCTTGATTACTACAATTCCTGGCACATAATAAGGAGCTGAATAAATCCTTTTTTAAATTGAATTGAATTTGTAGAAGAACTGATATTAGAGCCTAGGTCTCCTAGATTTCTCTTTCTAGCTCCTTCATTTATCTGACTTTGGGTCTCCTAACATGTTTAGGTCATTTATTCCATCGATGAAATATTTATTCAGTACTTATAAGACACTAAATTGGGCACAAGGAAGATTCAGAAACACATGCCGAGCAGCCTTTACAGATCAAAGGCATCGTGTGATTTTCTGAGGGGGGATTTTCTTCTGCAGTCTTTAATCAGAGGAAAGTACTCTGGTAGACCCAGACAAGGGAGTTTTAAGGATCGATGTGATATTAGCATTTTGAGCCAGTCCATATTTTATTAATTTTTTTATTTGAGAACTAAGGATGGAGCATTTTGGACTAGTGGTTATTACCATAATGTATTTGATAAACACAAGAGGAGCAAAATAAAGAAACTTTTAAATAAATTATTAATCTGTAAAGACCCAGTCTCCTTCCCCAGTCCAAAACAATGTTTTTCAGAATGAAAGAAAAAAATGAATACATCAAGCAAGCTGCTCCAAATATTCAGCTTTATCCCACATTCTAAGGTCCTTCTCTTGAGTATCATTTTCTTCCCATCACATTGCTTTTTTACCATTTTCAGAACATTCAAAATTACTTAATATTTTCTTCGCATATAATGGTCTCATGTATGTCTCTTATGTTATCTTTTGTCCTGAGAATCCCAAACAATTCTGCAAAATACTGCCTGGGAAATCTCCTGCACTTAGAGCTAAGCATTCTTATCTATGACATTACCTCACTGCGAAGTCATGGGTTAACTAAATTATCCAGGCCGCTGATGATCTTGTCTTTCATTCAATTCCATTTGGTTTGAATTCTTCATGCTACAGTCATGTAGTTATCTTCCTAGAGATGGCCAGGTTCCCTATCAGATAATTCAGGTAGTAAAATCCTCCAACTTTTTTTGTTTTTTGAAGTCTTACAAGTGCTGCCCTACTTATTCGAATTCTTTTGATCACTCAGTTACAATAATTGTCATCCTACAGTAAAAAAGCTGATATTTGGCTTTCTTGTACTGAGCCCTCTCTGTAACTCGGAGATCAACATCAATTGGATCCATGTTCAAAAACCTCACCTGTTTTAAATCAGACTTGAAGATGTTGACTAAATTTTTCTAACAAAAAAGAGAAACAGTGACACTGTTAAATCCTATTTTCCAGGACTTATAGCTGTATTTTTTGAAGAGTTGTTATATGAGGCAATACCCACAAAAGAGTTAAGTTTCCAGAAAGTGCTAAAGAAGCTAACAAAGAAACAGGCTATAGATAAAGATGGAACAATGGATCCTGCATTTTCCCCCAGGGACTTAACGCTACTTTTTGTTGCAGCTATCACATTGCAGAGTGTCCAAAAAGACCAGAATGCCATTTGCACCAGTGGTTCTCACAGTTTTCATTTAACTTGGTGGGATTCATAATCTCTGAACAAGTAAATATAACACCGGGAGTTTCAGACTCAGTGATTTTTGTTTCAAACATAAATTCCATGTTGATAATAACGGACAAAAAGTTCAGGGTGAAAGAAGATGAATGTAAGTCATTCTAAACCTAAAAATAAAACTAGAATTAAGTTAGGCCAAGGAAACTTTGAACATTAGAAATAAAACAGAGATTTGAGAATCATAAACACGCTAAGAATTTTACAAAAGTATCTAAAGTGTTAACAAGCAGAACATAAAAATAATTGTTTATTTACTATTTTGTATTTTTCTAATTTGAGTTTGGCATACCAGAAATATTCTATAATACCATTTCAAATCAAATGGAAATATATATCCAAAGGCTCCAGACTATAATTAAGCAGCTTTAATGAACTTTGAGTTCAGTCTAAAAGATGTTTGCTCTTTGATTAGTTAGCTACAATTGCATACAAAAGAGGAAAATTTCTTCTAGTTTTAACCCTGTTAAGGATATTTAAATTCTGCAGCCCACTGCTAATCAACGCATCTAGACTTTCACTAAGAGCACATTTATGCCTCCCATTTGGGATCCTTAGATATTTGAGCCTGTACCAGGACTCTTCCTTCATTTTCCACCACTAGCTCCTTGTATTTGGAAATTCCATAATCATTTGCGATGGGGGAAAGGCAGAAAGAAAAAGAACATATTAGAAAAGCAGGAAGTTTTCAGTCTACTTCAACATCAAAAAGGAAAGGATGAAAATTAATACCAATCAGTGTTTTCCGGTGGGGAGACAGATGATTCCATGGGATTTTAAGAGGACTCCCAAAGGTCTAATTGAATAGGAAAACTCTCACTTGCTGCCAAAAAGTCAGCAAAATGGTTGTTAAAACCCACAACCAGCTCACAAACGATGACGACAGTAATTGTTCTACAGTATGCATTCCACTCTGGAAAAAACTCCCAGATCGAATCTCTTTTTCCATTTGAGTTCCGTGTAAGTTTTGCTTTTAGTTACAGAGGAATGGGGTCACGTCCATTCCTTTTCCACTTTTTTCTCCTTCTACTGAGCTTAGGCCCAGAGAAACAGCTGTGGCGTGGGGGTGGGGGAAATTCCAGGAGCTGGAGGAACCTCAGTTTAGGGGCCGACAGAAAGCCCTTTGGTGGCTAAGCTCTGATACCTGAGTCCCAGGAAAACCCTGAAGCTGGGTGGAATGAAACAAAGGCGGTACCTTCATAATGCCAGGGAGGTAAGCCAGCAGGCCTCACTTCCATCCTGCTCCAAATATTGTCCCCTGTGGATGCCACACAGTAGCCAGACAGGTGGAGCAGGGAATAAGAACAGGAGAAATATAATTACGATGCAGGCCTCATCTGCGGGGACCCAGGCAACAGAAAGGGGGCCAGGTTTGCCTTCTGTATCACCTCCTCTCCCAGGACCACCCCCTCCCCCTCTGTCCCGTGCCCTGTGGTTAGATACCTTCATCTCCGCTAGGGTGCTGGCCTAACTAAGATGGTCCTTTTCTCAGAGAATTCATGCTTTGAAGGGAAACTCTTTGAGGTCCCAACAAACTTTATCATCCCAATCTCTTACCCAGTGTATAAACAGTCTGTATCTTTGAGCAAGTCAGCTTCTTTGGGCCTAAATATTGAAGATTTAGGTCCAAAGGAACTTTAAGCATCCTTCTAGCTTCAAAATTCTCCTAATAGTGAGATATCACTTGCTGAGGGCAGATGAGGGGGAAGGCAGTTTTGCATGAGGAACTTGACAAATTCCTTCCTGTCTACTGTAAGTCTGCAGGGCTCCCATGGTCGTATAACCTCAGGTGCTGACGTTGGCTTTAAAAAGAGGAAATGAATTGTGATAAAGGGGAGAAAAACGAGATTCAGGATTCTATATATTGTTTACAGACTTTAACATAGAATGAAGATATGCAACTTGTCAGAAGCTATCTTATTGTATGTAATGATAGCAAATCATACTTTGATTGTCAACCTGAGGGTTCACTTCTGTCAGTATTAAAATAAAATAAATTGGAGCCGGCCCAGTGGCGTAGTGGTTAAGTTCATGTGCTCCACTTCGGTGGCCCAGGGTTCACGGGTTCAGATCCCGGGCTCTGACCTACACACCATTCATCAAGCCATGCCGTGGCAGCGTCCCATACAAAACAGAGGAAGAGTGGCACAGATGTTAGCTCAGGGCCAATCTTCCTCAGCAAAAATAAATAAATAAATAAAAACATTAAATGCCCAGAGAAGTACTTATTACTACTACTAATCACCAGATGCCAACTCTGGCTCCTCCTTGAGGGTCTGGCTCCCCGAGAAACAAATGTCACCTGATATGAAGTCAGGTACCTCAGTTTCATTTAGGACCCAAACTGTTGTCTTACTTCCAGCCCCCTTCCCCTTGCCTTCATCCCACCCAGGAGGTCTCACAGGCAAATACTGTTTGAATTTTAATGTCACTAGATTTTTTTTTTCACAATTTATATTCTATTTAGTTCTGTGGCTCTGCTCTTTTTTTGCCTCAGACAAAAATGTATCCACAAAAGGACCTCTAATTAAATTACTATTTTACAAAGAGTGAAAATACAAAATCAGTGGTTTCGTTTTTCCAGAAAAAATGTACTGGAAGGTTCTAGCGCTAGGTCTGCCCACATACATACACCAAGTAATGATTCGCCAAATCATTCCATCTCTCTGGGGTCAGAACCAAACCATCTACAAAATTTCTCCCAGCTCCATGTCACTGTAAATTTAACCATTGCAACACTGCTTAACATTGTTTAAAATTCGTCTGAGGTTTGTCCCCTCCCACCCAAAAGAATTCCCAGATACAAGTACGGCTTTAATTAGCACTTGATTTTTTTTTTTTTTTCGTTTTGCACTCACGCTGTAAAATATTATGTCTGTCTGAGACAATGGGCTTGCATCCTCCTCAGTCTGTGTCTCTGTACAACTAGAAATATCTCAGATATTCAAGAAGCTAAACTCCCACCAATGCAATGGAAGAAAAAGTGTCTCTCCTCTTTCCCCTTTTCTCTTTAACATCTGACTCCATCAATAGCTTCTTCTATTTAGGATCTAGGAGTGGGGTTGAAATCTCCACATAACTGACAAGATCCGAAATTTATCTTTTATATGATTTTGTTTCTTATTTCTTCTTCTGATAGCACTTGTTTCTGCAGTTATTTATTGTGAAAGTCGAACAATTCAAAGAATGGTGTTATCTGCAGTTACTAATTAATCCACTAAGAACCTTAAAAGCATTCCCTTCTGGAAAAATGGGACCTTATATAGTTGACAAGAGTTCTTTATCTTCAAAGGTCCAGAGGCTAAATCATTGTCAACCTTCAGTAGAGCTGCCATACTTTTAAAAAGACTCCTTAAAGGCTTCCATGGAAGACTGCCCAAAGGGGAAGTCCAGTCAGGGAGAAAAGTAGAGCTTGATGAATTCTAAATTTACCATTTCAGTCATTAAGAGAAAAGCCCTGGAGCTGTCCTCACACACGGGCCACGAAGGGGAACCTCTCATGAGTTCCAGTCCAATATGGAAATATGATAGCCAAGTAGCCAAAGAATTACTCCTTCACCCACATTTCTCTATATGCTATTTATGCCTTCTGAACAACCATACACAATCTCTCACCACATTTCTGGGCTAAAATGTAGCTGACCACAATTTTACATTTTCATCCCATCGTACAGCATTTACGTACTGACAAACCTAAGTGGGTTCCACGCAGGAGCTGTTTCTGTAGACAATAGAGGCCTCATCAAAGTTAACTTATTTGACAACCAGAGGGGGTTTTATTTTACCCTTGAGCCATATATTTTCAGTCTCCAGTCACTTAGACAAATCGTGTTCAATGCAAATGTGAAGTAATAATAAGTGATCTTAAATTTATCAACTAATCCCAGAAATGAAAAAAAAAAAAAACCCTCAAATGTTTTCATTAATGGAACCCCAAACAGTGTTGACAGCATGGTAGCAAAGCAACCAAAACAGTAAAAAAAAGAGTGAAGCTCAAGAAACCTAAATTTTCAACGATTCTTTGTCAAAAATAATACTAATAAACAATAAAAAAAACAAAGCTATAAAATAAGGCATAACAAGGTATAATATACTAACAAACAACGTGTATAAAACAATGCATAAGTAATTTTGAATCTCTCTGAAACATATCACTTAATTTGTTCTTAAATGTATCAGAGTAAATATGGTGGTTTTAAAATACATCTGCAAATTCTTCAATATCTCCTCTGTAAGAAGTAGAGCCTAACTTCCCTCCCCTTGAGTGAGTGACTCGCTTCTAACAGAATATGGCAGAAGTGAAGACAGTGACTTAGAGACTCTTTCTTAAGGCACGTGTGGCTTCTGCCTATCATTCTCTCTGATCACTCCCCATTGGAGGAGCCAGCCTCCATGTTGTGAGGACCCCCAACTAGCCCTGTGGAGAGGTCCCCATGGTGAGGAATTGAGGCCTCCTGACACCGCCCAGCACTAACTTGCCAGCCTTGGGAGTCAGCTACCTCGGAAACAATCCTTCAACCCCAGTCAGCCTTCAGATAACTGCAGCCTTGGCCAACATCTTGATTGCAACTTCACGAGAGACCCGGAGCTGAACCATTGGTTAAGCTGATCCTGGATCCCTGACTCACGGAAAGTGAGTGAGACAATAGACGTTTATTGCTTTAACATGCTAAATTGGGGGGATAAGTTCTGTAGCAACAGATAAAAAGCAGAATATTTACACCATTTCTACATTAAGATTTCTATCACATTAATACATATGTCACTATCACAAACTTTATTAACTTATCCATTGTTGGTCCCATTCCATTAGAAAGTAAACTGCGTGAAAGCAGAAAATTCATCTGCTTTGTTCAGTGCTGTGCACTTAGAGTAAAAAACAATGCTTGGCACAGAGTAGGTAGGTGCTCAATAAACATTTCTTGAGTGTATGAATCATTTGACGAATTTGTCATAATCTCTATCACATAAAGAGCCGAGGATAAAAAACACTTTCAACTATGCATTGTTTCATCAGCAGTAAACTAAATAAACCTCAGTAAAGGGGCCAAATGGTAATAATATTTATAGTGAGAGTAGAATAACCTTTCTAATGTTAAGATAATTTTATTAGGGGCTGGCCCGGTGGCGCAAGCGGTTAAGTGCGCACGCTCTGCTGTGGCAGCCCGGGGTTCGCCAGTTCATATCCTGGGCACACACCGACGCACTGCTCATCAAGCCATGCTGTGGCGGCGTCCCATATAAAGTGGAGGAAGATGGGCACAGATGTTAGCCCAGGGCCAGTCTTCCTCAGCAAAAATAGGAGGATTGGCAGATGTTAGCTCAGGGCTGATCTTCCTCACAAAAAAAAAAAAAAAAAGATAATTTTATTAGATAGATATGGTACCTGCTAAATCTATTTGTTGACAAAAGGAAAAGGCTCAACCGGAGATAAAATTCCATAATCTCTCCACATAGTGTTAACCAACAAACAAGTATGAGAAGAGAGTTCTATAGAAAAACAAACAAAAATCAGAACAATAACCAAAAACACAGAAACACACCACACACACACACAACACCCCAGAATCTAGAGTGGGAGAATGGCCCAAAAGGTCTCTAATGTGTGTAATTAACTCTACTGATAACTTGAAAATGCTGAGGGATGTAATATGAGCACAATGTGGTTAGTCTTCTAAGAGCCAAAATACATAATACAGTGTTCATTTTCAACATTTACAAAGCTGTTGCTTTCCTGTATATACTACAGAGCCAGATAGGTCAGTTGGTTTTCTCTATCTCAGTTGTTTCTCTATTTGCATCTAAAGACCCATCTAATCAACCTAACTATTTTCCACTTGAGTCCAACTAAATCCTTCAGTAATAAATTGACTATTCAAGTTATACAATTCCACCTGTGTGCTTCCATGGCAGTCATTGTGTCATTTTACTTTCCTTGTAGTTATTGGACTTTAAAGAAATGTTTAGGGCTGGCCCCGTGGCTTAGGGTTAAGTGCACGCGCTCCACTACTGGCAGCCCGGGTTCGGATCCCGGGCGCGCGCCGACGCACCGCTTCTCTGGCCATGCTGAGGCCGCATCCCACATACAGCAACTAGAAGGATGTGCAGCTATGACATACAACTATCTACTGGGGCTTTGGGGGAAAAAAATAAATAAATAAAATCATGAAAAAGAAAGAAAGAAAGAAAGAAATGTTTAGTAAATGACTGTTGTACTTCACCATTCAAGTCTAAGACAGCTTTAAAAAGTCTGTGATTATCTTGTTATCAATTCAACAAGGAGCTGAGTATCTACTGCCAGCTCCTACTGTTCTAGGTGATGTAAATGAAATGTTTTTAAAAATTAGATAATCTTTTCTAAAAGAAAATATCACCCATCCCAAAAAATGTCACTGTAGTAAACAAGATCATCATACTAGTTTTATATTAGGCAGTTGGGGGAATTGTATATTAATTCAACTTCCAGGTTGAATAGTATCACAGAAATGATGGAAATTGTGGAAGTTCAGTGAAATCAGAAATAGGTAAACATTTCAGAAGAAGAAAAGTTTAGTGCCAGGTCTTGTATGGGTTGTTTGAGCTAAAACTAAATTGACTTACATGTCCTGAAGAAAACAAATCCTAGAAAATAAAAAGAAAAAAAGAGAATGAATAGAGAAAAATGATAGTGTACAAATCAGAGACATAAAACCTGACTTAATATTGGAGTTCCACCCTTAATAGAAAAATGACAATTGGTTCTTGATGAATTATTGGTGCCTGGGGAAAGAATTAGAATTACTGGATGATCTTCAAAGGAAACTTGAGAAAGAAGAACAAAGTTGGAGGAATGACGCTCCCTGATTTCAAACTATGTTACAAAGCTATAGTAATCGAAACAGTATGGTATTGGCACAAAAACAGACACATAGATCAATGGAACAGAGTAGAAACCCGAGGAATAAACCCATGCATACATGGGCAATTAATTTACGATAAAGGAGCCAAGAATATACAATGGGGAAATCACAGTCTTTTCAATAAATGGTGTTGGGAAAATCGGACAGCCACATGTGAAAAAATGAAAGTGGGGCCAGCCCCGTGGTGTACTGGTTAAATCTGGTGCACTTCACTTTGGCGGCCCGAGTTCACAGGTTTGGATCTTGGTCATGGACCTACACAACTTGTCAAGCCATGCTGTGGTGGCATCCCACATGCAAAATAGAGGAAGACTGGCACAGATGTTAGCTCAGGCCTAATCTTCCTCAAACAAAAAAAAAGAGGAAGATTGGCAACAGATGTTAGCTGAGAGCAAAACTTCCTCACCAAAAAAAAAAAAATGAAAGTGGACCATTATCTTATACCATACACAAAAATTAACTCAAAATGGATTCAAGGGCCGGCCCCGTGGCTTAGCGGTTGGGTGCGCGCGCTCTGCTGCTGGCGGTCGGGGTTCGGATCCCGGGCGCGCACCGACGCACCGCTTCTCTGGCCATGCTGAGGCCGCGTCCCACGTGCAGCAGCTAGAAGGATGTGCAGCTATGACATACAGCTATCTACTGGGGCTTTGGGGGGGAAAAATAAAAAAATAAAAATCTTAAAAAAAAAAAAATGGATTCAAGACTTGAATGTGAGACTTCAAACGATAAAACTCCTAGAAGACATAGGCAGTAAGCTCCTTGATGTCTTGGCAATCCTTGATGCCTAAGCAATGATTTTTTTGGAGCTAACATCAAAAGCAAAGACAACAAAAGCAAAAATAAATAAGTGGGACTACATCAAACTAAAAAGATTCTGCACAGCAACAGAAGCCATCAACAAAATGAATAGGCAACCTACGGAATGGGAGAAAATATTTGCAAATGATATGTCTGATAACGGGTTACTATCCAAAATATATAAAGAACTCATACAACTCAATAGCCAAAAAAACAAAGAATCTAATTAAAAAGTGAGCAGAAGAGCTGAATAGATATTTTTCCAAAAAGACATACAGATGGCCAACAAGTATATGAAGATGCTTAACATCACTAATCATCAGGGAAATACAAACCAAAACCACAATGAGATATCACCTTACACCTGTTAGAATGACTATTATCAAAAAGACAAAAAATAATAAGTTTTGGCAAGGATGTGGAGAAAAGGGAACACTTGTGCATTGTTGGTGGGAATGTTAATTGGTGCAGCCACCACAAAAACCAGCAATTTCACCTCTGGGTATTTATCCGAAGAAAACAAAAACACTAACTTGAAAAGATATCAGTACCCCCATGTTCATTGCAGCATTATTTACAATAGCCAATACATGGAAAAAACCTGTGTCCATCAATGAATGAATGGATAAAGAAAATGTGGTACATATGTAAAATGGAACATTATTCAGCCATAAAAGAATGAAATCTTGCCATTTGTGACAGCATGGAAGGACCTTGAGGGCATTATGCTAAGTCAAATTAATTCAGACAGAGAAAGACAAATACCATATGATCTCACTTATATGTGGAATTGAAAAAAGAAAAAAAAACAAGCTCATAGAGACAGAGAACAGATTGGTGGTTGCCAGAGGTGGGAGGTGGGGGTGGGTGAAATGGGTGAAGGGAGTCAAAAAGTACAAACTTCCAGTTATAAAATAAATAAGTCCTGGGTGTAACATACAGCATGGTGACTATAGTTAATAATACTGTGTTGTATATTTGAAAGTTGCTAAGAGAGTATGTAAATTTTAAAAGCTCCCATTACAAGAAAAAAAAATTGGGGGCCGGCCCCATCGCTTAGCGGTTAAGTGCGCGCGCTCTGCTACTGGCGACCCGGGTTCGGATTCCGGGCGTGCACAGATGCACCGCTTGTCCGGCCATGGTGAGACCGCATCCCACATACAGCAACTAGAAGGATGTGCAACTATGACATACAACTATCTACTGGGGCTTTGGGGGAAAAAAGGAGGAGGATTGGCAATAGATGTTAGCTCAGAGCCGGTCTTCCTCAGCAAAAAGAGGAGGATTAGCATGGATGTGAGCTCAGGGCTGATCTTCCTCACAAAAAAAAAAAAATTTGTAACTCGATGATGACAGAGGTTAACTAGACTTATTGTGATGATTATTTTGCAATATATACAAATATTGAATCATTATGTTGCACGCCTAAAGCTAATATAATGTTATATGTCAATTATACCTCAATAAAAAAAAAAGAATTGTTGGATGATCTTATGTTTGGAAGAGGAGACAGCAGGGAGGAGGTTGAGGTGTGTGTTCATAGCCAGAGTGGTTACTATGATGGGCCCAGTCAGGTAACAACCCCATTTCTCCCCTAATCAATTATCTTGAAAATTTAAATACAGATAAACATCTTGATCCCAGTACAAACAGCTCCGAAAAAATCATAGTATTGGGGGTAAGGAAAATCATGGTAAAAACAAAATAAGATGATGAAATGTAGCATTATAAGTAATCTGAACTTTGCCTTCTGACTTCCCTCCCCCGCCCCATGAGTGTTGCCACTCTCTGCTCTCCTACAGTGCACACCCCCAACAGCATTGCTCATGTGCTCATGTGCCAGGCGCTGTGTTGGCTTGGACATACAGCACTCAACCACATAGACAAAGATCCCTGTGTTCTTGGAGCTTGCTTTTTAATGTGGAAGAGACAGACAACAAATAAAATACATAAGGAAAAAATATATACACATGACAATTCAATGTTAATATCTTTAAATGAAATTTTTAAACGAGAAGAGAAATCTTTGATATTGACCCACATATTTACCCTTTCCTCAGAATCATCCCTCCCATGGAGCAAGAGAGCTGGGGCATGTCCCAACTCTCCTCAGTCATGGGTTGAGGGTTGCTCCCAGGTGAGTGTTAATTCCCTGACATAGAGCAGGCTCCTTGGGCCAGAGAAAACCTTCAGGCAAGGGGATGTAGATGCTGCCACTAGGTCATAGGCCCAGCTTGCTCTGAAATGGTAAGGCTGAGGGAAAAGGGTGGGGCACAGTTTGCTACGGTTGATAATTACATATGCTACATTATAGAGTACATTACTAACAGACACACTACCAACTAGAGCCCTATGGCCCTCCTCTGGCTATGGCCCTCCCTACAGGGGAAGGTGTCTATGGAGCTAAGAGGACATGGCCACCTGGAACCCATGGAATGGCTTCCAGACCATGCTCCATGGAATCCCAGAATTTCTGCCTGGTAATGATAGAATTGTGTCCGCCATCTAAAAATATATTGGAATCCCAACCCCCGGTACTTCAGAATGTGACCTCATTTGGAGATTGAGTCTGCATATAGATAATCTAGTTTAATGATGTCATTAGAGGGGGCCCTACTTCGATATGATTGGTGTCCTTATAAAAAGGGGAAGTTTGGACACAGAGGCAGACACAGTTAGAGGGAAGATGATGTGAAGAGACTCAAGAAGAAGATGGCCATCTACAAGCCAAGAGGAATGGCCTCACGTTCCTCAGAAGGAACCAACCCTGCTCACATCTTGATTTGGACTTCCAGCCTCCAGAACAGTGAGGTATTAAAATTGTGTTGATTAAGCCATCTCATTATGGTACTTTGTCATGGGAGCCGTTAGTTTAGGAAACTGATACGCTGCCCTAATAGCTTCAAGTCTGCAGTCAGTGCCTGTGCAGGGTTCATCCTCAAGTCCATCTTCCCAAGTGTGGACAGGCTGCTAGTGTGCCCTCCCTAGTTCTAACGTGGGGCTATTTGTAGGGGAGTGTAGATGAAGCTTGGGTGTCCACATGCTTGCATGAAAGCCTTTCAAGTATGAGGTGGATCTAGGAGTGAGAGAGAAGTGGCATAAACCATAGGCCAGGGCCAACTTTCCAAGATCACACTGCTTCAGAATGGAACTCTGAGGAGTCTGGGACTTCTACCTCCAAACCTGGACTGCCGGTTGGTAGAATGATATTTCCATGTTGGACAGGCATTTAACCTTTTATTTTAACATAAAACAGCTACAAGAAACCACTCTAAACAAATGTGAAGCTTAGTGAAGTTTTATAAGACAACAGTCTTGAAACCACCCAACTCAAGAAACAGAACTTTGCCAGCTGCCCTAGAAGCCCCTTGTTGTGCCCTACCTACCCTAGTAGCCCCCTCTCTCCAAAAGTAAGCACTGTCTTGACTTGTAGAGTAATCACTGCCTTCACGGTTTTATCATCCAAGCATTCATCCCTAGATACTGTAGTTTGGTCTTGCCCATTATTTTTAACCTAATAAATCTTTAAATCTACAATCTAGTTTTCCCGTCTTTCAATTCCTTTTCCTTACAATTTGTTCAGTATCCAGCTTATTTGACGTGGAGTTTCCCACAGTCTAAATGTTAGCGATAGCATTTTCATGGTTCAGTTCAATGCATCCCTCTGTCCTCTGCATTTCCTACATTGGCAGCTAGATCCAGAAACTTAATTAAACTCAGATTCAGATAAGATCTCTTTGGAAAGTCTGTAAATGTTCTTGTGTTTTTTCATGAGGACGAATATCTAGTTTTCACTCATTTTTATGTTAGCAGCTGCTGATGCCAATGCCCAGATCTATTCAATAATTGGGATTACAAGATTGTGCTGTTTTAGTTCTACCATTTTTCTTTTATTTATTAAATGAAATAATTTTATAAGATGATTCTTTCTCTCATTTATTATTCGGTTACCCAGTGGTATAGTTCATATGGGAAAGACAGAATAAATGCTTAATTTTTTTCCCCTTTTGCAGCTTTCAAGATAATAAATCGGATTTTCTTGTCATCCTTAGAAGGTGACTAATTTATTATTTTTTATTTTTATTATATCCATTCTCAAAATCATGGATTAAATATATTTGATAGATTTCAATCCATTACAGTTCTTTTCTTCATTGAAGCTCAAGTTTTTCCACCTTTGGCCAGTGAGAGCTTCTTCAAATTGGGTCAGTGAGTCCTTTGACATCATGTCCATGTCATTTAATCCTGTGATGTAGATAATATTTATTATCCCTATTTTACAGGTGGACTTAGTGCAGTTAAATAATTTGCCAAGGCGAGATGGTAAATGACGAAGTTGGAATTCAAATCCAGGCAATCTGTTTACAAAGCTTGACCTCTTAACCACTATGACAACTCTCTATTGACTAGAATATATCTAACTTTAACTTTACCATTCTTTTTTTTTGTGTGAGGAAGACTGGCTCTGAGCTAACATCTATTGCCAATCCTCCCCCTCCCCAAAGCCCCAGTAGATAGTTGTATGTCATAGTTGCACATCCTTCTAGTTGCTGTATGTGGGACACCACCTCAGCATGGCCAGAGAAGTGGTGCGTCTGTGCACACCCAGGATCCGAACCTGGGCCACCAGTATCGGAGTGCGCGCACTTAACCGCTAAGCCACAGGGCCGGCCCTAACTTTACCATTCTTAACCATGTCAGATAACACTTTTCTGTAATGTATTTTTAAGTGAATTTGTTGCAGACTATAGTGCAGTGAGGCAATGAGCACAGAATGGCTATTGGCCAGTGTCACTGTTAGATGAGGTTTTATTGATGAGCGTGGTTTGATGCTGGCCACGGACAGAGGCAAAGCAGTGTGGTGTGTTCAGCATTATCGTGTAGATGACAGTAAAGTCGATCCCCAAAGATTCCTCTAGCACCATTAGATTTCAGCCATTTCTTTCAAAGGGGCCTAAATAGTAAACTGGATTCAAATTATAATTCTGTTCTCAATATTGATTGTGATCTATAATTTAAGAGCAATGGCTAAAGGCAGAAACCATAATCACAACATTCAGACTAAATGGGATCTGTTATGGATTGAATTGTGTCCCACTCAAAAACATGTTGAGGTCCTAACCCCCGAACTAGGGCCTATGACCTTAATTGGGAATAGGATCTTTACAGATGTAACTAAGTTAAGATGACGTCATTAGGTTGGGTCCTAATCCAATTCGACTAGTGTTCTTATAAGACAAGAAGAGACACAGAGACAGAGACACACATGGAAGAAGACCATGTGACAATGGAGGCAGAAATTGGAGTGATGCATCTAGAAGCTAAGGAACGCCAAGGATTGCTGTGAACTGTCAGAAGTTTGGAAGAGGCAAGGAAGGATTCTCCCCTACAGGTTTCAGAGAGAGCATAGCCCTGCAGACAGATTTCAGACTTCCAGCCTAAGATCAAAGTAAGACAACAAACTTCTGTTTTAAGGCACTCAGTACTTGGTACTTTGTTATGGCAGCCCT
Source organism: Ceratotherium simum simum (assembly GCF_057802395.1). Taxonomy (NCBI): domain Eukaryota; kingdom Metazoa; phylum Chordata; class Mammalia; order Perissodactyla; family Rhinocerotidae; genus Ceratotherium; species Ceratotherium simum. The sequence continues at coordinate 13,208,502 of NC_141937.1, read as the reverse complement.
AGGAAACTAATAGAAGATCTTTCACCGGTCATCATTTTATCAATGAGGAAATCAAATGCTAGTGAAATAAGATTTGCCAAAGATCCCACAGTGTAACCAAGACTAGACTCTCCATTTTCTGACTCATTGTAGTTCTCCATGAACACACTGCCTCTCAATTCAAGCATAAGAATTCATTCATTCATTCACTCCAGAAATATTTATTAAGCACCTACCAGTTGACAGCCATTAATATAGACAAGGACATACACTGGTCCAGAAAAAGGTTTTTCCTCATGGTGCTTAGAATCTACTGGGGAAAACAGATAATGATTAATAATTATGATAAAACAATTTCACAAGAATATGTAACAAATATAACAATTTAATATTCTGGTAAGGGGAACAAAAAATAAAAGAATAAAAACAAAAAGTTACAATAATAAAGTATTTTCACAAAAGTGAAAAAATTAAAGAAGGAAATTAAGTCCAATATTCTTGCAACTGTTTTACCAATAAAACAAAAGTTAGATTACATTGTTATAAATTTATAAAGACTAGACCAGGAGGTGATTTTGCCCTTCAGAGGACATTTGGCAGAGCCTGGAGACATTTGTGATTACTATGACTAAGGGGGTGCTACTAGCATCTAGCAGTTTGGACCAACGATGCTGCTAACCATGCACAGGACAGCCCCCAACAATATAGAAGTATCCACTCAAAATGTCAAATGTCCAAGCTGAGAAACTGAACTAGACTAAAAAAGAGGCTATTTTCTTAGCTATACTCCTTAAGTTTGTCACCAATTCCTTATTGAAAAGGACCTGAGGATTGATTTCTGCACCCACTGTAAATCCGTTAGAGTTTGCTTATGATAGATCTATAGAAAAATGCATACATTTCTCATTTTATGCTCAATAAATCCCTCTGTTTTTCTAATTTCGTAGCTATCATTTTATACAGATGTCCAGACCAGGTGAACTCATGACAATTGCTATCAAGATTCTGGCAAAATCCTAAAAACAGCACCGTTTATAGAATGCTGTCTCAACCAGATCCATCTCTGCTAGAGTACACTATGTATTTTACATATATCAGAGAATGATATTTCTATGTTCTCCACTGTTCATCAAGCCAAGTAATTTGCTTCTCATATAAACCTATACATTATTGAGATAGGAGTGTTTAGATTTATTAGGCAGCAAGACTTAGCAGTTGAGGCTTAGACAGACCGTTGTGATGATCCTTTGATGATGGATCCTTGTGATAACCTTTGTGATGATCCTCTGACCACCAAGGATCAAAACCAAACGATGGGATGGAAAGCATGCAGTAAATAATCGTATGATATTAAGTTAAGTAGGAAGTGAGTAATGCATTCAGTACAAGAACATACACAGAATCAAAACTAGAGGAGTCAGAACTTACAAATTTACCCTAGCTGAGCAGGATAATCAGGAAATAAGAAGTTTACTAAAAATAGATGATTCCAAATCCAATATATGAGTGACAGGGCAGAATGAAACACATTCAAGCATAAAAAGAGCAAAAGGGCATTTCAGACTGGCTGGCCTAGAGCTAGGGGTTCTGCCTTAGGGTAAAGGAACTATGGACCTATGAGTCAGGCCCCGATTAAGGTTGACCAAGGACAGGTGTGAGGCATAGAAGTGTGATTATGGAAATCTAGCATGAACGATGTTAGGCAGAAAGATACAAAGATGCAGTCAAACGTTGACAGAATAATCTAGACTTTCTAACGACCCCTCAATAAGCAGATCATGACTGTAATTACATTACCATAGTCATCTAATGAAACTTCAGAATCACCTAATAAAAGGAAAATTAAAGAATAATTATTGACTTTCAAAATAAGCTTTAGATTTATAAAGTGATGATAATTATGATTAGCAATAATAATAAATAAAACATATGCTTTTATAGGCCAAGAATAAGATATTATTTTATTTTCTCATTTAATGCACTAACCTTATGAGATAGGTAGTATCAATAACTTCAATTTACAGGTTAAAAAAATGGGTGTTAGGTCAAGTAATTAGGCCAAGGTTATGTAGGTAATAAGTGGCAGAGACTAAGGTTCTAACCTAAATCTTTCTTTTTTTTTTTTATAATTTTATTTATTTATTTTTTCCCCCAAAGCCCCAGTAGATACTTGTATGTCATAGCTGCACATCCTTCTAGTTGCTGTATGTGGGACGCGGCCTCAGCATGGCGGGAGAAGTGGTGTGTCAGTGCACATGCGGGATCTGAACCCGGGCCGCCAGCAGCGGAGCGCGCGCACTTAACTGCTAAGCCACGGGGCCGGCCCTAACCTAAATCTTTCTGATTCTAAAGATTTTGTTGTTTTCTCTCTTTGTTATTAACTATATATTTTAATTGAGAAGCTAATACATGTACCTTGTTAAAAAGCTAGTCATGAACTATTAATGTGTGACAGCCGTTCTTTTCTAGTCCAGACACTCTGTTCCCCAGTCCTCACTCCAAAAAGAACCACCATTACCAGTTTTTTATATATTATTCTAGAAAGTCTAAAGCATCTCTGACTCAGTCTTTTTATTTTTAACACAAATGGTAGCACGCAGCACACTATATTCTGTACCTTGCAGAGCTAATTTTCTTAACCACTAAATTATACAGTCATACCCCCCATAACGATGTTTTGGTCAACGATGGCCCACATATACAATGGTGGTCCCCTAAGATTAGTACCATAAATCCTAGGTGTGTAGTAGGCTGTACCATCTAGGTTTGTGTAAGTATATTCTATGATGTTCGCACAATGACAAAATCGCCTAACAATACATTTCTCAGAATGTATCCCCGTCATTAAGTGAGGCATGAGTGCATTGTTTATTTCTAAAATGTTAAGCTCTTCTGATGATATGTAAATGATTGAATTTACCACACACACAAAAAATCACATATAAATGCTCAGTAGCATAGTCACAAAAAGGCAATCTACAAGTACACCTGGAGATAACCAACATTTTGGAGTGGTTTAAGTGTGACCGTGCCTATTAGCAATGACCTTTTAGGTTCCTTTAAGCCGTACCATGAAGATTTCATGTAGCGATTACCAAAGTGTGGTTTGGGGACCTGTTGTGGTCCTTAAGACCCTCTCAGGCATTCCACAAAGTCAAAATTATTTTCTTAATAAAACTAAGATGTTATTTGTCTTCTTGGCACTGGAGTTTTCCAGAGGCTACATATTGTGTGATATTGCAACAGATTGAACGCAGAAACAGACATGAGAATTCAGCTGTATTCTATTAAGCCAGACACTTGCAAATACGTACAACAATGCCATTCTTCTCATAAATTCTTTTCATTTGGTTATTTTTTATTCAAAAAATATGTTAGTTCAGTTAACATTATAATTGCTATTTTAAATGAATTATAAATAAATATTGCAAAATTTTCTTAGTATTAATTTCTATTATGGGTAAACTTTGATAGCTATAACTTACAGAAACTCACATAAGAACTCCCTAGAGTTCTTGATAATTTTTAAGAGTGTGAAGACATCCTAAGAAGAAAATGTTTGAGAACCACTGATTTGGTAATTGAGAGACCTGCTTATCTCATTATAAATAACATAAAGCTGGCTCTACTTATAGAAAAATGATCTGAACATGGAAGTCACGATGCAAGAGGAAGAAGCAAGAGAAAAGTCTGTGAAAAGAACAACAGTTCTCTAACTGCTAAGAGTGAGCCAAGAATATTTTGTCATCTAAGAACAACAGATTTTTTTTATCCCGTTTAAAACCAAAATGAGCCTTTTTTTCTCATTTTAAAATTAGAAAAGAGCGGGATAGCAGGAAAGCTGTTCAATATTTAATAATCTACAGTAGGGTATTTTATAGGTGACATTAAGATAAAACAACAGAACTCAACTATTCCAAGAGAAAGAAAGCTTCCTAAGATTTCTCACAGAAGCTACATTTGATGCCAGATGTCGGTACACTTGAAAGATTTTTATGGTTCCTTCAAATTCATTATAAACAGAATTTGATAACATGACTAGAATGAAAACTGTCGGAAGTGATTTCCGAAAATAGGATGAGCTTTTTTGTTCAGGTTTTCAAAATGGCAGCTAATAATTCTTGCTGAGGTGAAAAAGTACATGTTCAAAGGGCCCAATTCACCTTTGTGCATGGATCTTAGCTGACTGCACTGAGACTAAGATGAACCCAGTCCGGCGCAACAAAAAGGGGGTGGGGGGACACAAGTATGTAGTCCAGGGCTCCCATCTTCCTTTTTTCACCTTCACGGCATCTCCTCTCATTTTCCTTTCCTTTCCACCCTAGGTTCACTGCTTTAGCTCCCAGTGTTCTCTGCTTTCTTGACATGAGTCAGGGTTCTGGCTATGGGACATCGGCTCCCTGAGCCTCAATTTACTCATTTAAAAATGGGTATAGTTGAAATCTGCTAAGAGAGTAGAACTTAAATGTTCTCACCAAGGAAAAAAAAGATAAATATGTGAGGTGATGGATGTGTTAATTAACTAGATGGAGGGACTCTTCTCACAATGTATACAGGTATCAAATCACCACGATGTACATTTCAAGTATCTTACACTTTTATATGTCAATTATACCTCAGTAAAGCTGAAATTTTAAAAAATTATTTTTAAAAAATGAGGATGATAATGATGCCTACCACCCAGGGTTATCAGGATTAAATGAGAACACTCTTCATAAATTATATAACTCCAGACAAAATTGGCGTATTATTATTATTAACCCCCTAAAATTCACATCACTGTAGAATATTCATGCTAGGCACACCCCATACCAGGTGGGGGTGTCAGAGATGCCCCTGACACCCCGTGTGTCCTGAAGATGAGCCAGGTTAGAAGTCTTGGCTTCGAGTCAGTGGGTGGAAATGCTGAGCCAGAGGATTAATATGGTACTTGTGATGGGCCTTCTCCTCTCTTCTTAATGTCTCTCCTTCAACGCACCAGATCGCAACTTACGGATTCAGGGGAGCCAGGCCTTAATTTCAAGAGATCCTTTTATTCCTAAATGATTGTCCCTGAACTTTGACCTCCCTTCCTTTTTACAACATTGAAGTGTTATCTTCTTACCCACCCATCCTTGGGACCCTCAGACCTCATGCTCACTCCCTTGGATCTGGGGTCTAGGAGCGTGGTGTGGAAGGATGGAGGAGAAGGTGTGCGTCCCAGTGCATAGGCAGAACTTTGGCTTGGGGGTATAGGAGGGATGCCATAGAAGGCAAAGGAATCCCAAAGACTGTGAATAAATACGGTTAGATTTGGTGATGATGATGACAGAAAGAAATGGTAGGTTTTACAGAGAACATTCTGGACTGATTACAAATACACTAAAGCAATAAATTAAAAATCTGTGTTTTTTTGTAAAAATATAATAATAATTATGGCAATTTATCTAAAATGCTGAATATTTATGCTTAATTACAATGCATTTCTGTGATAATTATGTTTATTATTGGATATGTGTGAGCTCACCTTTATTGTTTTCTTTGACAACGATAGCACACGGCTACATCTGGGTGTTACCATCACACGTCACCATGTGGCATGGTCAACAGTTCCCCGTCCTGAACAAGACCAACAAAGGCCATAAACCTCCAGCTGAGCCTGCAGGGCAATCACAGAGGCAGCCCCTTGTTAACGCACATGTGTGTGTGCATGTGTTCCGCTTTCTCTGTGCCTTCCATCTCTCCCTTTTATTGAGCTGCTTCCGTATAAAGAAGAGCAAAGGTTGGCATGTCTTGAATACTTGCCCACAGTAAGTGCCTCTAGAGTAGTGATTTAAGAGTTATTGTAATCGCCGCAGCAAACTAAAACATTCAAACAAAAGGGTCCTCGTGTGATTTTTTAGCTATAAAGGGATCTAGGGAGACTGTCCTGATTTTACATCTCCTATTTTTTCCCAGTCTTTCATGTTATTGAAATAAAGGACTAATTGATGCAAATTAAACTTTATTTGTTTTTGAAGGGTATATGGGGACAATGACTTTATTACTCTTTGTAAATCATCTTCCAGAAAAAAAAAGAGCAGCGACGAGAAAAATTTTTTCCCTATTAATTTACATGACAAGTTAAGAGCTCGGGGAAAATAGAAAAATAAATAAAATCCAGCCCTGATTTCAAAGGCATTACAACATAGTACAAGGGTCAGGCAGCCGTGGATACTGTAATTGTGATATAAGGAGATGTTATGGCCTTAGCCCATTTAACAATACACTAGGAAATTGCAGAACAAAAAGTTTTCTGTTTTCATTAAAGTTTTAGGTTTAAAAAAAAGAAGAGGGCAAAAAAAAAAGCTTATATTGCAATATGTTATCAAAGTCTGCTGAACAGGTTTAGCAATGATCAATGATAATTTTTCAAGTAGCAAGTCTTATGTTAAGAAGCTAATCAGTGAAACAAGAGGGTTTTTTTGTTTTGTTGTGTTGTATGCATTTATTTGTTCGTTTGCTATTAGTTTTTAAATACTAAATTCCTTCCCCAACCACACATTCTCTTACGCTATTTTCTGGTAGAGTGGATTTACTTTTATATGACATTTAGATGATAGCAAACAATTGATGAAGTACGCATGAATTATAAAACATTCTTTTGGAAATAAGTAGAAAAGTAGATACTGTGCGTTAGGAATAGAAAAAAATAAGAAAAGCAGAAGCTGACATTTTTGTAATAAAGCCCTGTACAGATCATAAAAGCATGTGAGAGGATCTGGGAACGCAAATCTGATGCTCAGAACCGTCCTCCTGCATGCTAGGAGAACCAGAGAGATTCAAGCTTGTTGGCAAGAAGTTATTACTGGCGAAGCTAAGACTGTACAACCTTGTGTCCTGGTAGCAGTGACGACAGGGGTTTGGGAAATTGAGAAAAGCTTAACTCTATCAAATAGCTTAGGTAAAGTTTTCTCTGAACTTTTCCCGTTGCAAGCATTCTGGTCTGCCCCTCCTGGGACCATCGAGGAACCTAAGAGACCGGCATTAACGGCTCTGGGTGATAAAGCCAGAGAGGCATTGAACACAGGAAAGGAGGACTCGAAAGGGGTAAAACTACCTTAGGATCTATTTTGTTACAAGGTGAAATGAATTTATTTAATATCTTAGAGACGGAGGAGAGAAAGAAAGCTTCTAGCTACAGCATATGACAAGGAATGATTCCTTACTCCTTATTATTAGTTTAACATGTATAAGATGCCCCTGAAACCATTTCTATTTAGTGTACTCTTTTACTTTATTAAATGTAAAAATCTGCATAAGGGACTTTGTAAAGGCTAAATAAGTTTTTATCACACAAAGGTTATTACTTAATTGGATCTTTGTCTGCTTTGTACAGACTGTGTGCCAAACTCTGTTGCAGATGTTGGAGATAGAACAGCGACCACACAGACCAGGCCTGGATTCTCATGGAGCTTACGCTCTAGTGTGGAGAGTCTGAAAGTATACGAGGAGAAAGAGGGGGGAGAGAGGGAGAGAGAGAGAGAAGAGTGGAATTCCACAATCATAAGGTAATTCTATGTTTAACCACTTAAGGTATTGCCAGACTGTTTTGCAAAGTGGCTGCATCGTTTTGCATGCCACCAATGAAGTATACAGGTTCCAGTTTCTCTACAACCCCGCCAACATTTGTTATTATCTGACTTTTTTTTATTATAGCCTTGATGAGCCTCGTTTTTAAATTTCTGGTGTAATTACTTCTAAAGCAAAGCCATCGGATAATGTCACAAATCAACCAGTTTAAGAAAAAAGGGAAGTCCTAAGTTTGGGAGCCCTAATGAAGCTCGACACCAGCAGCAGAGCTCCTCTGCGCTCCTGTGGGGACAATGGTTGCCCAGATGCTCAGTGTCCAGAACACCCACCAGCTGTTTGGAGGCAAGTTTCCCAGATGGTCTTGAAATGATCAATCAGGCCACTTTTCACTGCAAGACCCTTCCTCCCACATCTTCCTCCCTGCTGTGACTGAAAATCCAGGTAAAACGCTAACTAGATGCTACAGCCAACAGAAAGCCAATGTGTTTTTTCTTTCTTGCCTATCAATTTGCATTTTACAAGGGTCATATCTCATTAACACAAAAGTAGCTCACCAGTGCAATAGATCTTTACCAGAAAAAGAGTCACCTCTTTTTAAGTGGCTTGAACCAGATATGGGGTCATTTTTAAATTAAAGAAATGTAAAATAATAAATTATTTTCTATCGGGGGTATATTTTTACATTTTAAATTCAATTTTTTACCTTTTAAAAAATGTGTTTCACCTCTTGGGAATATTTATTTTAACACATGGCCTAAAACAGTGTGTAAACAGCACATCCGTTTGGCAATTAGGTTATAGATAATGCAAAATGTAACTGTAATTTCTAAACCCCCAGCACAGTAGCCTCAGCCAATATATATTTCTCAGAAAGATCGTTACAGGCAAAACGGGATGTGTGATAGGAACAAGGCACTTACTATCCATTTGGATTTCCCCGTTTTTCTTTGTTATGATTAAAGAACAGCCTTTAACTCAATGAAACGACCATGTGTATTTGTATTAAAGGTTAAGGAAAGAGAAAAGTGGGGTTAAAACCATGCCTTCATGCCATTTTAACTATGAAAGAACAATAAAATGTAACTGAAAAATTCTTACCTGAAGAAGTCTTTAGATAGCAGTTACGTAAAATTCTTGTTGCATGGTTTTTCACTTAGTGCTTTGATCTTTCAACTATTTTTTCTTGTTGGGAACTCCCACTGACTCCAATTTAAATAAATAAGGTTTGTTTTTCCACGTTTTCTTGTTGCCAGATGCGTAGAGTATCTCGCGTTCCCTTTCCAACATTTGTGATTTTCAACATGAGACTATATTATAATCATACTTAAAATAACTTGTGTCTTTTATTTGAAGATCTCAAAATACCTAGTTTCCTTAATACTTTTCCCTGCCCCATCTCTTCCAAGTACCTTGAAAGAATAAAGGATTAACTTTTGTTTGCTGAGAAGGTAAAGGGAAGAAGGTGAAGAATTTTTCATGAAGGACAAGACCTTTAAGATGATCTCTAGGCCACGAGTTCTCAAAATGTGGTCCTCAGACAACCTGCAAATGTATTAGAAATGCAAATTTTCAGGCCCCACCTGGACCTATTAAACTGGAAACTTGGAGGCTGGGCCCAGACAATTAGTTTTTAACAAGCCCTCTAGGCGATTCTCATCCACGTTAACCTTTGAGAACCACTGATTTAGGCCAAGCCATTTATTTAAAATTGTTAATTTCAAAATTGGGATTAGATTAGGTTCCAAATCTCTTGCAGATTTCAAAGGTATGAAACACATCAAGGCAAATCTCAACTCCTTTTCTTCTCGACCCTACTTGGTCAGCTACATCTAGTTCAGAATTACAGGTTCCAAACAAGGCCAGATTTAGCAAAGAGAACTCTGTGACAATTGTTTTCAAAATCCTGCCTCGCTCCCTTTTATTCCCCCTAACTCAACTTACATGATTTGTTGTATAGTAAGCAGAGTTTTGAATTTAGATGCTTGAGTTCACTTCTAGTTTTTTCTCTACCACTAAAAGCTAGAGCCCTGAGACAAATCACTTGTGTTATGTTAGATTGTATTAGAAATTAAGATTTTTTATAGCTCAAAAATTTCATGATTCCCTGACCCTGACTTCTAAGCAGATTTTCTCATCGTCACCAGACCAGATGGAAAAAAATCTATCGCCTGGTGACGAGAAAATCTGAATTCCCAACGCTTTTATTTCACACTTTTCCTCCATCCTAAATCTACATTCTTTAAAACAGCTAATGTGTTGCCATTGTTCAAATGCCAGACTATGATTTGGTTGTGGTCATTAAAGCAGAATTGAAAGGATGAATCATAAAACTAATCTAGACTAAAAGATTGACCAGCAACACTGGATATTTCAATTTTCCCAAGAATGGAAATTTAACATGCATACAAGTTTAGTCTGAATTACTATGCACATAGTTTACTATAGTCCAAAAATAGCAAGAAAAATTTTTTTAAAATACTTAAAGCAAATAGTGTTATAATATAGGTTAAAACATTGACAATTGGCAAGCTCTGCTTCTTTTCAGTTTGCTCGTGTGGTATCATATGTTTACAGACATGGTATTCATACATAGGTGCCATGATACATCTACACAAATCAACTTACAACTCTACTTAAACCGAAGAGGAGTAGTCCAGAAAGTGGAACCACCTGGACTGCCAAAGAAAATCATAGCACCAGTGAGAAAGGGTTCCATGGTCCAAGACTGCAATTACATTGATCTCTGATCGTATTTTCAAACCAAAAATCTGTATAGGAATCAACATCTGAAGTGTTGGTGTATTTCTCAGACTTTATATCAGGGAGATAGCATCATTAATAAACCCCATAGAGTGTCCATCCATCCCTTCTTATGATTCCCCTAATAATTGCTATTTAACAGAAAAGGGTCACTTTCCAAGAAGAACCGAAGAGAGCCAATGGGGAAGATCTTTTTCCTACCCATCAGCTATAGAATCTGCTTCCTACCTTCAACACAAGTCTCAAGTCACAAATTTATTCTGGATTTTTAATTTCTGTGTAAGAAAGCTTTTTTAAAGATAAGAACCTTAACAGTTAGATACAGAAATAGGGATGTTGTGAGCTTCTAAATTAAATTTGAAAGTATGTGAGAAAAAGGAAGGGAAGGAAAAATAACAGTCCTTCAAGAAATTTCACAAGTTGTTTCCTTAAAACAAGCTACAGCAATTTATAGAAAAGAAAAACTGTGAAATCAGTATCACAAAGGATTACATTAACTTCTTTTGTTAATAGCTATATGAAAATACTTCTATAGTTTATTTCCTTATATAAAGAAGATAAGAAGTACGAAAGAAGTTTAATTCGCTTAGTAACTTCACCCAAAGATAACGGACATTAAGAAAATAAAAGCACAATGTTTTAATGGTGATATTATATATATTAGTTGAGCAGAGAAAATTAGCTAGAAAGAAAATAGCAAAAATTTTAAGTAAGTAATTTTTTAGGATAAGAATGTTATATGCATATTATATGCTTTTGAAATATGTTTTTAAATGGAAAGAAACAGAATGAACTGGGCATTTAAATCCATTAAAATATACCCTAATTGGACCTAGTTCCATATAAATTATATATCAAAACATTGTATATCATGCCTATTCCTTGCTCTCTCTTATTGGATGTAACCAAATCCCATGCCCTTTGTAAAGGAAACCCATGTATGGATTGGATGGAAGTAAATTGGTGTAAGCACCACCACCATCACCACCACCAATGCCCATCCCTTTCCAAGGTAAAGTCAATCCAGAGTCTTCAGGCTGGACCAGACTCAGGGCAGTTTGTGGGGTGGATAGGGAAGGACAACAACAAAGAAAACCTCCTCCCATGCGTGTCCCAAAGACAGCTCCCCAGGGTACTGTTTTCCTGTCAAGTCTTATAATTGTAGTACAACTTCTCTTGTCCTTGGGCTCAGTACAGAGAGACTTCAGTTTTGGATGAAACTCTTGGCTTAAAATAATACTTCAGGGGGAAAAAATACCACTGGACCACAGAGTGAGCAAGGACCTTAGAAGTCGTAGTTCCTGACACCCCTCAACCTCCTCAGCGGCATCGTTCTAAATGTTGTCACCCTCCTCCTGCCCCTGAGCCCACTCCTATCCCCAGAACTGTGCTCTCAGAGAGTTTCCTCTCCTAGTTCACCAAGACAATACCATCCACAGGGAGGGAATCCCTTCAGCTTCCTCTGCCCCTATTTCAAAATCTTTCTCTCCCCATATGTACAGTCTACTGGTTACTTACCTGACATGGTACCAGGCATTCTGCCAAGCCCTTAGCATGTTCGAGCCGATTTAATCCCAACGGATTTGGGGATTAAATCCCCAATTCTCTGCTTTACAAAAAATGCTCAGAGAGGTTCAGGAATTTGCCCAAGTCACGGAATGTTTCTTCATTTATATATTCCTCTTCTGTGTCTCAAAAGAAGCATTCCATAGTTGATAGTACTGTACTGTATAATTGAAATTTGCTAAGAGAGTAGAATTTAAATGTTCTCCCCAAAAAAAAAAAAAAAAGTAAATATGTGAGGCGATGGATGTGTTAATTCAATGGGGGGAACCTTTCACAATGTGTACCTATATGAAATCATCACATTGTACACTTTAAGTATCATACAATTTTGTCAATTATACCTCAATAAAGCTGAAAAAAATAAAAAATAAAATGAAAAGAAGGATCCCTATCAAATCTTATACACATACACACACACCTGTGCTTACTCTCATGTCCCCCACCTCTTCTGAGGACTTATTTATCAATTACTCTATTCTCTTGTGACTTCCCTTTTATTACAATCCAGTCTTTCCTTTAACTCCCTGTGACAGTTAATTTTCTGTGTCAACTTGATTGGCCTAAGGGATGCCCAGATAGCTGGTAAAACATTATTTCTGGGTGTGTCTGTGCGGGAGTTTCTGGAAGAGGTTAGCATTTGAATCAGTAGACTGAGTAAAGAGATTGTCCTCCCCAAAGTGAGGTAGACATCATCCAATCCATTGGGGGTCAAATGGAACAAAAAGGTGAAGGAAGGGTGAATTCTCGCTCTCTCTTCTTGAGCTGGGGTGTCCATCTTCTCCTGCTGTTGGACATCTGAGCTCCTGGTTCTGGGACTGAACTACACCCCCGGCTTTCCTAGGTCTCCAACTTGCAGACGGCAGATTGTGGGACTTCTTGTCCTCTGTAACCCCATGGGCCAATTCCTATAATAAATCTCCTCTTTTACGTATCTATATATCCTATTGGTTCTGTTTCTCTGGAGAACACTGACTAATACATTGCAACTTCCAACCCATCAGCAAATCCCGATGGCATTACATTCAAACAGTGTCCTGAATGCCACCACTTGGTGACATCCTCACTGCCAAACCCCTAGGCCTCGTCCAGACACCAGCCTCACCTTACCCACTGCACAAGCCTCCTGACTGTTCTCTCCAATGTTTCTCTTGTTCCCCAAGACTGTTCTCCATTAATAGTCAATGTGCCTCAAGAAAAATGTTAAGCCCCTGTTTAAAACTTCCAGTGTTTCCTGCTGTGATTAAGACAAAAGCCACACCCTTTGCTTTGACCAGCAAGCCCTGCATAGGCTGACCATGTCTACATTTCAAGCCTCGTCTCCTGCAGCCTTGCTCCTTCCTATCCTTCCTTCCCACTTGCCATCTCACTCTGCTCTCCTCTCTTGCCCCTCCCTTGGCAGGGAGGGCTCCGCATAGATGTTTGTGCCACTGCCCTCTCCTCTTCGCTCAGGCCTCAGCACAAGTGTCCATCACAGAGAGGTCCCAGATTCTAGATCAAAGGCCCCCCCCCCACATCACCCAATTTGTATGTTTATTGCATTCTCCGGCATACGAAAATTTTTATATATGTTCTGAGTTTATGTGTTCTCCCAGTAGAGTGGGGGCCACCTGAGGACAGTTTCATTCACTGCTGCATTGCCCTCTCCTTCCCCTGGTAACAGTCTCTAGCACAGAGCAGCTAGTCAATAAATATTTGCTGAAAGAATGTTTTTAGTCCATTGGCTTGTTCCCCTCAGCTTACGTCCATACTCCTGTTTCTCTCCCTAGGACACGTCTTCCTTCCAACATGAATTCCACGGAGCCCCACTGCCTACCTGCACTTCAGTGCAGATTTTCTTAAAAGAAGTTCCTCTCTTCCAGGTACTCCTCAGCCTCTACAGCTTTACCTCTCATCCCATCCCCTCGTTAAAATTCCTCTCTGCCTTCCTAGTGGCAAAATCTAGTGGCTTCTTCCCAGTTCACACCCTACCGAACTCCTCTGCAACTTACGTCTTTTCATCTTTGCGTCCTCAGAGCCTAATTCCATACCAGGCACATAAGTGCTTAACATTTGTTGAATGAATTAATCATTAATTTGACCCAGATAGTCACAGATTCTTTTTTTTTTTTTGTGAGGAAGATTAGCCCTGAGTTAACATCTGTTGCCAATCCTCCTCTTTTTGCTGAGGAAGACTGGCCCTGGGTTAACATCCAGGCCCATCTTCCTCTACTTTATATGGGTCGCTGCCACAGCATGACTTGGCCAGCAGCGCATTGGTCTGTGCCCAGGGTCTGAACCTGTGAACCCTGGGCCACCGCAGCGGAGCACGGGCACTTAACCACTACACTGTGGAAGCAGCCACTCACAGACTCTTTCTTGAATCTCTCTCTTCTTTTGCCTTCCAAAACTTTGTCGTGCTTTTTCCCAATTGATCATTTTACTAACAACAGTCGTCTTTTTTTTTTAATTTTTATTTATTTATTTTTCCTCCAAAGCCCCAGGAGATAGTTGTATGTCATAGCTGCACAGCCTTCTAGTTGCTGTATGTGGGACACGGCCTCAGCATGGCCGGAGAAACGGTGCGCCGGTGCGTGCCCGTGATCCGAACCTGGGCCGCCAGTAGCGGAGCGTGCGCACTTAACCACTAAGCCACGGGGCCGACCCAACAGTCTTCTTTCTCAGTCTTTTTCATTGGCCCTTCTCTCCATCATCAATATATGTTCTTCTTACTCTTCATCAAGGGAGATCTCATCCACCCCAATAGCTTCACTTAGCACTCACATATTGAAGACTCTCCAGTCTACACCTCCTGCCCCAATCTCTTGCTTAAGACCCAAGCAGATATCCCCAACTTTCAAACTATATCTTGAAATTGATAATATATAATTACATCAAGTTAAACTGGTCCAAAATGTACCTCATAATCGTGCTCCCAGTTCCAAATCCACTCCAATCTCATGTGTGTTAGTAGCAGCATCATTAAATCAGTTGACCAAATTTGCAAGCTCAAACATCACCTTCTGTTCTCCACTGACTGTAAAACATTAGAAACAGAAGAAAAGAGAAAAACTGGGAAAGGGAAACTGAGAATTTTGTATTCTGCCTTATACCATGACTCTTCTTTGAGCTTTACACATATAGCAGGTTTACAAAATGTTTCACACACTCCTGCTGAGAGGTGCAGAAAAACGTAATTCTTTAATTTGGTCCTTTTCCTAAGTCTAGTTAATAGAAAAACAAATTAAAAGCAGGGTCCAGTCTAATCATTTAAATAGACCATTTAGCGAATGCCACGTCTCTCTTGGGAAAAACTGCTCAGTCTCTCGAGAAGCCTCCCCGCCTTCTGCTTCCTTCTTGAGAAGTTATCCAGGTGTAGAGGTGTATCCAGGGGTAGAGGAGCAGAGTGTGGGATAAAGGTGTCTTTGAAGTTTCAAGGAGACACTGGGGTTCTCAGAGCCACACAGCATGATTCAGAGTTCCTTGTCACCCTAGGTGTTGGTGGAACCTGTGATCGGGTCCTCTCGGTTTGGTCAGGCCCAGAAGGGCTCCATGGCTGCCTTTGCCTCACTTGGGCCCACATCAGTTGTTTTCCCTGATCTGAGCACCCTGGCCTCCATCAGACCCTGCTGGAGATTGCCTTGCTGTGCTCAGCAGGCCCCATACCTGACTTAGCTTCGTTCCCACACAGGAACTGAGGCTGAACCTCAGAAAGTATCCACACTACAGCATTTTTCTGAGGCTGCACCCTAGGGTGGCTGTGGCAATGGCTCCTCTCCTTGCCCTTGGTGTTGAACCCACTGATTTAACGGGCCCCCACTCTCTCCAAGACTTCCTACTGATTTTTGGCTCTCCTCACTCTCCTTCCCCTTCGCACAAACATTCTCTGTCTCCCTTCCCCTCCCCACCATCCCCGAGGCCAGAACACAAGTGGATTTACCATGTCCTGTCCTCTCTGACTGCATCTATAATTGGGGGCAGGAGTCTCTCCACTATACTGTGGGAGAATTCTATAAGCTCACTTCTCCAAGCTAAGCTGTTGGTATGCTGAAAAAGGAATTAAAAGAATCTGGAAAATATTTTCTCAAGCTAGCCTAGCAAGCCTGATATAAATTAAAGCTGATGAAGTGAACTTTATCCGGCAGGCTAAGGAATTTTGATTGATCCTTAAGACAAAATGAGGAGCCACCGACTGTTATAAACACAATTTTTTTTTCAAAGATATCTTTGGCTGCAGTGTAGAAAGTGGATTAGACACTAATGCTTCCCAGATTTTGCACCCATGATACACACACAAAATGGTAATGCTATAAGGCACAATGGGAGAACAGAAGAACGAGGCCCAGGCCCTGCCCAGCGCCCAGAGGACCGAGGGGATGAACACACTTTGAGTCCATTCATGGTGATCCGTCCAGTGATAAAGCAGAAAGTGTAAAGGCAGGAAGCTAGTTAAAAGGCAATTGCAAAAATTCATGCAAGAGATGATAATTGTCTAAACAGTGGTTCTTTGTGGCAGTGGGTATGGGGAGAAATGTATGGATTTGAAGGATATCAGTTAAGTAGAAGAAGGACATTGTGTGTGGGCCGGCCCCGTGGCTTAGCGGTTAAGTGAGTGCGCTCCGCTGCTGGCGGCCCGGGTTCAGATCCCGGGCGCGCACCGACGCACTGCTTCTCCGGCCATGCTGAGGCCGTGTCCCACATATGGCAAGTAGAAGGACGTGCAGCTATGACGTACAACTGTCTACTGGGGCTTTGGGGGAAAAATAAATAAATTAAATTATTAAAAAAAAAAAAAAAGAAGGACATTGTGTTTGATTGGACAGCTGAGTAAAATGGTGGTGCCAATTCATGGAGGTTGAAAGGAGTTTCCAAGGCAGTGGCGAAGAGGGTGACGTTCTTCCAAAGTCTGAAGTAAGGAAGATAATACTAGCTGGCAAAGAGGAAGCGGAGAACACTACTTAGAATATTTTTCTAAGTTATAAAAGACCCTAGAGATCATGTTACCCAACCTACCCATTTTACAGATAATAATAATTCTTACTCTTTGCTGAGTACCTCCTGTTTTTTAGGCAATGATCTAGTGGCACTACAAACATCATGTCATTAATTGACAGGTAACTCTATGAGGTAGCTCTTATTACTTAAGGGTGAGGAAATGCAATCCCTAAAAGATAAGTAACCTGCTTGGACAAATCAGAAATTCAGTCTTGGCAGAGCCAAGATTCACATCTTAACCTCTCTCTTGCCAAAACTGGTTCTTTTCCCACTATCAATACCTCTTTAAAGAGAATACAATCTGTTTTTAAAGTTGCAAATTTATTTATGTTTTACAACTTCCAAAATGCTTCCATTTTATGCCCAAAGTCATAGAGCCAGTTAATAGTGAGACTGGTGAGGGCTCTGCCTCACCTTCAAGTGACTTTCCTTGCTCCATGCCTTTCCCTTCCTGAGCAAAGTGCATATGGAAAAAATGAGACTGCATTTTGTTTGTGACCCATGGAGCCTCCACATTTTAACTTTACAGGCACCTGTATACCTCTGGGACCTCCCCACTTCCATTGTATTACCACACTGACTGTCTCTGCAGAGACTTTGGGGTTCTCGGTTACAGCACCCCTCTTTGTCACAGAGTCCCCAGATTTAGTGGTGTCTAGAATATCATCTGGAGGTAAACAATGGGGAAATTTGGACAACTTCAGATCTTCCCTGAGCCAGTTCACATACAGACTACTACTTCTTGAGTCCAATTCTAGGAGACACCATTTTAAGACTTGGAAAATGATTTGCATTTAATTCGATTTAAACCTGCTGTCTTTCCTTCTCATCGTGCAAGACATAAGATAACTCTTCCATTATTAAAGATGCAACATACGTTACACATGTGGTCAATTGCCCAAACAGAGTCAGGATGATTTCATTTCTGTGTTCAACTTAACCATGCCCTAGCCCAAGGGGAATGACTCCTTTTACTCATTATAAAAATTCACAGCTTTGTACCTGGGTTAAGATATGCTTGGTGATATGATTTCATTTTGGAACCATGACATTGCTAATGCATTTGGCTTATGCTAACTTAAGCTTCTTAATGATATATGTGGTTGGTATAAACAAACGCCAAGCTTACCACCAGCACTGTCAAATTCCTTAGATGCCTCAGCACAATTAAGAGAACTAAATTGTTGCAAGGTAATTACATTGTACGGATTAATGTGTAATCCTGAAGAGCAATAACACCCATGGCAAGCGTGAGCTCTGTTTTGTTACTGTGGGAGAGAGAGCCAGATGGGTAGGGGGGGACATTCCATCGCATAGGCTTCACCTTCTCTGAACAGGCTTAGGCGACAAGTTAGTGTTTTGGTAACTGAGGGTATCCAACCCTCCTGAATTCTTCAGCCACAGCTGCAAGGCCCTGGGAAACCCGTTCTATCCCTCGGCCTGGCACTACACCAAAAGTGTTTTTCTGAGAGAAGAGAGGAGCTGAGTAGCCTTTGGAAATTTCTTCCAAGGCTTAAACTGACAACCGTTCCTACAATTATCACTGTTCATTTTCTGGGGAAAAGTTTTTTCTATTTGTATTTCTTTCATATGGGCAAAAAATACTTTATAAATATTCTGACCATGTATATAGTTAGCAAATCAGGGCAAAAAAAATTATAATTATTGTTCTGATTAAAATATTTTCTACAAAAATATTTTCAAGATCATTGCCTGCGAAGTGGAAGCCAACCAGGCTTAAAGCTCTAGGGGCTGCCTGCACAGCCTCCTCCAGGGTCCCAGTGGAAAGTTCTCGGCTCACTGGAAGGTGTACAGAGATACTGAGTGCACACTTGGGCCAAAGGCGTGAAATTGTCTTGCCCTCACTGTTTCTTCTATCTTGTGGAAGAACTTCCATCTTGTGGCTAAAAATGAGGTCTTTATGGAAGGAGGGGGGATGGGATGGGTTGGTGAGCCGCATCCTCAGGGAAAATGTAGAGTATAGAAGTGTCGTCAAGAGGGAGTCACCAAAGGTAGGACCGCAGGACCATGACCAGGAAAGCTTTGTGAGAGTTACCTTGCCTATTTCCTCATGGGGACTAGCAGTGAAATCCTAAAACAAAAGCTCTCCGTGGACCTGTCTTCAGGCTAGCGAGAGTGGAGCTGGGGTATTTATTTTGGGCTCAGCAGCTTGTCACAGAGGAAGAAGAACATCAAGACAGAGAGTGATTTGGGGCCACTTCTTTTAACCCCCAGTTTTATTGAGATATAATTGACATATAACATTGTATTTGTTTAAGGTGTACAACATAATGATTTGATATATGTATCTATTGCAAAATGATGGCCACAGTATGTTTTAGTTAACGTCCATCACCTCACATAATTACAAATAAATTGGGACCACTTTAAAGAGATAACAAAAGCATGCTGAGTCCCCGGGGCTTGTTGCTGGGTGGGAGCAGGGGGCTTACCAGTGGACAGGCCCATGGGTGGCCCACTGTGAGTGTGTTCCTGGGGCTGAACATGTTTCATGAGCTTGCGCCTGTCACTCTGTTCCTCCTCTGAGCACAGCACCGTGACCACAACTGGTGTGGTCAATTGGAGTGTTCTGGGAAGCTCCATCATCCAGCATTCTTCAGTGGGAAGCTGGGGAGGGCAGGAGTCTCCCTCAATTGACCCACGCTCTCTCCATTCTCCTGCCCTTGGGGTCTGGCTGCAGCCAGGCCAGCAGCCATCGTGGAAACGATCCCAGATCTCAAGTTGTCAGACATGGAGAAAAGGCATTTTGAAATATTGGGACATGTTTAAAGCCAAAAGTCATATTCAGTTCACATATTCACCACAACAAACCGCTGCCAAGTACTAGGGAGCATTTCAGAAAAGTTTTGCCCTTTTCTGATTTCCTTGTGTACTTGCTGCACTGCTTTGGTGTTTGTATTTATTCCTTCCTGACCAAGCTCTGCTTACCTCTCCTGGTTCCTTTCTTGCCACCAGCTCTGGGCACACTGAACTGCTGGCAAATTCCCAAAGCTCCCCCCCTTCTCCTCCTCCTGTCCCCCGGCCGTCACTTACTCGTTCAGTGAGACTCAGCTCTGACATAATATCCTCCAGAGAGCTGTCTTTGACCCTGAAGGCAAGCTAGATGCCCCACCTATGTCTTCCTTTAGCGCTCTACACTTAACAGATGAACCGTACAAGACTGCACGTCTCTCTGCCTTCACCAGTTGGCTCTTTGACATAAAGCTCCTTAAAAAACAGACATTGATTCTTGTTCACTGAATCTTTGGTGCCCAGCACAGCGCCTGCAATGTGACAAGTGCTCAAGAATATTTGCTTTCATCAATGACTACGTGAAGTTCTTTCTCGTGAGCAGCGGTTTGCAGATGAGGAGTGTGGCGCATATAGGGGTGTGCACGTGTGAGTTTGACGTTGGCTAGAACGATGATGAGCACCTGCAGTCCGTGGGTCTTGACGGGCCGTGGACGTGACGCCTGTGTCACCTGTGTTGAAAGTGATGGAGACAAAACTCTCAAAACTTTGTCAGGATGAGAAGCATCTGTTGGTTCCCATCATCCTTGAGGAGGAAGACTGGAGGGTGAGCCTGGTCTCACAAATGACTACAAGAGATTCCAACACAGGACTCTCATTCTCTCCCTTTCTCTCCCCTCCCCACCCCCCATCTCTGTGCTCTGGATAAAACAGATGGGCTTTCTCCAAATGTTGAGAGAAACAAAAACAACCCCAGAAACACTGAGCTCACATCCTCCCAACTTCACCGGGAAAACCATCTTCTTGTCTTGGTCTTAATTTTTGTCCTGGCTGGGGGCTCTCTTCCGGCTCGGGTCACGTGTTTCCCTGCATTTACTGCGCTCGGCGCTTGACAGGCATCTTGATTTCTAAATAATCCATGCCTCCCCACCCCCCATGCCATCCCTTGTTTTCTCTGCTCTCTCACCCTGCTACAGCTTTTGACTGATCCTCTAATTTGCTTCTTTTGTCTCCTGTTTCTCATCCCAGTGTCCTCTTGGGAGGATTTTTCTCGACTTCATCTTTCATACCTTCTATTTAGTGTTTTAATTACGTCATCTTCATTGTAATATCCAGGAGGCTCCTCTTTGTCCTCTGAATATGACTTTTTTAAGTTCTCTCATTCTTATAAGAAATTTGTCTCTCATCTTCCCTGAAGGTATTAACACATAGTGAGTGGTTGGTTTGTTTATTTGTTTGTTTGTTTTTGAAGTTTTCTTCTGTGTCCTCCAAGTTGCTTTTATTTGGGGTCTGTCTTTCATCTTGGAGTTTGTCCTTAGATGCCTGGCCAACCCTGGCTATCTGTTCACATTCAGGCATAAAACACTAAAACGCTGCTTTGTAAGTTTTGAGTGCTGGTGGACTTCAAGATAGGGTGACTGTTATGGTGAATTTTATGTGTCACCTTGTCTGGGCCAAGGAGTGCCCAGATATTTGGTGAAACATTTTTCTGGGTGTTTTTGGATATGATTAACATTTAAATGGGTAGACTGAGTAAGGCAGAATCCCCTCCTGAATGTGGGTGGGCCTCATCCAATCAGTTGAAGGCCTGAATAGAACAAAAAGGCTGACCTTCCCCCAGGTAAGAGATTTCTTCTACCTGACTGCTTTCCTGTGGGGACGTTGGTTTTTTTCCTGGCTTCAGACCCAGACTGAAACATTATGTCCTCCTTTAAAAGTGTTTCAACCAACTCCTCAATAATCAGAGTCTACCCTGCAGCCCCATTCAATCCCTCTGCTTTCAGGTTGTAGATGCCTCAAATTTCTGAGCCTTTCTGGGGTTCTGCCCTGCAAATTAGCTTGTGACTGATTGGCTGCCACATGACACCTGCCACCCCTGGCAGGTACTTAGCTTTCAATGTTCTGTTTCTAAGTCACTTACAACTTGTCCATTCACAGCTGAGTTTCCAAAACCACTTAGAATCACTTGCTGTTATCTCCTCTCTTTTTCTTTCTGTCCTTGGGTTTTATGCTTTTTTTAAAAAAAATTTCTTTACTGCTATCATACTGGGCTTTGGGAAGGAGCAGAGACAAACACATGTATTAATCTGCTGGGTTTAAGCAGAATTTGCAGGGTTATAATCATACACAAAAGACTGTCCACGGACTACTAATGGGTGTGGGGTGTCTTTTTGGGGTGATGAAATATTCTGAAATTGATTGTGGTTACAGTTGCACAACTCCGTGAACATTCTAAAAACCATTTAATTTTATACTTTAAATAGGTGGTTTATGGTATTTAAATTATAGGGCCGGCCCCATGGCTTAGCGGTTAAGCGTGCGCGCTCCCCTACTGGCGGCCCAGGTTCGGATCCTGGGCGCGCACTGACACACCGCTTGTCAGGCCATGCTGAGGCGGCATCCCACATACAGCAACTAGAAGGATGTGCAACTATGACATACAATTATCTACTGGGGCTTTGGAGGAAAAATAAATAAATAAAAATTAAAAAAAAAAGACGGAGGATTGGCAATAGATGTTAGCTCAGGGCTGGTCTTCCTCAGCAAAAAGAGGAGGATTGGCATGGATGTTAGCTCAGGGCTGATCTTCCTCACAAAAAAAAATTAAATAAATAAATAA
This sequence comes from Ceratotherium simum simum, assembly GCF_057802395.1. Lineage (NCBI taxonomy): Eukaryota > Metazoa > Chordata > Mammalia > Perissodactyla > Rhinocerotidae > Ceratotherium > Ceratotherium simum. The sequence continues at coordinate 13,186,085 of NC_141937.1, read as the reverse complement.
ATAAATAATATGTCAATAAAGCTGTTATATTTAAAAAAAAGTCTGTTCATGCAGCTAAAGTCCTTAACAATACCAAGAAGCAAAGCTGTACACACCAAGATCAAACGTGAAACATAGATGAGTGGGTAGATGAATGAATCTGGGACAAAAGAAATTATAATTCAAAATCTCTTTTAAAAATCTATCAAAACTCCCAAGAAAAGCACATTTAAACATTTCTATAGACTTTCGTGATTGTAATACAAGACAAATGTTTAGGTTTGACAGTGTGAACTCATAAAGAATAAATCAAATCAGGTGATGCAATTTCATACAATCCCTCAATTTAAAAATATAAAATTTAGAGTGTTTGAGTAGGTTCACTTTGGCTGCTTATGTCTTAAACAGCTCTCAAAAGAGCATTTTGTCGTGGACACTTTTTCGAATAAACTTTATTGAATGATATTTTCAGATCTTTCTGTGTATGCCAGCTGTTAGGTTTGGGGGGAAAGCATCTCGTAATTTGAGGACATGTCAAAACCAGAAGGCATGTTCAGTTCTTCCTGCATCAATTAAATTGCTGCCAGGAAGTAGAAGAGCGTCCAGGAAAATTTCAATCAGGTACCAGAAATCCACAGGGATAACTTTGTGTTTCAGTAACTGCTTTGTGGACACGATGAGGGGAAATGACCCACGAGAGGAAAAACATCTGGATTGTCCAAATGCATTACTCCAGACCTGGTCAGTTTAAATGTCATGAGAGTGATGATACCATCATTTTAAAATATGTTTCCGTTTAAGAGCCAAATGAGGTTGGACACAGTAATATTCTGTGTGGCATGGAACATTTGCTCTCCGAACATCCTGGCAAGTGATATTTATTTTTAATTTGTGTTTTTATGACTGGTTGATACTATGTTCTTAGGTTGTGGCCCAAAACCTCATCCCCAAGAAACAAAACAAAAACCCCCAAACCCAGCACTAAACAGACCAGCTGGCCCTGAGTGGAGTGGAAAGCAAACCGAGGTAGACTCACATGACCTGGCTTCCAGCTGGTGGCACATTCGCTACACATGTGAACTTAATGCGGTCACGAGCTCTCTGACCTTGAGCTTCCTCACTTATTTCATGGGGATAATCACGCCAGCCTGACTCACAGAGCATTAAGATAGCATAAGTGAATGTGATCTGTCAACTACAAAGTGTTAGAAATGTGAATTATTGTTTTAAGTGGACAGGGATATACAGGAGAAAAAAAAAAAAGAGGAGAAATCAGAAGCGAGACCTGCCCAATGAAGAAAATTCTCACCTCTGATGCTAATAATTTTAAGATAAAAGGGATAGTTGGATAGTGTCTACTAGGAAAACTCTCCCGATGCCTGGTTTCTGTATTAATATCTGTCAACACTGACTCTCCTATACTCTTTCAGATACATGCACTAAATGGTTCCCCAAATGCAGGTTGCTTCATAGTCCACAAAAAAGCGCTTGATAATCTTTAGAGATAATTCAACAAGTCAACTTATAGAAAATACGGTAGAAATTAGTTTTATTTACCCAGTTCTGAACTGCCTGGCCCTACCCACGCAGTACCCTCAGGGGCCTGCAGGGGAACTGAGGCGATTCCCGTTTGCTGAGAGTTTAGGTCCCTCGACCATGTGAGAAAAGGATGTTTGAGTCAACAGCTGGCATGGTGGGCAGGATATCAAGTTGCCCAGGCCTAGGAGACATGGTACCCGGTTGCAAATTAGGCACTAGAGAACTGATCTTGAGTTTTCTGGAGACCCAGAAAAGAATTGCTTTATCAATTGCAATTGTAGTCAAGCTAGAATTATGTTTAATTTTCATTTGTCTTTTGATGACTGAAACTTGATGCCTTCAACAATGGTGGAATTATTTAATTGATAAACTGGCCCCTTGATAACATCCTCTAGGAAATAGGAGAAATAACAGCATCGTTGTCTTCTGTATCTGCTGCTGGAGTCATGGGTGAGTTAGTCAGACCACAGATGGTTAGTGGCGGAGACAACCCTAGGACATAGCCAATCAGGGAGAATGCCAGTGGCTCTTTTGATGTAAAGGACCCATGCCTTCCTGGGAGAACCCAGTAGCCGAAGCCATGGTTCAAATTTGAGGTGGGGGAAGGAGATTATAAGGTGGTGACAAAATCAATAGAGTAAAATATTAATAACAAATAGAGTTGCCTGAATGCTAACTCTAACTCTTCTACTCTTACTTACAATTCAGTTTCCCTCCGCCTTCTCCCCTCTCCCCTTCCCTACTACTGCTCCTTTGTTTTGAACAAGACTTTGCAAGGATAAAAAGTCAGAAACAGGGACAAGGGATCTCCCACACAGTGTTATTTTTGGGGGATTCCTTTGACTCTCTTAGGAAGACTTTGTATAGTAGTTAAGAAAAAGACTATATGGGTTCACATCCCACCTTCCTCGTGTCCACTTATTATCCGGATGATCTTGAGCAAGTCATTTAACTTCTTCAAGCCTCACTTTCTTCATCTATAAATAGGAGTCTGCAAATAATAGTATTTGTCTTAGAAGGGTGTGTGCATGTATGTGTGTGTGTGTGTGTGTGTGTGCATTAAATGAGAGGAATAATGCATAAGGCAAATACTACTTGGTGTGTGTTAAGAATTATTTCTCTTGTGTTTACTAACAGGCTTTGTACTGGGGGATTATTTTTTCATGAAAAAGTCACATAGGGTGTTGGGGGAGAGTTATGGTTTTCAAACTTCAGGAAAAGCGTTCTATTAAGGGGAAAATCAACGTTAGCTTTGTCAAGAGAGTTCTGTGCCTCAAACAATCAGCTTCTTGTTCATTGTCAAGTTCAGTAAAAGTACACAGAGTCCTAGAGACCTGATCATAATGAAGAATATTCACAGGCTTCTTCCTCAGGCTCCTTTTAATCATTGACTCAATATTTGGGTGGCCTTTCAATTGGCTGCTTTTGTTGTTTTATATAATCTCTCCTTCTCCATCTGCGATATGTGGGGGAAACTTCTAAATTAGAACATTTGCTGCAACAGACATCTTTCTTTCACGTTCTGGTCTTAATAATGAGACTCTATTATTCCAGAGAAACCTTTCATATACTGAATATTGTTTCAAAATCTGCTTATTTACATTTCTCGTGGAACTTTCTATGGCACGCTGTGTTCAGTAGGAAACATCTGTCTTTGGGGTTTTCATCACCGAGAGGCTGTTTACTACAGGGCTTGGCATGCCTGGGGGCACACAGATGACTCCACAATGGGGATTGGCCCATGCACACGTGTCCACAGTGACATCCACAGCCGTATGTCAGGTGATGTTCATGCTCATGAGCAGAGAACATTCAGAGGTGTGGTGCAATTGGAAATGCCCCCAGAGGTTCCCACGAGAGTGTCTTTTAGTGACAAGAGGCAAGCCTGTTGCCAGGACAGAGTCATTACCACTTCAGTGATGTTGTAACTCTGGGTGCTCTTAATAAAAGTGAGATCAGGCCCTCTGAGGGATGTGCCCTTTGGGAAGTTCTAATTAATCAGAGTATTAACTTCCCATTGACATCTCTCATTTTCGTGGAACTCCTGTGTGAGAAGTAGCATGAGAGTCTTTTCTGTTTTATTTTCACAGGTCTGGCCTACACATATTGGACTAATAAGTGAAATCTTGTATTTTTTAAGATTTAGACCATCTCACAGTGGCCAAGGATTTTGGACAAAAGGAAAACTACAAAGACTACTATTCCTAAAGCCAGAAGGCAAAGCTTCTTAAATATAGACCAATGCTCATGAGATATTTTTTACATCTATATGTGTTATTAGCTTTTTTTTTTTTTGAGGAAGATTGGCCCTGAGCTAACACCTGTTGCCAATCTCCCTTTCTTTTTTCTCCCCAAAGCCCCAGTACATAGTTGTATATCCTAGTTGTAGGTCCTTCTAGTTCTTCTATGTGGGATACCGCCTCAGCACGGCTTGATGAGTGGTGAGTAGGTCCGTGCCCAGGATCCGAACCGGCAAACCCTGGGCCTCCAGAGCAGAACACACGAAGTTAACCACTGAGCTGCCAGCTTTTAATTGAATTAGTTAATTAAAACTCTCCAATGTTATTGTCCAATTCCCTGATAAACTGGAACAGCACTTGATAAAAAATAAAGTGACTCTCTCCACTTTTAAAATGATGTTGCTGGCAGTGGAGAGCTGGAGCAGGCCCCTCCTGGCTCATGAGAGCCAAGTGTGTGCTTCTCTTCCCAGCTCCACATTCCACACCATCACATTGGGAGCGTGAAATCAGCTATGGTATTTACACCATGGAAATAGGCATATACTACCAATCGGGGCTTGATTTTCCTCTAGATAGCTGGGTGTTGAACATTTACAAGCACATCCCTGTTTCTAGATTTCCTTTGTAAAGCTGATGCCATGTGAAGCATGTTGCTACAATGAGGCTGTCAGAACAGCTGCCACAAAGTGATGTATAAAGAATCAAGGGGCCACTTAGGATGCAGGAATCACCATCTTAGAGTTGGAATATCAAATCTTCCTACTAAAAAAACCCACCAGAGTCAGGATTGGTTTATTTCTTTCCATTCTATATAGGGGTGCATGTGTGTTGTTTTTTTTCAACCTAAGGCTTATCTTTTATAGTTTTTCTTATTTAATTTTGTGTCTTGAATTCAACTCATTTTTCAGATACTTTCGATATCTTATTTGGATCATGATTCTGTTAGGCAATATATTAATCAACCTGAGTAACATCGCTTCGTAACTAGGAAATCCAAGATAAACATAAAATATCGCTAGTATTTTCATGCACATCTGACAAATATGCCATCAATATTCACATCTGGATCATTGATAGCAGTGTTGAAAAGGACAGTATTCTGATTTGGGTTTCCCCAGTGCAAAGACTTGGAGGCAGATAGTTTAAGAGATGCCCCAAGCGGGGGCTGAGCCAGTGGTATGGTGGTTAAGTTCGCGCATTCTGCTTTGGTGGCCCGGGGTTCACAGGTTCAGATCCCAGGCGAGGACCTATACACTGGTCATCAAGCCATGCCGTGGCGGCATCCCATATACAAAATAGAGGAAGATGGGCAAGGATGTTAGCTCTGGGCTAATCTTCCTCAGCAAAAAAAGAGGAAGATTGACAACAGATGTTAGCTCAGGGCTGATCTTCCTCACAAAAAAAAAAAAAAAAAAAGAGGTGCCCCAAGGAAGTCAAAGCAAAGGAGCAGACAAAATGAGGGGAAGGAGGGAAACATCATGAAGGACGCTTAACAGGCTACTTACCACTGTGGACACAGTCCTGCTGGAGACTCTGAGTACCTCTGTAGAAGGGACAGAATTGTCCCTCTAAAGCAGGGCATCCTGAACATTTATCCGCTGACTCTCTTCCTCTACTGGCTGAAGGTCGCCCCTGGAAACTATAACTCCCCTGCATTTTCAGGCTGAGAGGCAACTTCCCAGACAACTTCTGAGAAAGCCTGATGCAGAACGTGCAGGGGACATGCACAGCAGTTGTCCACCCCAGCCACAGCTGCAGGCAGAGGGGGCCCGAGGGGATGTGACACAGGGCACCAGTGGCCTCTGCTACAGACAGGATGGAGGAATGCATTTTGGGAATTGTTAGTTAATTCAATAAATCTTTACCAAATTTTTTATTAATTGATTAATCATCAAATATTTACTAAGCACTGACTATTTCTAGGCACTGTTTTAAGTGTTGAGGATACAGCAATAAATAAAGTCCCTGCCTTCAATAAGCTTCTATTCTAGTGGAGGAAGACAAGCTTTTTTATAAGTAATAATATAATGTCAGCCAGTTAGTCGTGCTAGGGAAAAAAAACTTTTTAAATAAAAAAGGTAAAGGATTAGGACATGATGGACCCTGGATAGGGGCAGGGAGTGTTATTTTAGAAAGCGTGGTCAGGGAGCATTCTCAGATGAGGAGTCATTTGAGCAGAGTGTTGCATGAAGTGAGAGGGGGGGCCTGCGTGTGTCGGGGGGATGGCTTTCCAGGCACAGGGAGCAGTCAGTACAAAGGTCTGGAATCAGGAACAATGCTGATGTGTTAAAGGCCTGGGGAACAGGTGCTGTGTTAAGCACGGGATCCAGTGGCAGATGAAAGAGACCTTAGAGTATATTGAGACTGCCATTAACTTAACAAACAATCACACAAATGAAAGTAAACTTACACACTGTGGTAAAGGCATAACCGGATTCGTGTTTTCAAACGACAACTCCGGCTACTGTAAGGAGAAGGATTGAAGGAGGTCCGAGCTTGGTGTCCGCCTACCATTTGAGACAGTTCATTGCATTATGCTTACTCCTCACTATCAATAATCTGGACGTAGCCCTGGATGCTTAGTGTGTTTCATGACAGTCTGCTTCACCGGAGGCTTTCTATGTTGGTTTGTAAAATCGGAACTACCTGTATCCTGTCCTCCATTCCTGCACAGAAAGTTAAAGGGAACCTAACCTGAAACTCACAGGTAGTACTGATTTCCAATGTCATGACGAAGAGTAACTAAAGATTCAAGAGCTAGTGTGTTACAGTAGAAAGAACATCGACTTGGACTTACACCTACCTAGGCTCCAATTCCAGCTCTCACAACTATTAACTATGTTATTAACAAATTGTTGTACCCTCAAAGCCTCATATGGAAAAGGAGGATAACGATGCTTAGTCGGAGCATTATGAAGATTAAATCGGATCAGGTAAATAAAGGATCTAATTCATAATAGAGTCTGGAAAATGGGTTATTATTATCATATTCATCACATGATGGAAACACTGTGATTTGTATGTTTTTTATCTAAATAACAAAAATATTAGAATAGCACACACAGAATTGAAGCTGAATAAACAAATAAATGGAAAGGAGCTTGTAAATAGATCTGACAAACCAGTTTAGGCCAATTAGCCCAAGACACATATTTAGCATTCGTGAGAAACTACTGGGGGTAGTAAGAAAGGGACCCAGTGGAAAGTAAAAGTCAACAGCGTGTGGATGATTTCCTGGAAAAGTGTTTCTTTCCAGATCTCTCGTTTGAAGAAAGGTCAGACTGACAATAAAACACAGATGCTGAAGCCTCCAACTGAGGAATAAGATTCTACAAGCATGGGTCCCAAAAAAGGAAACGTAACGTATTTTGATGATCCAGCAAGAAATTCCTGTTAGCGCAGGAGCACATGCCTGCCATCTGTCAAGGGAGGCTATAATCGCATCGTTGACTCCCACACAGCAAGCAGAGCCTTAATCATCTTTCACTAGGCCACGGAGATCACAGGAGCAAGCAAGCCCTCTTAGCCCCGGGACTGGCACCACCCTGCAAGGTAAGTAATTCACAGGTGTCTGGGTCTGCTTCAGGTCGGTCAGTTTGCGACAGCTACAGAGACCTCACCCAACTCTGAGAAGGAGGTTGCCTCTGGGCAGAAGCTCCCACACGGATGAAGGGAAGCTGGGGACCGTGAGCACCTACTTCACTGTCTCTTGGGCACCAAACTCAGTCACGTTTAGACTGCAAGCAATAACTACGAATCCGAAAGAGAAGTGAAAATTAGAATTGAGAGCAAAAGCTTATTGTTGTCAGATCAGGAAAAGCAGCAAAACACACATTACATTCAGATGTGCAGGCCAGTGGTCTACAGACTTTCTAGGGTCTGGATCCTTTTAACAAGCCACCTACCCCACCTATCATCGCTTACCACAAAGCAATGTATATACATACGTGGCGTATATACATACCTGTGTATATGGTGCTGTGTGGCTTGCAAAGCATTCTGACATACATAATTTCATTACAAGCCTTATAGCAAGCCCGTGAACAAGGTTATCGTTGTCTTTATTTTAGAGTTGAGGTCACTGAGCCTCATAAAAAAATTAATTGGTTCACCCCAGAACCCACATGAAATAGATCTTGGGCCAAGGATTTGAACCTGGGGCTCTGACACCAAGTTTTATTTTTGTGGCTACACATTTCATAAAGTCACAGATTCTTAATTTCCCAGTGTAGTCCCACAGTGGCGTCGCATCTGTCTCGGGGGAGTGGGACAATGTCCGTTTTACCTGTGGCTCTGGGCTGAGGCAGCATCAGAGAGCAGGTGGCCTAGAGAATCAGTCCAAACAAGCCAAGTGGTCATCAGCCCAGAACTCAAGACGCCAGATCTAAGGAAGTGTGTTCTGAAAGTGAGATCTCAGCCAAACCGGTAATTTCTCAAAAGCCAAGATGATCCTGGGCTACTGAGCTCCGTGAGAGAGCAGGCTTCTTCCTCTCGGGGAAGCATGAAGTGTGGGTTGAGCGGTATTATTTGCATATCTCTTTGAATCTATTAATAGAATTGAAGCAATTCATCCCAACTTTGCCTAAAGGTCTAGTCTTCACCTTTGGTTATGCATTTCTTCAGAGTAAAGTCTTTAAGGATGGAATCTTGACCACAAGATGGGACAGAGGCTTTTGCTCCCATTTTGTAAACTCTAAAATTCTTGTAAGCTGTTTTACTAATTAATGGCAACGTATGACATGGCGACTCTGTCTTTACAATTTGAGGGATGTGTGGGTATTTCCTTAGGTGGCCACAGTTTCTCTGCAATGAACCTTAATAAACATGTAAGCTCCATGAGGCCAGGGATTCTTGTCTGTTTGGATTACTCACAGCAGCTGGGAAGACAGCGGCGTAGGAGGACTCGGGAATACTCGTATATCCTCAATACCTGACACATATTGGAAGCTCAATAAATATTTGTTGAAAGAATGAATGAATGAATTGTGATGGGGGGGCATTTTACATTGCCTTTTGGAGAAAGAGTTGCTTGTTTGGAAGGCGAACTAAAAATAGATTCTCTCATTATAAAGTACCATAGTTATCTCGGTAAAACAACGTTAAGTATTTTCCCCTTTCCCTGACAACAGTAGCTGCAGCTAAGACCAACTTATTTACTGTATTTCCAATAGCATGTAGGCCTCAAAATTACCACACAGTTATTGAAACAACAGATAAAGTGTGTGCGGTGTGAAAGGTACTAAAATGTCAGCCATGGTTTCCAGTAAGGACCAAGGATGCCACGTGATAATCCTACACAAGGAATTGTGGTCCCACATCCAAAGTGACTTTTCTGTAAGAGAAAGCCTGTTTATGTTATCTGAGCCCAGAACCTCCTCCATTTTACATCTGAACACAAAGTATTTTTGCTGCATTTTAATATATATGGAATTTCCTAGGAATGCAAATATCATATAACTTGAGAGAAGATTGAGATGTGTCTTATTTGGAAATTTACCAAAAGTAATTGACCATTGAAGAAAATCATCATCAACAAATGCTTGTAGTATTGAAGGCACCAATAAGAGAGCACCTACATCAATCTGTATTTGTAACTGTTGCATTCACAGTGACACTAAATTAACTTTCAAATTCACTTATTTAGACTTTCACTTCTATTCATGAATTATTAGTGGCTACAGGAATTATCCTTGCCACGCACAAATTGAAAACTGGACAAAATAGATAAAACCGTTTAAAAAATACCCAATTAATCCAAAAGAATGCAAGAAAAAAGAGGAACAAAAACCAAATGGGACAAATAGAAAACAAATAGCAAGGTGGTAGATATAATCCCAACCATATCAATATTTACAGTAAATGCAAATAATCTAAACACTCCAATTAAAGAACAGAGCTTGTCAGATTAAAAAAAGCCAGACCTACCTACAGTGCTATCTATGAGAAAAACGCTTAAATTATAAAGAAACAGATTAACAGTAAAAGGATGGAGAAAGATATACCCTGAAAACAAGAAACAAAAGAAAGTTAAAGGGGCTATATTAATATCAAAGTAAATTTCAAAAAAAGAAATGTTCCCAAGAATAAAAAGCGGGCCTTTTTTAATGATAATGATGTCAATTCATCAAGAAGACATGTCGAGAAGCCCCACAATATGGTTCATATAGCATTTATGGTTCATAAGTTTCCCATATGTAAAACAAGTGAAAAGACTTGAGGTTTTTTTAACCCAAATGAAAACTTTGCATTTACTTATTCCTGTTAGATTTTTTAAATCTGAAGTTGTCTTTATTTAACCTATTTTTTTTTCTTTACTGTGGTAAGATACACGTAACATAAAATTTACCATCTTAACCATTTTTTGCATGTGTGTGTGTGACGAAGATTAGCCCCGAGCTAACATCTGTGCCCATCTTCCTCTATTTTTTTGTGGGACATCACCACACATGGCTTTATGAGTGATGCTGATGTCCACATCAAGGATTTGAACCTGCGAACCCCCAGCTGAAGCGGAGCGTGCAAACTTAACCACTACACCACTGGGCCGGCCCCCATCTTGACCATTTTTAAGTGTACAGCTCAGTGGTATTAAGCACATTCACATTGTTGTGTAACCATCACCACCACCCATCCCCATAACTGTTTTCATCTTGTAAAACTGAAACTCTATACCCATTAAACAATAACTCCCCAAACCCCCTCCCCCTGGACCCTGACAACCACCATTACACTTTCTTTATGAATTTGACTACTCTAGGTACCTCATATAAGTGGAATCATACAGCATTTGTATTTTTTATTTTTCTGAGGAAGATTCACCCAGAACTAACATCTATGCCAATCTTCTTCTACTTTTTGTGCCTGGGTCACCACAACAGCATGGCTGACAAGCAGTGTATGTCCACTTCCAGGATCCTAACCCATGAACCCGGGCCACCAAAGCAGAGCACACGGAACTTTAACCACTAGGCTATAGGGCCGGCCCTAAGCATTTGTCTTCTTGTGACTGGCTGATTTCACTTAGCACAACGTCCTCAAGTTTCATCCGTGTTGCAGCATGTGTCAGAATTTCCTTCCTTCCTTCCTGTTAGATTTTATCTCATTGGCTTGTGAATCATTGTTCTAGTCTACGGAGATAATTTTGGACATTAATTCTGACGAACTTCATGGAGTTGCCTCCCATTCCTCATTTTTGTGTCTGGGGTAAATCCGATTAGCACGTCTTTAGGCAGGAGGTGAAACATCTTGGACATATTCACATTCATGCTTTTTAATCAGTCAGTATTGTTCTGCTGAAAAGCTCCAATAAACGTATTTAGCACACGGATTCCAAACCCAGGAGCTGCCAGGAGGAGCGTACTGGAAGTCTCTCGGTGACTGTCGTCTCTCAGCTCCACAGTCAGCTCTGTACCACTGAGGCTGGAAGTCTGTAAACTACATTCTCTAAACTCTCTTGTCAATTCTCTTCTCGTTAGATCCCATCAGAAGGAAACCCTAATCTGAGGCAGAGAGAAGCCTTTTGTTTAGCGACAGCTACTGGCAGTTTTTGGCAATTAAGGGGGCAGTAGGGTGGGGAGCTAGTTCAGCAGCTCAGGAAGTGACCACTTGAACGGTACCAAACTGGCAGGAAGACCTCTTCAGTAGATCCAGAAGCAATAGTCGGCGGCAGGTGAGAGCTCAGGATCCTGGGCTTAAATCAGCCCAGGGGTGTTTTCAGCTTCTGATCTCACTTTGTGAACCACCCCTTATTCCTTGTTGCTCCTCAGGTACCCCTCTTCCTTCTCGCTCCTCCAGCTCTCCTAATGCATTTGAAACTGACTCTCTGTATTCAATTTGCTCTGTTTTAAATACCTAGAGTGGTCTCTGCTTTTCCGTTTGGACTCAGATTGATATAGTGACTTTTGGACAACATTCTCAAACCCACCAGTTCTTCAGGAAAAAAATCATCATTCCTTGGGTAGTTCCAACATGCCAGGCACTTTGTGAGACATTGAAACACAAAGTCAAATAAGTAAGATATGACCCTCACCATAAAAGGGAATTCAGTGTGGCCAGAGAGAAAGAAGAGGAATAAATGGTTACAGTCATTGGATATGTGTTAGATTAAAAATATGTGTAGGCTCTGGGGCATGGAGGAGGAACATCAAAATAAAACGGTTGACTCAGCAAATGTAAGTGAGTAAGTGATGCTTGTGGGACATTTTGAAGATAAAAACAGACAGACGTAGATGAAGAGTATGGGAAGGACATTCTAAGTTGTTGCAATAGATGTAGATGTGAACTACTAAAATAACTTGGGGAACGTTACGTTCTGAACGACTAGAGTTCACAGATGTACATAGAATTCACAAGAGAACAATCACCTACTGAAGAGCCCCCGCCTTTCATGCACTGCAATACTGTTTCAACTTCATGGTTTTCTACACTGCAGCTGATGTAGACTCTTAGAAAGTTTTTCTGAAGAAGTTCTTTAGAAAACATACTAAGATACATTCATTTCTGCTCATGCACACACCGTTGGAAGAGCTTTCCCTCTATAAGGAAAGATTTTCATTAGTCCCACCCAAAATGGGCCATGTTTGTACAGTAAGGTCAGTGTTTCTATCCTACCTTTATCACAGGTGCTACACAAATTAATAATGAAACTACTAACAATCCCATAGCCTGCAGTTTGTCATCTGATACTCATCTGAACGGGATGATTTTAGTGTGGGCACATTTGAAGATGGAGAATAGACATTCTCTTTTGCTGCTTACGAAATTCAAAGATTAAGAAACAATTGAAAGTGTAATGGCAAAAGGATAAAAGAAGTATTATTTTAACTACAGTATTTTCTAAAACGAAGATTTTTCGTTTGGTTATAAATCCCTTAAAGGCAAGAACTCCATTCATTCATTCAACAGATACTTTTTTTTTTTTTCATTTTTTGTTTATTGCTGTAACATTGGTTTATAACATTGTATAAATTTCAGGTGTACATCATTATACTTCTCTTTCTGCATAGATTATATCATGTTCACCACCCAAATACTAATTACAACCCATCGCCACACACATGTGTCGAATTATCCCTTTCACCCACCTCCCTCCCCCCCTCCCCTCTGGTAGCCACCAATCCAATCTCTGTCTCTATGTGTTTGTTTGTTGTTGAACAGATGCTTATTGACAGCCATTTCATGCCAGACCTAATCAGGTGCTTGGAGTAGAATAATTTAATTCTAGAACAAAATAGGGACCCTAATTTTTATCTAGTCTAGTGGCTTGCAAATCTTTTTTTGGCCTTATAGCTCTTTCATCAAACGAAAACTCACGTAGAAGTCCAATAAATCCAGCAAATATAAGGAAAGCTGCTCCATTTGAGCAGCTACTGTAGGAACCCAGAGGCCCAGTCCCTTGTGCGCACTGCCCCCACCCCACTCAGTGGTCCCTAAGGGTATCCAGTCACACCAAGGGTTTATAGAACACAATTTGAAAAACACTGGTCTAAATCTCTCAATTTACAGATAAAGAGGTGAGAACTAAAGAGGTACAGAGGCCAAGAAATACAGCTGTCCAAGGCCATACAGCTAGTGCCGGGTGAACCCACCTAGAACAGAGTCTGTGATGACTGAGGTTCATCGGGTCACAGATTTAGCAGCTCCCAAGTCTAAAGGGATTCCAACTTCAAACCTGGCCCAGAGGAACCCAAATTAAATATAAGAAAGTAAGAATTTTTTAATTTGAAAATATAAGATTTTTTGTATGTCGTATGTAATTTTTGGATACTTACACTCATTTGTATATTTTTATCATATTCATAAATGTGAGAAGAGTTAATAAAAATTTACTGAGCAGAGAGGTTTTTAGGAACTAAGTTAGAAAAACCAAACTAGTATTTCATCTTGATGCATGAGTCATTGGTGATTAAATATACATTTATGATTGGTTCCAGGGAAAATATACTGGATTTGTGGGTTATAAGGATAGTTGGACATGTATCCTGTTTGGAAGTAGATGCAGTTGCATCAAAATGCAAAAGCAATTAAAAAATTTTTATTGCATGATATGATAAGAGATTTACTTTGAAATTATTGCCATGTGCTGAAACTTGCTCTATGTAGTAAAGCTTTAGTACAATTTAAATTATGCAAGCACATGAGCTAGAATTGCAATTATATGTAATTGACTTTGCCAATGTAATTGAAGTGTGTGGCCTTAGTATATAATTTACAAATCTGTACACAATTAGTTTTGTGTGATCTTTTTGATCTCTTTTTACAATGCTGTACTTCTCTAAGTTATGTGAAATTCAAAAGCTTGTTACTAAGGGCATTTGTAGATTAATACACGTCTCTGACACCCTTAATAAAATATTCATTTCCTGTCACTCTAGCTCTTGATTTGACTGATTAAGCAACAGCTCTAGTTAAGAGAGCCAAATTGGTTCTCTACCTAAAGGAAAGAAATTACGTTCTTCATAATTATCTGCACTCATTGTAATCCTCAGCCAACACCACCACTATCCTGCAAAGCATTGATTAAATATTTCTCTGTAAGTTTCATAAAGAAAGGCTTCACAAATGTGTATTTACTGCCCTCAAGAAAATAATATCTTAAATGGAATATATATTAATTATCTGCCTGAACTTGTCAATATTAGCCAAACCTTTAATGCCACTAATTTATACCCAGATACTTGGAATTTTAAATAGCAGTTCCGGGAAACCAAAAGCTTTTTGACCATATGTATATCACAGGGAAAGGATTTCCTATCTTCTGGCCAAAAGTTGATTTCCTAACCATGTAACAGGTTCAAATAATTACTAGAATATCTGCTTCTTTACCTTAGGCACCCTCTTCAGTGATTCTAGTTGATCTTAATATGGTCATTGTCTCATGGGGCTATCAATGTTTGGCCAGGGAGGAATTTCTGGCATTTGTCTGCAGCTTTTAAGGAGTTGGCACTTTGCAGTTTGTGTCTTTTTTTCTCCACCTCTCCTTCTGTTAAAAGTCTCTGATTAGCAACTGCTCTCTCTTCATTCATTGTAGGTTTTATGCAGCTGTCTTTCATCCCTTGAGTGCATTTGGTATGTTACAGAGCAAGGGCTCACTGCCCAATGTGCATAGAAGCCAAAACTACAGCACTGGCTTTTGAGAGAAGAAAGAGCTTTATTGCATAGCCGACCAGCAAGGAGACAGGAGGCAAAGCTCAAATCTGTCTCTCCAAGCAGAAGCAGGGACAGACTTTTAAGGAGTTGAGAGTGGGAGTGGTTATACATGTGCTAACTTGGCGGAATTTGATTAGAGGGTGGGAGTGTAACAGTTTTATAAGTCCAGTGTGCTATGCATCAAGAGACCCCTCACTTCTTATTAGGTTCCCCATTCCGCTTTTTCTTCACACTGAGTTCTGTAGTTAGGGAACTTTTGGTTCCTGGGCAGCTTGAGGTCATCTGAGGACAAGGTTTCCATCTTCTGAGCATGCTCCAGCTGCACGACTTGCAATTTTTGCTTGTTGCCCCTACAAAACAACTGTGATTGACATTTCATTATTGATAAATAGGATACAATAGGGCCAGTGTGAATTGGTCTATGATGATTACAATCAGACCCTTGATTGTCAGGAGCAGAGATTCGCTCAGGCCATGAAAAGAAAAATGGGGACATATAAAGATACATGGGCGCCAGAGCTTAAAAGATAAGAGAATATTAGACAGATCTTGAGACAACTCTCCTCTCCACCTCTCTCAGAGCCTATGTGGTCTTTCTTTCAAAGTGCCATGCTTCAATCTATATGTCTGCTCCATCTCTATGTGAATTTACTCTGCATTCCCTAGAAATAATTTTGGAGAGAACTAGTCTGATTGGCTTAGTTAATTGCTCTCTTCCTATAGGGCAAGTCCTTATATCTGGCCTTGGTTTGGGTGCTCAATGCTGGGCCCATCAGAGGTGACCCCTGCACAGCTCAGCCAGATACTGCTTTACTAAGAAGGGGACCGAGGCCAGGGTGATTTCTGCTATTTAAACAACAACATAAACTCAAGGCAGCAGGCACTGTAATTAACCTGCCCAATATGTGTATAATCAGAAGGCACATGGGCCTCAGTCTTGGTGGGCTAAGAAAGGATCTCACAGAAGCTCAATGCTTCCTCCTTCTTGCACATTGAACTGATCACTCCTAAGCTTTGAGCTGCTACAGAGGAAAGATTTGGCAAAACTCAACACTGTTTTACTTTGAGTGATATACTCAGAGCCACCCTCCTTTGTCCAGTTACCCATTTGTGTTTTGAATAATTGACCTGGGATTTTGGTCTGAATATTCCAGCCATCTCAAACTCCTCAAAATCATCTTGGTTTATCTATGTAGCTAAAAATAATTATACTCACGTGCACTTAATAAATAGATCAGACTGCTTAGCATCTCTCCTGCATTCAGAAATTCGAAGGGTAGATTACCCTGCTTTTTCTAACTTTCTAGTGACATTAATTTTGGGAACAGATTCTACAGACTTCAATTCCTGATTCACAGCTTTTGTAATAATAATCATTTTTTTTAATTTGCCATCTGAACATATAATAATCACCAAGATTTCAGAAAGATGAATAACAAAATATATTTAACTTTTTCTAGTCATTTTCTTCCCCAGTCTTTTCAGACTCCCACTAATTGGGGGGACTTACTTCTTTAGGAATAAAGATGGTGTCCAAAAGCATTCAGTGCTCACTCAGTCAGAAAGGACATTGGAAAAAATGACCTTGCATGCTTGTTAACAGTAGTTTGGAAGTAACACTTCCTCTTCATTATATTACCACCATTTGCCTTACAAATGTGCAGTTAAATATGTGGTATTTCTCAGTTCCACGAAAATTAAAACTGACATGAAATAAACTGAGAGCTAAAAATGGATCCAATATTGTGAGGTCAACGAAGCATGTGTTATCCTGATCTGACGATAGCAGCATCGTGCTTCAATTCTATGCATCTATGTCTATCTAATATGTACACATATTGACTCTGAGGAAATGGGAAAGCAAAGCTCGGCTCAAGAGCAGTAATGTAAACAGCATTGCACCTACTCTCAGCAGGAATCGTTTGCACACCTGTCTTTCTTGGAAATGTTTCAACTGGTCGTTTTCTCAGGTTCATGTACAATTTCATTAGACCCTGGAAACACCTACTCTGCATCAACCGTGCTGCCCATTAGGGACAAAGAGAGAGAGAGAGAACATTATATACCAGATTCAGTTTTCTAGATGCTTGTTCAATATATGTCAGATGCAAATATGTAAACTTATAACTATCAAATAATACAACACATAGTAATAGAGAGTTGCATACGTAATAAGGAGGTGAAGAAAAGAAATCCTAATGCAGCCTGAGAAAGAGTTAGGAAAGAAGTTGGGAAGGGCTTCCTGGAAACGGTGACCACTGAGTGTTAAAAGAAGAGCAGAGTGAGGTAAAAGGAAATACATTCTCTACAGAGAACGTAGTGATAAAAAGGACTTGCAAATAAAGAATTCTTCTTAAAGTTTTTAAAGTGTTCTGGGTGGGGCACTGGGGATACTGCAAGAAGTTTAATATTGGAAGAACATAAAGTGTGAGTCAAGCAAGGATTGAGAGAGGAGGATGGAGAGATAAGCGAGAATAAAATCATATAGAGCCTTGTACATCACCGTATTTAGAAAAGCCTGCCGTGTTAGGAAAAGCTGTTCAATACGGTGTAATAAAAACTAATTATTGCAGACTCATGAGGGCTTATCCATGAAACATCCTGTCACTTTAATACCCAGGCAGGATATTAAAGATATTTTCATATTGAAAACCTTTTACTAATTCTCATCTCTGTAACACTGCCATCTACTCTCGCATTTTCAAATTCTAGCTACTAAGACCTAACGGCCATTTTTAAGAGTGCAGGAAAAGGAAGTGCAAACTATAAAAAATAATAATAATTAAAAAAAATAATAATCGAAAGAGTCTTCTTAAATTTTGCTTTCTGAGCTGCAAAGATCATGACAGATTCAGGAAGCTGAATGGAAGAAAAGTCATATTTGTCTTAACCAGTGTTTTCTTCAAATACGAGAGGCTGAATGTGTTGCCATTGTGCAGAGATTTGCTGATATACAGCTCAGATGCTTCTCAGGTCAAAGAAATAAAGAAAGGTTTAGGGCTCACCCAAGAGCCTCGTAAGGAGCAATCAATCCGTCACCAGTGGCCAAGTTGCATCCACAGAATCCTTGTGAGTCATCCTTCCTTCCCTCCCCCTGTTCTCTCTGCAGCCCCAGGTAAGGCAAGTCCAATGGGTAGACTCAGATTTGGCCCCCTTTGTCTGTGCGAACGTTGCTTGTGCTCCCCAGCACACACAAAGGGTGAACTGGGCTCATTGATTTCTACTTTTATGATGGTCGAGGAGTCTTATAACGAGGGTGACCAGACGTCCTGCTTTATCAGGCACAGTCCCAGTTTATGTCTGTGCTGTCAACGTAAACACCAATAGTGGCTTTGTTGCTCTCAAAAGTGGCTCTGTTTAGATAATAAATTATAGGGTCACCCTACTTCTAACCAGTTTCAGCAGGAATTCAGCCTCTGCATCTGAGCCTCTCCCATTTATTCCACACAGCAGCTGATATACTGGAATTCCAATGAAACATAAGAATTTGAGCAGTGCCTTAGAGATTATGGTTAAGAGTTTGATCTAGAATTTATGCATTCCAGGAACCTTCAGCTAAATTATGGGATTACATTTAATAAACATAAATCTCCTCTGAAAAATAAATGGGTAATTTTTAAAAACATAAGGAAGACTCTTCTCCCACATTAAGCAAAGATGATCAAGGGACTCAGAAAACCTAGGACAAAGAGTTTAATGAAAACAGAACAGGAGGAGGCCATCAGAAGCGCCATTCACAAAGAAATGGGGTTTTGTTGTGGTGTGGGACTTCCGATCTGGGGTTCTCTGTGAGCTGGTGGGTACCTCTGTCCTAATAATGCTTTCCTCATCCTACCTGGCCATGTTGAGCAGCATGTTCAGCGGAGTTTCCGATCCTCTGGCTCTCTCTCCTTCCTTAACTCTGAATCTTTTTCTTTATTTTTAATATATAAAGCTATTAAGATTTATTTTTTTTATTGAGGTAACATTGGTTCATAATATTATATAAATTTTGGGTGTACATCATTATATTTCAATTTCTATGTAGATTACATCATATTCACCAACCAAACACTAATTACCATCCATCACCGCACACATGTGCCTAATCACCCCTTTCACCCTCCTCCCTCCTCCTTTCCCCTCTGATAACCACCAATTCAATCTCTGTCTCTATGTGTTTGTTGTTGTTTTTATCTTCTACTTATCAGTAAGATCATATGGTATTTGACATTCTCCCTCTGACATTTCGCTGAGCATAATACTCTCAAGGTCCATCCATGTTATCACAAATGGCAATATTTCGTCTTTTTTATGGCTGAGTAGTATTCCATTGTGTATACATACATCTTTTTAATCCATTCCTCCCTTGATAGACATCTAGGTTGCTTCCAAGTCTTGGCTATTGTGAATAATGCTGCGATGAACATAGGGGTGCGTATATCTTTATGCATTCGTGCTAACTCCGAGTCTTTTATTGAGGAGTACCAACTGTTATTTTATTCTTTAAAAAACAACTTTGTTGAGACATAATTGACATGGAATACACTGAACGTTGTAAAGTGTACTGTTTAATGAGTTTGAAGTAGGTTTGCTCCTATCAAGATAAGGAGCATGCCCATCACCTCCATAAGTTTCCTCTCGCCCTTTGGTAACTCCCCCAGGCAGCTCCACTGACTCCCCATCTTCCATCCCCGGGCACCTTTCATTTGGCTTAAAACAAAACAAAATAAAACAAACAAAACTTTTAAGCAGTAATTCTTTTCAAACACTGTTTTCATTGCTTAATTTAAACCTCCTGAAACTGTAAGGTTTCTTGCTAGTCCGTGTGAAACATCCATAGTAATCCGCTTTAGTTGTCTGGCACACTTTTCACATTAAAAAATACATAAATAAAATACAAGAAAATTCCAAGAGAGCAAAGAACATATTTGGCGTGTTTAACAAGGATAAGGAAAAGAAGTATTTGCTTTAGCTTAAAGCCATTAAAAGCATTCTTGCCTCTGGAAAAGGGAATGCCAGGAACAGCTAGACACTAAAATGGTCCAAGTTTTTATTAAAAAGTGAGAGAGGACATTGCTAAAGGAAATACCCGCTCAGATAATAGAAGTAAACCACATTTCACCTGAGTGAAATGCCTTCTGTTTCCATGGAGGTGTCAATTATTGAGCAACTTCTCCATCAATACTTTATCCAACACACTAACTGGAAACTTTAACTTTGACAAAAATGCTTAATGTTTATTCTTGGTTTGGATTGCATTTGCTTTGGGAAAAAAAATCCCTTTTCTTATAATGATGGGAAACTTTGGGAAAAGCACAGTTCTGAATGTCTAGAGATTCTTCCATTAACTAACTGCGTGAGCCTACAAATCATTTCACTTCAGCTCCTATTGGTATAATGAGAAGATTGAACTAGAAGAATCTTCAAAGTCCCTTCAATCTCTCAACCTTACGGTCTGTGACCTATTCCAGAATATCTTTGTCCAGCAAAGGGCTCTAGGGTTCAGATTTACCCTAGAGAGGGAAGAAGAGAAATGTTGGCTTTAACAACCAGCTTCCCCTCCCCCAGCACTTCTCTGTTGTAGCTATTGTGATAGCTTTTGTTGTATAAATATTATACAACTCTGACTGACTTAAACAGAAAAAAATTAATTCAAAATTAAAAATATGATCAGAAGGAATGGAAAGCTATGTCACAGAACTGGTCCTGTGAGAAAACACTTAGCCCAGGACAGCCCACGACACAGCATCTTGCAGTAACCGCCATCATGCCGGAGAGCGAACCTTCCAAGGTCTCCATAACCATCTCACCTGCTCCCAGTTCAGTTTCCTAGTCCAGTGCTTCCCAGCCATTTTCAAACCATAGCACTATAGAAAATTATATTTTTACAGGACGCTGGGGTAAAGGAAGATTCTTATGGTTAGAAGTGATGTGTCCAGGAGCTTTGACTACCCCAGGCCCTACCAAGCATGTCCAAGGACTGACAAATTCCATATCTCAGCATTCCTGTGACCTATTCATGGTCTACCACTTTGTCGCAGCACACTAGTTAAGAAGCTCCACCCCAGGTAATTGTGTCCACTTGGTTGAGCCGAGGTCATGTTCCCTAGCTGCAAAGGAGGCTGGGAAAGCAAGTATCAATTTTTACCTTTTACTTTTGTAATAAGGGGCAGGTTCCCGTAAATTGGGGAATTCCCCAAACAGAGAGGCAGTGGAGCAAGAAAGGGAGAGAGAGGAGGGTTGGGAAGAATTACCGAAAACCGATTTGTGTATATATATTTATTCCAATGGACCTTACCAAGACCAGTTGTGCCGTATGACAAAGGGACTCTATTTGGGCTTAGAGGCATGATTTCAAGAGGGTCTGATACCTCATGATCATGAGATCTGTCTGCCTCCCTGGAGCTAGTCAAAATATCGACACGAGATTCAGTGAGCCGGTTCTTTCAAGGTTATAATTCCATGCTGCATACTATAAACAGAATCGCCCATAGACCCAGGTACTGACATCTCTACTTTAGAGGATCCTGTTCTGGCTCTTCTCTGGCCACATCCTACCTCTTCAGATGAGGTGACCATGGGACCACTCTGAGCCTCACCTGATGTCCCCACTCTAGGTGCACACCACTTACCCCTTCTAGACTATACTCTGGGCATCCAGGACCCAGAATTCCCTGCCCAAATTATTCTGAGACTACTTCCAGGGCCATTGCAGACCTTTTCCTAAGGGAGCAAACATTGCACTATTAGGGAGCAGACCCTCAGGACTGAAGGATGGCCAATGGGTGACCGTCCGCGAGAAGAGCTTACATAGCTGGGACATGTGGGCTGGAGGGTCTGCACTCGTGTGTGAGGCCCTGCAGTGAAGGCGTTGCAGGAAGGTGGGAAGGGAAGGGGAGTGCAGGTGGAGGGCCTCCATCTGTGTTCTTGTCCCAGACCTTGCATGTACTCTACCTACTCAAAAGTCAAGACTACCAGGCCATTGCCTGCCCTCAAAGCCAGATCATCCACACCATGTGGCCTTTCAGAGCTTCCTCTGTATAGAACTTGGAGTCTGTTAGACCTATGCAGAGCTGAAAAATCATGCAGAGGCTGAGCCACCACCATGCCTCAGCTAACTAGGATAGAGTTCAAACCCTCTGACGTCAGGGAGACCAACTGCACCTCCTGGCAGGCAGGGGCATGTTGCTCCGGGAGGGCTGTTGACAACATGAGAGTGTTCCTCAAAGTACAAAGAAATAGGAAAGGCATGTGCCAAAACCAAAGACAGACTGGGACACTGTGAGGGGCAGCAGTATTGCTCCTGCCTGGGATCCTGAAACCACAGACTTCCATATAAACTTCTTCCTGGTCCCGCAGCTATGACAGTCTACTCTTCTGAGTCGATCCACCCATGCCGGTACCTCAGTCACTGGGTTTCTGAGGGGGATGGTCAGACTCTACAGCATAACCTTCTACCACGTATGAGGCAGAAGGCTTTGGGACGACACAGTTTCATCATTTATTCCAGCCTCTGGAAGGAGCACTGCTAGATCTGTGTCATCCCAGCTACGGGTGACTGGATTGGGGCTGAGCACTTGATCCCACGCCAGCCAACCCACTGGCATATCAGCATCCAAGCAATTTCTCTTGGAAAAACATGAACTGATAGATAGCCACAGCCAGCGATGATCTGATACAGCATTAGGCTGGCAGCCAAGCTGGCCTACGTGCACGATGAAAAAGCAAAGAAAGTCTGCTGATGGGGAGAATGCATGTGACACAGAAAGAAACAGAGACAAGAGACCACGTGTCCCCTGAGACACTGGGGGAGCAGTTGCGCGTTCCAGAAGGCTTTTCAGGCCTTCAGACTCAAGGCTTTTCAGGCTTCAGTCTAGTGGAAATAATTGCAGTTTCGCTGAAATTAAAATTTCCTTCCTGTGCTTGGAGCCAATGGGATTTCTGTAACCTTAAACACACACATATAAAGACAAAAACAAACAAAAACACCTGATTTCACTTGAGCACACTGGAGTGTATGTAGCTTGAAGCCAAATGGAACTTAACTAGAAGTCGCTGTAGTTCGAAGTTGCTTTGCAAGATCCCGTTCATACAAACAAACATTCCCAACATCTGCCATTCAGGTACCACACCTATGTGGAATGCATGAACCTTGTCCCTCTGAGGACCTTTGGCCCTAGGACCCTTGCTTATAGGATGCCTAGGTCACATACCTTCTAATCCTGACTTTCCTTGAAACACCACCTGTACCTCTACACGGAGCTCCTTACACAGAGCTCCCCCTCCTACCCATACAAGACCAGCCAGAGAAAGAATGGAGTCCAGTCTTAGTATGGTTCCTCTGGGCCCACCTATATCACATACCAGGCATCAGGCATCCCGGCATCAGCCCGTTCTTGAAGAATTGCCGATAACAACCATTCCTCACACTGAACCCTGTCCTGCACTCTGGGACCCTCAAACTTCTTTTTTTTTTTTTTTTTTTTAATAATTTTATTTATTTATTTATTTTCCCCCCAAAGCCCCAGTGGATAGTTGTATGTCATAGCTGCACATCCTTCTAGTTGCTGTATGTGGGACACGGCCCCAGCATGGCCGGAGAAGCGGTGTGTCGGTGCGCGCCCGGGATCCGAACCCCGGGCCGCCAGTAGCGGAGCGCGTGCACTTAACCACTAAGCCACGGGGCCGGCCCGTGGGACCCTCAAACTTCTAACCTTTCAATATATGTCCCATTTCTGCACTTAGACTTAATACCAAGCACTATCCTTCTGGACACATCCTTGGCTTCTCAACAACTATAATTGGGGTTCATGCCAACCCTTCTCTTCTGAACACCCTCTGCAATCTCCATCTCAATAGCAATTCTTTCCTATCCTTCCCTGATGGACGTGTATTCCTGCAATTTGACCCGGACCAGCAAGCAGGTACCAACCACCAGACTTCACACTTTCATAGGCACAAAACTGGAAATCATTTGGCTATTATAGTAAATTCATCGCTACAAAATTACAGAGAATCAAAACCCTGTGAGTCACAGCTGTACGGAACACATTTCACACCAGACTTAAAAATCTCATCAGACATTTAGTTTACACAAATTCACCTTTTAAATATAAGCTGTCACAACGGAGTTCACAGGAGCAACAGTCCAAGGAAAATGTCATTATCTGCAGTTGAAGGTCTTAATCTGACTGGACAGTGAGCGAAATTATCCACAAAGAGTAATTCTCCAGAGAAGGCCTCTAGTGACCTGAGTAAAGCAACTAAAGAAATTTTTTTTTTTTCCTGGTAGAGAAACTACCCATAAAAAGTCCAATCACTAATGAAGGGCATGTCTCTCCTTAGCAGTATAAAAAGTGATTAGAGCTTTATATAGTCAAACAAACTGCCTCCCAGAACCATTATTTCTCTCTCTGCTTTTCAACTTAGGTCTTTAGAAAGCTGCCAGTCATTCTTATCTGGGAACTCAGATTTTACTGTAACACAATGGCCAGTGCAGACCTTTGCCAGATCAATAAACTGAAGCTCTTTGATGTTATTATCCAGATACGGGTACCTCCTCGCCCTCCATCTTTGTTCATACCATCAACCCTGCCTTGTGGCTCCCTCCCTCCACTCTCCGCATTGAAATCCCAACTCTCCTTCAAGGCCCGGCTCAAATTACACCCCATGCGACAGTGATCTTTCTCACGGTTCTGAATTCTGATGGCACTTACTACCCATGTCACCAATTTGGTATCTATGGTGTATTGTGTTATGTTGCTGACTTTTTATGAAGTCAACTTTCTCTCTCTATTTAACCTCCTTGGAAATCTGATATCTCTTATCATCCAACCCTAAGTTCAGTGACATATACATAGTTAGTGCTTAATAAATTCATTTTGATTGATTAGGTTAGAATATTAATAAATGAATGTTTTAATGAAGTGTAGGCTGGTTTCTAAATATAAAAAACTTTTTATATGGATTTATTGTAATATATAAGGGCTAATGTTTAAGCTGGTGAACTGCAAAACAATACAAGGGCCTTAAGTAGTAAAGGAAAATTCAGTTCAATATATTGTGTATACGTAAGTCTGAAATGGACACATGCATTTGAGTAAGATTTTGAGAAACAAGATTTGAAATAAACTGGGTTTGTTCAAATCCTGTGCTTGGATTTGAGGTGGCCTCATAAAAGGGCTGTCAGTTGGGACATCCTCAATCCCGGGCTGGCTAAACGGAGGCAGGAATTAAACCAAAGTAGTCTGAGCAAGCATAGACAGAGGGAAAACTCTGACTGGGGTCCAGAAGTACCCAGGGTCTGAACACCATGTTCAAGACTCAAGCTTAGTCTAGGAAATGGAAAACCAAAGGGAGGAAAGAATGCAATGCGTGGAATAGTTCAAGGCCACTGTTTCAAAATTAAAGCTGTAAACAGCTGGAAAATTCTGCAGAAACTCTTTAACGTGGTGCCTGGGGCATGACTTAGGAATAAAAGTGCAGACTTAACGTAGCCATACAAGGCTGGGCAGTGATTCTTAAGTATTAACACTTAAGGAACCAGAAAACCCTCTTCAACAGACGCGCACCTTCCTCCACCTATGGATATGTTCCATCATTTGTTTATTCCCTGTGCAACCAGAACTCTCTCACCTTTTCTTGGAGCATCTCCAAGTGCAGCATAGTGCCTGGAACCCAGTAGATTCTCAGTAATAATATATTTAACTCTAGACTTAGCTGCTTTGCTCACAGTTGTGTGCTCAGCACCTAAAACAGTGCCTGACATGTAGTAGACTCAATAAATACTTGTTGAATGAGCAAGAATGAATGAATTGGTCAAGGGGTGCCTGCCAATATGTCAGACCCTCTCTAGGCTTTGGGGAACATAAGCTTTCCCTCTAGTAAGTTAAAGAAATTAAATTATTGTCATATATTTTATTCATTGTCAAGCTCTATAGGCAGCGAGTATGGGAGGGATGGGGGACATCATTAAACAGAGGTGAGTGTGAAATAACCAACGAGTCATCTGAGACCAAATGCCCCCAATGATCTAGATCTAGTGCTGTAAACAGTTAAATGAGACTATCCAGGGGCCGGCCCCGTGGCTTAGCGGTTAAGTGCGTGCGCTCCGCTGCTGGCAGCCGGGGTTCGGATCCTGGGCGTGCACCGACGCACCGCTTCTCCAGCCATGCTGAGGCCGTGTCCCACATACAGCAACTAGAAGGATGTGCAGCTATGACATACAACTATCTACTGGGGCTTTGCGGGGGGGGGAATAAATAAATAAATGAAATCTTTAAAAAAAAAAAAAAAAGACTATCCAATCATTAACCCATGGCAGACATTAACAGTTGAAGGGATTCCTACTTAATATACAGGGCAATCAAATTTTAGTCACAGAAAGGCTGGGTTCATTATTATAGCTCACTCCCCCAATATTTGTGACAACCAAACACCTCTCTCAATAACAATCACATGCCAAGTTCCCCCAGCCCAACCATAAAAACACATGCTCCTCTCCTTACATCTGTATCACTGGTGAAAGTTAACTGTCCAATCCGGCTTGTACCTTGACACAGACAATAGCCTCGACTTCATCTTGTAAAGGTCCCATCTTCAGCACACACGCCAATGTGGCTCCTGAAGGCAAGAGTTTAACACTTCCCTGAAAAACAACAACTTAAAGATGATTGAATTAGGGGATATCAGTTAATTATTCATTTATTAACTTATTCACTTATTCTTTCTTCATTCACTAAACATTTATTGAGTCTCTACTCCTGCCAAATATTTTTTTAGGTAGTGCAGAAGATTCAAAGATAAAAATAAGACACATTCCGTATCTTCAAGGAGACTACAATCAATTGGGGGAAAGAGACGATCAAAAACCACTGTGGAGTGGGATCTATGCTAAAATAGAGACGTCAAGAAACTACTGTGATCACAGTGAGGACAAGAACTCACTTTTTTTGAGTGTTGCTCTATGTGAGGTGCTTTTCAGAGCATATCTCATTAATTCTCATAACAATCCCATGAAATAGGTATTATTATACCCATTTTCCAAATTTCAAAAAGGAAAATAGGGGAGTTTATAATTGTATTTATTTATTTATTTTCCCCCAAAGCCCCAGTAGATAATTGTATGTCATAGCTGCACATCCTTCTAGTTGCTGTATGTGGGACACGGCCTCAGCACGGCCGGAGAAGCGGTGCGTCAGTGCGCACCTGGGATCCGAACCCAGGCCTCCAGCAGTGGAGCGTGTGCACTTAACCGCTAAGCCACAGGCCAGCCCTCAAGGAGTTTAAATATTCGTTCCAAGTCACACAGCTAGCAAGCAGCAGAATGAAGATTTTTTTTTTTTTCCTGAGGAAGATTCGCCCAGAGCTAACATCTGTGCCAACCTTCCTCTATTTTATATGTGGGTTGCCACTACATCATGGCTGATGAGTGGTGTAGGTCTGTATCCGGGATCCAAACCCACAAACATGGGCCACCAAAGCGGAACGTGCTGAACTTAACCACTACACCATGGGGCCAGCTCCAGAATGAAGGTTTTAATCTAGTTGTATTTGACTCACAAGTCTCCTGCCTGGAGCAGTAGGGCATGGCTTCGCTGAGGAGATGAAACTCTAATAAAATATTGAAAGATTAAAAGTCAGTTACCAGGCAGAACTAGAGATCAGGTGAGCGAGCACACTGGGCAGTAGGCACAGCGTATTTGGAGGCTCCTCGGAGGAGAAATATTTAAGGAACAGCAGCAAGTAGACCAGTGTCGCTGAGCAAAGGATAAAGGAAAACACTGCGTTTCTTCTAGGTACTTTCCTACACTTCGTGATTTCTTTTGGAAGTTATTATTCTGGACCAAATATGCCATCTTCTCTTCCGTGACCAATCTGAGTTTGCAAACTTGTGTCTGTTGCCAGCCGAAGGAATTCTGTGACCCTCCCTTTGTTGTCGGCTTAGATATGTTTATTTTTCATCATTGCCTCTAACTCATTAACCTCACTGTGAGGAATTCAGGCTCATCAAAGCCGCCTTCCCAATATTTACGTCAGCTTTCAAACTTAATTTCTTGCTGTGGAGGAGAAACAATGGAGCTGTGGAATGTTTTTCTTTCATGAGCACAGAATTTCTGTAAATGCTTTTCATTTGGCTGTGGTTGAAGATACCTCCCTGTTTTTCTGGTCAAACAGTAAACACTTCCTGTGACTCCCTGAATAAGAAGATAAACAATAATGATGCTTACAAATTTCATTATAATGAACTGTATTTTCAAGCTTGCTGTAAACTCTGTATTACATCCCAAATGAAATCAGATGTGATTAAGTGAATAATTATTTGCCTGATGATCCAGTTCCATCCCCTACTCCATCCCAGAGGTTAGTCTGTCTCCAGCTATTTGCTCGGAGTACAGATTGTGTGGGTGGAGCCTGTGATAGCCCCCCGAGTCATCTCTGCATCTTTACTCAGCTCTCTCTCCTCATGGACTCTAAGCCCCTTGAGCACAGGGTCCACCCCTTGTTCACCATCCTATCCCCAGCATCTTCCATAGTACCTGGTACATAGTAGGATCCTGGTATTTTTTGTTAAATTAATGATTCAATAAATTATCTCCAAATGGCTCTTCTACTGTGTTTGCCAAAAAGTTATCTACTACTAATACATTGAAGGAACCCAATAGGATAATTAATTTAGGGCAGCCTCCAACAGGAAACAGCCCAGTTTTAATTAAGCAAGGATGAAAGAGAATTGTGCTTGGACAAACTTACAGTCATGCACCACATAATGACGTTTCGGTCTACAACGGACCACACATAGGATGGTGGTCCCATAAGATTAGTACCACATAGCCTAGGTGTGTAGAAGGCTATACCATCTAGGTCTGTGTCAGGACACTGTAGGGTGTTTGCACAGTGATGAAATCACTTAATAACACATTTCTCAGAACCTATCCCCGTCTTAAGTGACACATGACTGTATGATACGTGACTACTCCTGTTTTCACCTTGCTCTTCAGTGCACCAATTCTACGCCCTCCCATCAATGTCTTTGTGCAGCTCAAAGTAGGGCTGACAGTTATGCCACGACCTCCAAAGTACCTGACCTTCCTGAGTTGCTTTCTTCTCCTTAGTTTCCCCATCCATACTCTGCATTGACCTACTGCCCCAGTCACAGCTAGATGGCAGCAAGGACAGGATGCTGACAGAGACACGACTTGCTAGGAAAAGAGGACAAGGGACCTGTGTGCTGGATTCAGGGATATTAGAAGACGTGGAGGGCGGGTAGTGAATGCTCCCATCCAAGCAGCAGGCAAGCGAGGGGTGGGGTGCCCCATTACCCTACATTCTAACGAGGCTGAGAGGTGAGAAGTAGGATTGAAACAAGCCACACAAATGGCCCCACAGTTGTTGCTCATTCACTCTGTGTCAGATAGATGGAGGCTGAGATGTTACTGTGACAATGGGGCAGCAAACTCGGGTGCTGAAAGGCAACGTGCTTGCGGCTGCTGAATCAAGGAGTCCCCAAAACTGAAAAAAACTGATGCTGGCATTGAGGACCTTGTTATTCCTTATAGAGCTTCGGATGAATCAAAAATGTCAAAAGTTTGTTTTTTCTGAGCCAGAACAAGCAGCTGCTCAAAAACAGAAGTGGTTGCTTAGTCTCATCAAATAGAGCTAAGCTAGCCACACTCATGTACCCAACCCCTCCTGCAGCCCAACTTGGCCAGCGACAAGGATGAAGTGCTGGTGCAATGGTGGCCAAAGGCACCAAAGACTGTGACAACATGCACAGGCACAGAAAAAATGGGGCCTATGGGCCCAGCACCCATCAAATGCCAGGAGGAACTGAGGGGTGGAAGCCAGCACCAGCGCTCGGGCACTGATGCTGGAGCAAGTAGTCATGGGAGAAGAAAAGCTACCCTCCCACGCCCTCAGGCTGGCTTCCCCTCCACGCTGCACTCCTGTACTCCCAGAGGGTTAGCAGGGACCTCCTGGCTGTGGTTGCTGTAGCCCACAACTCACACACATTAGATTCTTTTGTCCACATTCCTGTAGGGGGAAATGGTGCCCGATTTCAACTCATGGGCTTTGGACAATGGGGAAGTGAAATTAAAGTGTCTGTGGGTGAGGGCCTCTGGGTCCATTGATGTATTGGTGTTGTGGCTTCCACATCTGAATGTGTATAAAATTGATGTGTTACATAATTGCATTTCTCTGCTCCTTAAGGGTATCGATGCAAAATAATCAATGACCATTCTATGGATAAGAGAAATAAGGTGAGTTTACTTGAGCCAGAGGGAGGATTACAACCCAGGAAGGCCTTAGAAAGTGTTCCGGAGAGGCATGGTTTTCAGTACAGTCTTATATCTTTTTAGAACAAAGAACATATATTAAACACACCCAGCACACATTTTTACCAAAATTTCAAAGAGATATTCAATTGCCAATTAGCAGGTCAACGTGACAATGGTGTCAGGAAAGGGACTAACCCAGGAGTTACCAACAGGGCATTACCAAGAGGGCATAGGGAGGGAAGTGTGCATTCTTATCTTAAGAGAATGTATTCTTTACTTTAATGGTTAAGCAGATGTACAATATATGTTTGATAGGCCATAAGTCTGGCTTTTTAGTTCAAGCCGAGTGAGTTTTGAACCCGAATAGTTACTCCATATACCTCAATATGTGAGAATCTCTTGTCAAGGGTCAGAGGGATTCTCCTAGTCGGGGTCTGTGGTATATAGAAAGGTGCTAATGGAACATCACCCCCCCACACACCACAACAACCTGCCTCCCTGTCCCGTGTCCGCTCCCCCCGCCCCCACCGCCCTGTGGTCCAGTAGAAACACTATAGAATCTGAGAAGGGGAAAGGGAATAATGGCCTACTCAGGCCATTTCCTAGTGCAACATCATCACCTGCCAGAGGCAGCCACCTCCTACACCCCTTTTAATGCTAAAAAAGCAGCTATTAACCTCCTACCAAGCTCTTGTTCAAATTGAAGATCTTGTGATACTCCTATTTGGAGTTGAGTCAACTCAGACTCAATGACTAACACTATGGGAAAGGCCAAAGAGGCCTCACTTATTAAGTGGAAATGGTATATTCAAGAACACAGCTGCCCTGGCTCCAGTGGCATCTTCGGTTTACATGACAAAGTGGCAGCTACCCTTTGAGGAAAGATTCATCCCCCACTCTGTCACTAGAAGTAAACCCACTGGCTCAAAAGAGCCTTCAATTTACAGAGGTTCCCCTAAAT
This sequence comes from Ceratotherium simum simum, assembly GCF_057802395.1. Classification (NCBI taxonomy): domain Eukaryota; kingdom Metazoa; phylum Chordata; class Mammalia; order Perissodactyla; family Rhinocerotidae; genus Ceratotherium; species Ceratotherium simum. The sequence continues at coordinate 13,154,958 of NC_141937.1, read as the reverse complement.
ACCTAAATACCTAGGCCTGGTTCACTGATGGCTTGGCTAAGCTGAAATCCAATGGTGTCCACTGGGCTGTTGTGGCTCTTCAAACACCGTGCCAGGTATGCAGAACTGAAAATAGATGAGGTTTCTCCATTCAGTGAGCAGAACTCAAGGCAGTCCTCACAGCACTGGCCCGCAGTCTCCTCAATGAAATGTGCTATATTTTTACTGACTCTTGGCTGTTGCCAATGGCCTACATGTCTGGTCTACCACTTGGAAGACTATAGATTGGCAGATTAAAGACACCCCTCTTTGGGGCTGTGAACTGTGGAAAGAAGTCACCATTGTCACTCATGTAGATTTCCATGAGAAGGGCCATTTTCTGATGAGACCAACTAGAATCAAACTGCTGAGCAAGACTGCACCATTCAGATTGCCACCATTGCCACTTAGACCTATCATTGCACTGGACATAGCAATGCACTCACCATCACAGACCAGGCATACAGCAAAAAATGATGATGCAGAAGCTAACACTGTGACTTGTAACTCCTGCCAAAAGTTGGTCCATTTGTCTTACAGTAAAAGAAGCCATATTGCATTGGCATTGACCCCTTCTGTTCCTGGCAAATTGACTATATCAGACCTTGACACCCTCCCAGGGATGCTCACTTTTTCAGGGTACAGTGTTGCTGTTCTGGTCCAATCAGTTGAGTCTGGCCACATCATTGTGGCTCTTAAAACTAAATTGTGTCATGTTTTTCTGCTTTCTGGATGGTTTATAGTCAGAAAATGGTTTGCCTTTTGTTGCAAAGACCACCCAACAAAGGCCAATAGTCAAGATATTTGATGGATATTCTATGCTTCCTCCAATCCACAGGCATCAGGGATTGTTGAGCCCTGGACCAGCCTCCTCAAAAATCACTTACAAAAGATTCTGACTCAAAAAGATTTCCTTTAGTACCTCCTGGTCCACACAACATAGTAAGACAGTCTGGCCACTGAATGCAGCTGTCCCCAGAAAGAGCTCCTCCTGGGTAGTGATCAGGATGAAATGGGTAAAGTGTTATATATACCTATTTTGAAAATCCAGTATTCCACTCTGACAATTTGGGGACATGATATGGCTTTCTCCCCTAACAGCAATCCCAGGACAGCCTGTTTGGTACACCTTCCGGGTGGCAACCCAGCCAAAAGGGGACCTACCATATCCAACCTTAAATCATGTTCCACTACCTGGCTTCTCCTGTTGAATTGACATGGTCCTAGATCGTGAAGACAATGACCACTTGGTGGGGTACACTGTTCACTGACTTCCCACACGGGCCAGACGGAGGACAGAATTGTCTCTGTAAGTTTATAAAAAATATTCTTGTCCCAATTACACCTGATCCTTCTAGACAAAAATTTGGGTTCATTTAGGGAATGATTAGGAAAACAGTGCAATTATAGCTACTGGGATGGAAAGCACTGATTTCGTGGCCAGAGGGAAAGCAACAGTCTTAGTACCTGGGTGAGGAACACCTTAGACCCTTATTCCCAGTGGAAGGATATTGTGTGGTGTACCTTCTCACACATACAAACAAAGGCACATTTGTCACTCTGGTTTGGGATTTTTTGCTAAACTCGATTTCAGTCACCATTACATAGGTTTGGTTAAGCCAAGGAGGGACATGTGGAGGGGAAGAATAATTAATGGTCTCTTAATCCCTTATATCCAGGACCACAGCCTGACAAAACAATCACATGACCCATCAGAGGCAAGTAGCAGCTGGCAATCTGACACATTGCTGGATTTGTCATTCCCATCCATGGGCTATGAAAACGAAAGAGCTGTGTGGACACAGCAGGTCCTGAACTATTCTATTAGGCCTGACATCACAGGATATCCCTCCATTGGGAATAAGGGTTGCTTGTTGGCCCATCTGTTGCCACTTGTAACTATTGTCAATACACTAAAGATTGGTAAATCAGTCTAATCTCCCTTGGACAAATCATAATGGTTAATAGCGTGGCCTTAGACTATATCATGGTTATCTGAAAAAAAATCTACTCGGCACCCTAGGACTTATTTACAGTTGTTTGAGTCCTGAGGAGCATGGTTGAGGTCAATACTGCAAGTATCAGAGTCCTGTTTGCCATAACCTTAATTAAATGCTGTGTGAGGCAAAAGGAATGGATTTGGCTCAAGTGTCTGTCAGTCAGATTAATCAAAATTGCCAATGGAGTGGCATACTTAGGTGAAAATTTGCCAGAAGTCAAGACAGTATAGGACCAAGGGATAGCTTATTGGGAGAGACAGTGCTCCAAGGGCCTCTCACACTCCTGAGAATGCCAAGAATGCAAGACCCTGTCTTCTCTTTACTCAGATCATCTCTTAGGGTTGTATTTGCAGTGAGCAACCTTGTAGGGTGAGATCTTGTCTTCCTCTATTTAAGAGAGCAACTTGCTTCCTGCTTGCTCTAAAATGGTGGTTTCCTCAAGCCCAGTTTTCTTCAGTTGTGATGCAAACCCACTGCCTGTGCAGCATCCATCTGGACCCTCCACACTGCTCCTGTGGGACTTGGGAGACAAGGAAACTGATGCAAACATGCTGATGCTTATGCTGTTTAGTGCTCTGAGTAATAATAGTCCTTTGTCTCTGACCCTGGAGTTTCATGTCCTCTGCCATTATCCACAAAACTATAACAGGCTAACATTAACTTGTAGAAAGGGTAAAACTTCAGACCCGTCACAGTTCTTGACACTAGATGTGGGCAGGGGTGGGGGGAAGATGGCTGATATTCAATAAAATGAGCGATCATATTGACATGTTACTCCCTTAGCGTCTTTCATTTTAAAAAGGGGCTAGCTGAAGAGAGATCATTCTTATTAACCTTAAAAAATAAATGTCAAATAATAGAATTTCTACTGCACATCAGGTAGGTAGATAGAAGAAACTCCCCCACCTGCCTTCCCTTGCAGGAGTGAGAGGACTATTTCAGCCTCCCTCAGATAATATGGAGTAGATCATCACAGAAGGCAACAGGGAGCAACAGAAAAACCATGGGCTGTGGATTTGGACAGGTCTTGCTTTAAATCCTGGCTTTGTCACGATTCTGGAAACTAAGGTAAATTACTGAAGGCCTCAGAACTCCTGTTTCCTCATCAATACAATGGGAGTATTAACCCCGATTTCATGCAGATTAAATAGATTAGTTGTCATTTAAATCACCTAAGGAGCCTGATGCCTCCTCCTTTCCCTCACCTACTCTACCTAGAGAGAACATGTGCCCTGCCTCAGAGTCCTCAGAGGTGACAGCCTATCACTGTCATTCACACCCACCCCATCCCATGTAAACTGAGCTGATTTGCTCATCAACACAGAAGGCTCTTCTTCACAGGCACACGTACTGGCGCACCACTCATTTGTGGGCTCCATCTGAGAGAGGTTGATGCTCTTGACAAAGACAGATGTGCCAGGGACTTTCCCTGGTGTGATGGTGGCAGCCTCTTATCTTCAATCTTCCTCCTGCAGCTGCCGTTCTAAGCCTGGAGGCGGTAGGACAAAAAAACAAAGCTGAGAAAGGCCTATGCCAGTGTTGGGGGTTGATTCACCTTTCTGGGTCCCCACAACCATTGCCAAATGGAAAAATATGCATCACTCAACGCTCCTTCTAATATCTCCTCCTCCCCCTCCCCCTCCCACACCCTTGTCCCTCCTCGCTTCCAGCCAGAGCGGAGCAGCTGGGCCTGCAGGGGAGGGAGCAAAACCCTGGCACCCCCAGTGCTTGTCCCCCTACTGTAACCTCATCCAGGCTGCTTTGAATTATAGTTGTTTTTCACATATCCGTTTTCCTTACAAAGTTGTAAGCTCCCGGGGACTCTGTTTTACTTACCTCTCCTCTAACCCTTAGTATAGCACTTGGCATGTCCCAGGCACTCCATAAAAACTTGACAGTGGCTGTGTCACCTCAGCCCTGACCTTCACCGCTTTGGATCTGCTGCCTCAGGAAATACAGGCTTGGAAGAGACCTGGAGAGGCCATCTGTGTCATTTGGGAATAGGCGGGTAAAACATTCCTTGAGTTCCAGAAGGAGGAACTGCAGCCTGGGGAGGGTAGTTGACATGCCCAAGGAGGTACAGCTGTCAATGGGAAGAGAGCATGGGGCAGGGCCTGGCATGGGGTCCTCTGTTCTTTGAGTTATATCAAACTGCAATTTGCCTTGACAACTATTGAGTTTACAGGAATAAATCTTCCCAGAAAACACTAGAAAGAAAATCCATAATAGCATTTGCAAGAAGTGCATTAAAAGACATTCATCAGTGAAAAGAGAGGCTCCAGCTGCCAAGAAGAGACTGATTAAGTTTGCAAAGGGCAGGAGTAGAAAAAAGTTACTTTGCCTTTTCCCTAAAATGAAGCTAAGAGCCAACTGGCACTCCACACTGAGAACTCCTTCTAGAGGCCTCCTTCCTTTAGGCCAAGGAGGAGCATTGTAAGAAGCAAGGAATGAATGTTGATATTTTCTTCCTCTCAGATCTAACCAACGCTTTTTATCCTCAAGTTTCGTCAGCTTTTTTCACTTTTTTTTGTATTTCTTTTTCCCAGCAGAGCTAATAGTAAAAGAGTCCATATGAGCCTTCCCTTAACTGTACCACCTTAATCTGATGTTAGCATAGATACCAAATTCGTTTATTTTGTTTGTATTCCATGTTACTTTTTCCATAGGTAGTGGTTTTGATTAAACCCATAAATCAGTCATTTGTAGATATTCTAGCATTTTTTTCTTTCTTATACTACTAACAAGGTTAACTTCATCCACTTGATATTTTCACTGGGTATATATATTGTAGCTCTGAGTGGTAAGAAAATAATACAGCAGACAAAGATACATTCCCCAAGGCAAATGGCAAGGAAGATTTTAAACACAGATTTCATTGAGTTGGGCCAACCCACTACAGATATTAATAATTCCCTTTTGTAGACTATTTGAAGCCTATTTCTATGAATATATTATATAATCTTACAATTTTAAAGTTGGAGAAAATGTTAGAATAAATCCCCTGCCACCATCTAATTTTCCAAAAGAGGACACTGAAGCTTGGATGTGAAATTACTTGCCTGAAGCCTCCTAGCAAGGTAATGTCAGAGGCAGGGCAGGAAATCAGATTTCTCCACTTTTAAACAAGTTGTTTCTGAGATAACCAAAATATTGTTTAGTAAAAACGTATTATAAACGCCTTGCACATAGTTGGCCTTCCATAAAGATCTGTTTGCTAAGTGCATGATTCATGGTAATTGTAAAAAATCACTGGTGATAAATAAATAAATGGGGGAGAAGAAACAAGTCTTTTGTGCAGAAGAATTCCAAGTAACTTACAGAGATATTCCACCCTCCAGGAGGGGGAGTGTAACTCCCTACTCCTTAAGTGGGGGCTGCTCACAGTGACTTCCTTTCCAAAGAGGACATTGTGGAAAGGTGGAGAAGGAAAAATAACTTCACTGTGGAGAAACTGACAAACTCCACCTCAGCCAGGTGATTAAGGTCAACATCAACGTGACAGGTCATGTTGGCAGCACAAACTCTCAATATGATGTCATGAGAATGGTACTTCACGTCTGTGGTCTTCCTTCCACAAAACCATAACCCCAGCCTAATCATGAGAAAAATAGGAGGTAAATCCCAATTGAAGGACATTCTGAAAAATACCTCACTAGTACTCCTCAAAACTCCTCAAACTAGGTGAGTCTGAGAGACTGTCACAGCCAAGTGGAGCCTAAGAGATATGACAAGGATATGTAATGTGGTATCCTAGGTGGAATCCTGGAACAGAAAAAAAAGTAGGTAAACACTAATGAGATCTGAATAAAGTAAGAACTTAGTTAATAATACTAGTATTGATGTTGGTTTATTAATTGTAACAAATGCACCATACCAATAATGTAGGATGTTAATAATAGGGGAAACTGAGGAGGGTATATGAGAACTCTTTATAATATCCTCTCAGTTTTTCTGTAAATCTCAAACTGTTCTAAAAAATAAAGACTATTTTTAAAAATCACTGATGAAGGGGTCAGGAGAAAAAGCCAATGCTTTCTCTTGTAGCCCATTGACCTACAGGCTTGCCACACAGTGTCTTTGGCACCCATCACATCCCACCTAAAAGCGTTACTTCACAAATGTTTGTGTAGTTTGTTCACACGAATCCTCAGGATGGGACTACAGATCAAGAAAACTAGAATACACGATGCATGAGGACAAGGATCTTTGTTTGGTTCATTGATGTTTCCCAAGTTCGTAGAAGAATGTCTGATACACAATAAGAGCTCAAAAATATTTGTAAAATAAATGAAAGTCTTAGGGTAAGAAATTACGCTTTTAAAAAACATCTGTTAGGGCCGGCCCAGTGGCTTAGCAGTTAAGTGCGTGCGCTCCGCTACTGGTGGCCTGGGTTCGGATCCCAGGCACGCACCGACGCACCGCTTGTCCGGCCATGCTGAGGCCGCGTCCCACATATGGCAACTAGAAGGATGTGCAACTATGACATACAACTATCTACAGGGGCTTTGGGGGGCGGGAAAAAGGAGGAGGATTGGCAATAGATGTTGGCTCAGAGCCGGTCTTCCTCAGCAAAAAAAGAGGAGAATTAGCACGGATGTTAGCTCAGGGCTGATCTTCCTCACAAAAAAAAAAAAATCTATTATATGAAATAAGATCTAAAGTGTTGTAGCTGATTTTTCAAAATAAATATACCCAAACTTAAATGTTCAAATGAGTGTGGTCCCTCCCAAGTAGTACTCTTGGCAGGCACACAAGTCATTCAATCTTGCTGTTACTACCCAAATAATTTTAGAATTCTTCACTTGGAATCTTTTAGCACTTACAGGATCCAGTCCAAACGTGAAAAATGAGACCTTCATGATCTAGGCCCTGCCAAGTTCTGGAAACTCATTGCTGTTCATTCCTCTCCAACGATTGACTCTAAACCACTTCCCTCGAGACAAGTGTCCTCTTGCCTGAAACCTTCTCCCCTCCACTCACCCCTGGAAAAAATTCCAATTCCTCCTTAAAATCCAGCTTAAGGGACACATTCTCTGAAAAACTATTCCTTACCATCGCAACACCTTCACTCCAAGAGAGAATTCATCATTTTTTAGTCCTACATCTGTCGCCTATTATTGCCCTTATCACGACAAGCTGTGTTTATGTGTTCATCCTTGTTTTCCACATCAGTCTGCGAGCTTCTCAAAGGCAGGAGCCTCGTACCACTCATCTTCATATCCACAGCTACCACAGAGCCGCTAACTCAATAAGTACCTGTTGAATGGAATGCAATGGAACAGAACTGTGATTAAGTCCAGAGTCATAGGACATATTCCTTTTAATAACCTCAGTGGTAGCAAATCTTAATGCTTTGAGGATGAATATATGATTGGAAAAAGATCAAAGCCATTTAGTACCTAGTCTGATGAACAGCGTGGATAATTGAGCTGAGCGATGTTATTTTATACAAACCCAGAAATATCTACAAATAATGAGATTAATATTCTTATACATCTCATAAGGTAAATAGGTTCAAAAATAAGTCTCAATATCTTATAACTAAATCTGTATCTACTATCAAATGCTTACATATGTAGATAATAGAATCTCGTTATTGCAAGGATTTATTCATTCATTTATTCAACAAAGTAATTTTTTTAAATGTAGTAAGGATAGCACTCTCTAGATCTGGGGTACTGCAAGAATAAATAAGACCGGGTCTCTGTCCCTAACGAATTCACATTCAAGGGGTAAAGACAGATCCACCTGGTTATCACACAAGTCAGGCTGTGATAAATGACAAATAAAGATGTAAACATTATACTTCGGGAACTCAGATTCCAGAGTAGGTCTTTTTTTATTTGGCAATAGTTTAAAAGTTTATTTTATTTTATTTTATTTTATTTTATTTTATTTTATTGTGGTAAGAACACTTAACATGAAATCTACACTCAACAAATTTTTACGTGTACAATACAGTATTGTTGACTGTAGGTACAACATTGTACAGCAGATCTCTAGAACTTATTCATCTCGCTTAACTGAAATTTTATGCCTATTGATTAGTAACTTTCCAACTCCCTCTGCCATTCTACTCTCGGATTCTATAAATTTGACTATTTTAGATAACTCATATAAGTGGAATCATGCAGTATTCGTCTTTCTGTGATTGGCTTATTTCCTTTAGCATAATGTCCTTGAGGTTCATCCATGTTGTCACATATTGAAGAATTTCCTTCTTTTTTAAGGCTGAGTAATATTCCATTGTATTTACACCACATTTTTTTTATCCGTTGGTCTGTCAATGGACATTTAGATTGTTTCCACATCTTGGCTATTGTGAATAGTGCTGCAATGAACACAGGAGTAGTTTATTTTGATTGTGAAGGTATTAAGAAAGCGTGCTCAGTGAACTGTTGTCATCAGCCATCCTTAGCCCTAGACGCCTAGGGTGTAGGTGATAGGGTATATGGTGGGAGATGGAACTGGAAAGGAAGGTTGAGGCTAGACTGTGACAGCCTTTCAATTCTAGTCTGTGGTGTCACTCTGGAAAAAAATGTGAAGCCATTGGAAGTGTCTAAGCTCAAGGCAACTACCAGACCTATGTTTCAGAAAGATGACTCATTGCCTCTATGGAGGACAAGGGTGATCAGTGTGAAGGATGAGACTGGGGAAGCATGAGAACTGGAAAGACCAGTTGGACAAGGCATTCATCTAAGCCAGCAATTCTCACACTACCGGTCTCAAGACCCCTTTATCCTCTTAAAAATTATTGGGGACTCCAAAGAGCTTTCATTTATATGAGTTATATCTATCTGTATTTACTATATTATAAATTAAAATTGAGAAAATTCTAAAACACAAGAATCATAAGCACACATTCTGTTAGCCATCAGAGACATGACATCATCCTAGCTTCTGCAGCTTCTGAAAAAACTCCACTTTCTACTCCTCAAAGAATGAGAGTGAGTGCCGGCCCCGTGGCTTAGCGGTTAAGTGCGGGCGTTCCGCTACTGGCGGCCCAGGTTCGGATCCCGGGCGCGCACTGACGCACCGCTTCTCCGGCCATGCTGAGGCCGCGTCCCACATACATCAACTAGAAGGATGTGCAGCTATGACATACAACTATCTACTGGGACTTTGGGGGAAAAAATAAATAAAAATTAAAAAAAAAAAAGGAATGAGAGTGAAAGAAGACAATAATGTTTCACTATTACTATGAAAATATTTTGATCTCACAGATCCCCTGAAAGGGTTTCAGGCATCCCAGGGATCTTGAGAACATACTTTGAGAACAACTGATCTGGGTAGTAGAGGCAAGGCAGAGAGAGCAGGGAAAAAAGAGCATAGATAGATTACACCTCAGAAGTAAACTCAGTAAAACTTGGTGACAGATTGAATTAGTGGTGGGGTTGAGTGGGGTGGTTTGGGAGCAAATGAAGGACAGAAAAAGCTAAGAATGACTCAGATTTTTGTCTTGGAATACTGCATTGGTGGTGATTCTTTCTCTCAACCCCTCCCATATACATGGTTAATGAAATAAAATTTGTATATGCTCACATAATACTTTAAAAATGTCCCTTAATTTTGTTTATCTTCCTACTGAAATTCTTAAGCAAACCCATGACATTCTACCTATGGAGATTCTATGAATATCTTCCTCCTACTGACATAACACTACCTAATAAGGACTCAGTATAAATGCTTGGTGAATGAATGGGCATTGACTAAACTAATTGACTCTAGTAAATAATTTTCTGAGCCCTCAGATGAAAAACATAAAAATGCAGACATCTACTCTTAAACAATGAATCACCTTTTAAATATTTATTAAAATTATTTTCATAAGGGGACAGCCTTCAACCTGCCCAGTCCAAAACAACAGTACTTAACCAACCTTACTCCAAGAAACACCCATCACTTAACTGTGCCTTTCTTTAAATAGGGCATGTTCACATAATTAGTTGTAATTTAAAGTCCAGTTAACAAAGTTTCAATATAGAACAACAAGATAAAAGTCAACTTTTTATTTCCTGAACTACTGAATCAATCTCTGATGATTCTGACTGAACCTAAACTCCTTTTTTTTTTTTTTTTTTTTGCTTGTGGAAGATTTGCCCTGAGCTAACATCTGTTGCCAGTCTTCCTCTTTTTTTTGTATGTGAGCCACCACCACAGCACGGCCAATGACAGACAAGTGGTATAGGTTCGCACCCAGGAACGGAACCCAGGCCCCTGAAGTGGAGCATGCCAAACTTAATCACCAGGCCACCAGGGGCTGGCCCCGAACTTGTTTTTTATTTTTTATTTTATTTTTGTGTATGTGTGTGAGAAAGACCAGCCCTGAGCTAATATCCAATGCCAATCTTCCTCTTTTTGCTGAGGAAGATTGGCCCTGGGCTAACATCCATGTCCATCCTCCTCTAAGGGGAGCGTGTGCACTTAACTGCTGCGCCACTGGGCTGGCCCTGAACTTGCTTTTTAAAATACGATTTTATTCCAAAATCTTTGTGAAGCTCATACTCAGTTCCTCTTCATCTACTCTGTTCCATACCTGTAGCCCATTAACCTCGATAAATGTATTCAGTTTGCCATTTGATTTCAATCAGCCACTTCATTCCATTTTTTCTGTCCTGTAACTGTAATGTTCCAACAAACCCAGATACACCCTCAGAATCCCACACTATGTCTCGGGACATGGTGTAGTAATTAATATACTTTTAAAATTCAGAAACTTTTTGCTCAGAACACGCAGAGCCATGATGAGACCTTAGCTCATGTTCAGTTACGTCCTTCTCCAACTCTCCATGCTCTGCTTCTGCCGTGCCCGACTGGTCTTTTCATTCCCTGGTCAGCTTGTGCACATCACGTTTCTGTGCCTTTCCTCATGTTGTTCCCTTCATCTGGTTTGTTCTTCCCTCCCTCCTCTTCCTTTCCTGCAAGGTACAGTTCAATTGTCCCTTCCTGGGGCCGGCCGGGTGGCGCAGCGGTTAAGTGCGCGCAGTCCACTGTGGCGGCCCGAGGATCGCAGGTTCGGATCCCAGGCGCACACTGACACACTGCTTGTCAAGCCATGCTGTGGCAGCGTCCCATATACAGTAGAGGAAGATGGACACGGATGTTAGCCCAGGGCTGATCTTCCTCAGCAAAAAGGAGGAGGACTGGCATCAGATGTTAGCTCAGGGCTGATCTTCCTCACCAAAATAAATAAATAAATAAAATTGTCCCTTCCTATAGGAAGGCTTCTCCAGTCCCTCTGGCCTGATTTAATCCCCGGCTTTCCATAGCTCCATGTTCATAGCTCTTCTCTAGGAGTTTCACAGTCCTTTACCTAGTGACTCATTAGGCTGTGGGCTGCTTTTTCATGATGTCATGTGTATAATCATCTCTTCATAATTGTTGCTTGGATGGGATTGAACACCCACCAAGGATAACAGGAGATAACTCACAGGAGCTGGCCTCATAACTTGGCACATGTGAGGGAGTGTCCCCAAATCCCTAGACCACATTTGAACTCCTTCCTTGTCAGTAAGGAAACTCTTCTCTGTAGTGTTTAGCTGGTGTTCCCAAATATGTCATTATATCTTAAGAATTATTAAATTTCCAAGTCACCATCTCAGAGTGGACAGTAAGGAAGCTTTTAACTGGAGGAAAAATAGATGAGGTGAGATCCAGAACAATGAGTGGGCTACACATGGATCTCCAAATACTTTCTACACTGGCATTTCTCTTGCCCTCTGTCCAAGCACTGTACCCTGCTTTAAGAATGAACTTATGAGATCTATTACTGCCCCCAAGAATATGGCTGGTCTGAACTCACCTCTGGCTCGTTACTCCCCTATCTGAACTCTCCTTCCACTATTCCTTCCCTTCCTCACCAAGTTCATATGGTTGTTCTTTCCAAACTTCCTTGACCAGAATCAGAAGATGTAAGAACTTCTACTCCTCTTACTCACACCATCAATCAACAAATGGAAGACTGAGGCCAGTTAGGTTAGGTGACTTGTCTGGGGCCACACAGCTTCCCCGGAATCCAAATCTCTTGGATTTGTAATCCCACCCCCTTTTCACCATTCCCACTTCAATCTTTACTCATCTTGTTCTTCCCTCAGCCGCTGTGTCTGGTTAGAGTTTTTTCACGTGGGATAGTGACTTTGTGATTCCCACTTCGCTGGTAAAATCCTGGCACAGGATTGTGGGGGTCAGTGTGATGCAATGGAAAATACATGGCATTTGGAGTTAAACAAACCCAGACTCAAATACAGTTTCTACCAGACTCTAACTGTGTGACTTTGGGCAAGTTATGTAACTCTCTGAGCCTCAATTTCCTCACCAGTAAAATGGGACTAAACATGAGTGGGGCTCAGCCAGGAGGTTGGACCGGCCGTCAGAAGATCAACACCTATCTGTGTGGATAAAGGCAAGTCTCTCACACTGGAGGGCCTTACAGGGGGTAGACCATATCTGTATGGCCCCATTTCAGTTCTAACCAGTTCCTTGACTCTGCGATCCAGGGTCACGTCCACTAAAGTAAAATACCAGCTTGTTTTCAAGAAGGGAAATGTTTATGCTGTGTCTGCATAGAGTCATAAGGAAAAACAACAGATAGCCTTCCAAAGAGATAGTCCAAAACATAAAAATAAAAAACTTTAGCTCTGTGCCAAAGTGACATCAAAATATTCTTGAAGAGTTCAGAACTCGAAAGCCTGACCTCCCACTGCAGCTATTTTGGTCTTCTTACCCTGACCAAGGGCCACGCTTCCTTCTGACCAGATATGATATCCTGTAACCTTACCTCTGGGTCCCTGTGCATGGAATTCAACTTTTTATCATTTCAAAGCAGAGCTGAGCACAAAGCCTGCTTACTGAACCCTGGGCCAGAGTATGTCATAGAACTACTTTATAAAAAAGGTACTCACTTTTATTAAAAAATAGAAAAAGAAGACTTAAGTATGTTGCATGTTTTGTGTGCTCAGGCTGGGTTCAGAAATGGGAAGAGATGAAATGGTTATCTCTTTCTTTAAATACCTCTCATACTTTGCATTGTACCAATGAGCATGTTTTGGCATTTTATAACATAAATAAAATATTTTTTTAAAAGACACTCTGTTTAGTTTTTAAATAAAACAGGTGTCGGTCGTTGTTATTTTTATCCCCAACTAGCCTCCACTTCCCCCAAAAAGCTACCAAAAGCGGTTTAGGAGATGGTGTTGTGTGATCTCAGATTTTCTGAATTAGCAATAAACTTCAAGTTCTCAAAAGTCCGATGTTAGACTATTCAGTTCTCCTTTTTCTTTTGATTTGTAGACAATGCTGTGTGCAGATTCGCTGCCCCTGATCAATAGTCAATTAACGATTAAGTAAGTTGGGAAATAATTCCACATCTCAAAGGGCGGCCAAATCAGAGTTTCTCATTTCTTTGAGATTACCGTTGATTGCTCCCTATCCAGCTTCTTGGGGCTTGTAGGGGACACAGTTGGTGTCCTGCCCCTTCCCTTTACCAGGCAGGTGCCCCCACCCCCGCCTCAGCTGCAGGAAGTGTTGGCTGCTAGTGGCTCACAGTTGTCAGCTTCTTGAGAGAACTGTCCTCACCAAGAATCACCTAGGAGGTTACGTGACTCTGCCCTCCCCACTGGGGCAGTGCGTGACCACTGGCTGAGCTAAAAAGCAGTCCCCTTGCTTCATGCTCCCGAGCTACCCTCAGGCTTTGTCTAAAGCCATGTCTTTGCTTATTTTCTTGCCATTTCCTCACTTCCTTACAGATTACTTTCTCAATAAATCACTTGCATGAGATAGGTAGATCACACTCATTTCAGGTCCAAGACAATGCATTTGGAAATCCCAATGAGGAGCATTTATATAATATATATATATATAATGTAAATATATATTATATATGTATATATAATTATAAATACATTTATAGTTGATATATAAATTTATATAATTCATGATTTCATGTAATTTATTGATTGAAACCTAAGTTGTTTTTTTTAATTTACAAATTGTTAAAAAGAAACTCCTAGCTCACTAACCTCTGTATTCAAGTCTGATAAAATCCAAAACGTTGTTCAGAATAACACCAAGAGCTAATGCTCCAAAGCAGAGAAATGGAGATAAAATGCAATTGTTATGCCTGGCATACGTGGTGGATGTTTAACACACAATTATCAACCAGAGAATTTTTTTGTTGAAATTTACTTGATTGGAAATAATGTCCAATTTGAGAATGAAAGTGACTGATAACTGAATGTTTATAAAAATGTTTTTGTTTGAATCACTATGCTGTATACCCGAAACTAATATAATACTATGTGTTAATTATACCTCAATAAAAAAATGTTTTTGATACTTTTGTGTAATTTTTTGGATTCCAGAATGCCCACTTAACATGGAGGGGTAATTATAAAGTTTCGAGAATAGAAAGAAGGGACCTTGGGCCACATTCCAGTGTTGAACTGGCCATTGCAAATTCCAACGTGATCCCAACTCCATTATCCTGTCCCCATAGCCCAGAGGAAAGGATGGACCACGTCTGGTTCCCAAAAGAATCCTTTGTATCTCTGAAAGTACCTGGAGGGCAGAGTTAACAGCTGTATAAAATAGTAATAAAGATACACAAAAATGTATTAACATTTTAACTGAAATTTTTGAAATCTTACTTGATAGATTAATAAAATGAAACAAGAAGCATAGAGAAAATACTGGCATGTTGGTCAGTTATTCAAATACAATCTATTTTTTAATTTGTTTGTTTGTGAGGAAGATTCACCCTGAGCTAACATCTGTTGCCAATCTTCCTTTTTTTTCTTCTTGCTTGAGGAAGATTGTCCCTGAGCTAACATCTGTGTCAATCTTCCTCTATTTTGTATGTGGGTTGTCCCCACAGCATAGCCGCTGATGAGTGGTGTAAGTCCATACCCGGGAACCAAACCCGGGCCGCCGAAGCAGAGCACACCAAACTTAAGGACTAGGCCGTGGGGCCGGCCCCAAATAGAATCAATTTTTTATTCATAGAGTAAGTTGGAATTTTCCTTTCTTCAGGTAAATCATTTTACACCATGATATGGATCCAGAATAATTACATATAAATAAAATTTTACTACAGAAAAACAAATTATATCCTTACCAACTGTGGATTCAGAGTCATAAGGCTAAAAACCAAAAGGAAAACATATGACATCACTTTCCGTGAAGAATGCAAGCAAATGATTGGAATGTAGTTTAACCATCTCTGAAATACATAGAGGTTAATCCTATTTTAAGTGCTCTATGAGCTCTAACCATAAAACAAATCATATTTAAAAATAAATATCCATGACTTCAACATCTGAAGAGCATGTCTACATTTAAAGGAGTCAGTCCAGGAGAATATATGCTTTTTCCAATGAGATTGCCATTATTTAAACAATTTAGGAGAGCTTTTTTTAGAATTGCCTTCCTAGACTACAGCATATTCTTTTAAAATTTTTCAGTAGTAAAAAATCTCTGCCCTTTGAGGTTGAATTTGACCTTCAAAAACAGCCAACACCTATTTTCAGACAAGCCTGAGGAAAACTGAATAACAGGGTTGGATAGTTATGGCAATTACATATGTGCGGTAATTTACAAGAACACTCAGACATAGAAGTGAAAACAAAGGTGATTGGTATATCCTGGCCTTCCATATCCTGGTCCATCTCTTCCACAGTTGTCCATCTCTGTGTGTCTCCATGGCGTTTTTTTCAGCTGGACGTTAAAATCTGTTGTGTTTTTCTTACAGCCTTGAAGTTCAGATCTCAGGACATAAATTGAATCATATGATAATAATACTCTCAGTAGTAATCTCTCTGTGATGTTAGCTTGAAGTTTGACTCCTTGTAGCCTATGTGCTCATTGACTACATTACCCCAAGTCTTTATGTGGCAGCAATGCACAATAGGAGATGGGCCCTGCAGCCAGGCTGCTGGGGTTCAAATCCCTGTTCCAATACTTAATATTAAGAGTTACTAACCGCTCTGGGTTTCAGCTTCATCCTCTGTTAAATGAAGATGATAACTGTATTTGCCTGATGTTGTTGTTGTGCAGATTAAGCGACAATATATTTCCAGTGCTTACACAGTGCCCACTGCGTAGTCAACACTAAACAAGTATTAGTTATAATTATTTCGTGTGGTAGCTGTAACAGACAAAGAATGAGAAGCAAGCCTTTAAAAACAAAACGACAAACGAACCCTTTATTGATAATAATTTTATTTATTTTTCCCCCAAAGCCCCAGTAGATAGTTGTATGTCACAGTTGCACATCCTTCTAGTTGCTGTATGTGGGACGCGGCCTCAGCATGGCCAGAGAAGCGGTGCATCAGTGTGCGCCCGGGATCCGAACCCGGGCCGCCAGCAGCGGAGCGCGCGCACTTAACCACTAAGCCACGGGGCCGGCCCCCCTTTATTGATTCAAACACTACACTCTCCTAATCCAACCTTAAAAGGATCAAATGCCATATAGTGATTAACAGGGCTCTGAAAATATAGGACACAGATATCCATTGAGAGGCGCTTGAGAGTACCATAACTATAGATCCTAATATAATTTTAGGAACCTCCAAAAGATAGGGCTTTAATGCTGTTATCAGAAAGTGTTAGCTGTTGTACTGTATTTTATTTTATTGAATATGAGATATCGCAGATTGAAACAAACATCTCTGTTTCGGAGATACCAGTATGAGAAAAAATGTGTGCCTCTGAATCAATGAAATATGGTAAGGGAAGTTTATAAGAGGAATCTAGCTGGCTAGCCTCAGTGGATTCTTCTCCATTCTAGGCAGAGCCCCAATCCTGAAAGGAGAAACCTTCCCAAGATGCAGTTACGAAGGAAACAACTGAGTTTCGAGTTTAGACAGCAAGAAGGGGCAGCCCCCAAGGCAAGACCATGTTTTATATAAGGAGAAGAAAATGCAGAAGAATGTGGAAAATTTTGAGCGAGCATAAATGGTTCCTAATGCAGGTGTTCAAAAAACTAGCCGAGTGAATTCTGAAATTCAGAACTATTTTTCCATCTGTGGAAAAAGTACATTGTTCCAGTCAAAAGCGAAACAACCACCCAAGAGGGAAGAACTCCCAAACTTTTCTTCCATGTTGCCCTTTGGGTTTCTGGTAGCTCCAGGTTCAGACTGCAATCATAATTACACTCACCTGGGCCGGCTGGTCTTCATCTAATAGCTCCAGAGCCAAGATATCCTGCAAACAGCATTAGTGATGCAGACGAGTCAGTAGGCCCCACAGGCCCAGATCCTGATTATAACCATTTGTTTTTCTATTCCAGTTCAACAAATATTAGTCAAAGAATTTGGACTAGGTGCAGAGTATTGTTTTAGAAATGGGGCCAGGTGCAGAGCGTTTTGCCCTAAGAGATGAGAAGGTGACTCAAATTTGGCATTCACCTGGAACTCCATTCTGCGCAGGCAGTGAACGGACTATGAACTGGGAGGGAGGGAATGAAGGAGAGGGAGGAGGAGATTTACATCTGCAAACTGTCCAGTTTTCTTAGTGTATTGGACTGCCTTAAAAAGAACTTTACACAGAAGTGTAGGGAAGCCTGCCCTCTGGTAATCCATCAATCATAAATTCGTAAGAAACTGAAAAAGTGGTCCTGAGTTTCTTTGCATCTCACACACCCCCAACCCTCACCAGCCTATGACTGTCTAATCTGTAAATGTGGACTACGTTCCCCAAATAAGAGTGTGACTTCTGGACCCATCTCCTCAGCTGGTTTGGAGGAATTTTTGCATAAATTGTAATCTTGCGAACAAGCCCCTGAGAGAACCTACTGCATTTTTGTAGATAAATGGAGTATCATTCAAGACTGATTCACGTCTTAGTATAAAACCTGGAAGACAAGCAACAGCATAATTTATCATTATTTTCAAAATTAGGGTCGAAAAAAAATGTATCTTATTTTTATCCATTAAAAAATAACTTCTTTTTAGAACAATTAACAGTTGAGTTGTGTTTTAATACTTTCATAGTTATTTAATAAGAATATTGCTCATACTCTATTACAAGGCAATTCTAAATTGTTTAATGTCTTCCACTTATGATTTGGATCAAGTGTTACTTGAATTATATCATTGAACATCTGGGCCTTGGAAATCTTATATTTATACAAGGATTTTTAGAAAATAAGATTGGTGTGTGTTAGGCAGGAATTGGCAGGGATCCAGCAGGAGACTGTCTCAGAGCATCATTTACCTAACTCAAATTTTTCTTGTTTGTTTTCATCTTATATATTTTTAAAAGGCAACTGTACAAAATATAGAAATAAATATGTTTGGTTAAATTGTCTCTAGTCTCTTTTATAATTAACCCGTCAGTGTTGTGAAAGTTCTCATCGCATTTTTCTCATTGGCCGACTGAGTCTGTAACATGTTCACAGCTTGTGGGTTCTGACTTACTGATTATCTTTCAAGCTTAATGACCTCATGGCAATGAATTTGAAGTCTTCTCCACCACCCCCACTCTTCCTCCTATTTTTCTGAAATGCCGGGGCTCTAGGGTTGATGCCATTATGTCTGAGTATCTAAAAGATACCAGTGATAAAGCACATGACATCACGTAAACTATGTTATTTTGACTTCTAAGTTTTCCCTAAATATAAATTCTGGCTAAGGCTGCCAAGAGGTTTGGCAAAGGTCAGCCTGGTTTTATTCTAAGTGGGTGAAACCGGAATTCCTTGGCCGTACAAATTCTTGTGGTCTCCATGAACAGCTCCTCCTCTCCAACATCAAGTTCATCTTCAGTGTTTACTCAAATGTGTTTGGCCCACTAATACTTCTTTTAATGAGAATGCAGTTACTTGCCAGAAGTCCCATTTGGATCATTTACTTTTTCTTTGTTGATCATGTCAAGCAAATCATTACAAATAATAATACTGTAATAACATAGTTCTTTCCAGGAAATGTCATCTTGCTGATGGCATCTAAGATGGGATATTATTAAAATCGGACTTGTTTTTTCAACCTGACTGCGCTACAATTTAACACCCCTTGAAGAGAGACAACGTGGGGAGAATTTCTGGCTCGTGATCAGCATTTCAGGTTGGTGGTCAGATGAAAAGTCTGATAGAACTCTTTCCAAGGATTCGTTGTACGCATTCAAATTCCTTGCTCTATGTTGACTCAAACTGTTTCATAAAACACCTCTGGAAAAACAGGCCATTGGGGCAGTTCAGAATTAAATAGGAAACAATGTTTTCATTTGTTTTTCATTTTCTGCACATGAAATAAAGGCATTTGCCTCCATCTTGTATTTCATCCCCTCTTATTCCGTCTGTTCTGATGTTCCACCAATCACACAGAAAGAGAGTCTCCTGAATTAAAGAAGGAAATTGTGCTGGTTTTGATGAACCACACAAAGTCTTTCCAAAGAAATATTTATTTCCAACAGAACTTTGTACAGCGCACCTAGTAAATCACTTGTCAGAAAAAAGGCAAGAAATACTTCTTCGGCAAGAGATGGATAACAAGGAAAAAAGGGTAGAGTCTAGGGGAAAAACATTTAATCTTAACGTCAGGTTGTATTTGGCTACAATTACAGAATACTAACCAAAAATAACAAATAATATAGGACTTTCTGTTTCACTTAACCAGAAGCTTGTTAAAGGGTTGACAGCACAGCTCAACAATGTCAGAGCTCTGAGTTGATGACATCCGTTGAATACTCCTTTCATTCATTCTTCCATTCAGTATTCCTTTATATATTCCCTTGGTCTCCTCTATGCCAGCCCGTGTCCTAGGAGAGGTTGGCACATACCGGTCCTGGGCCCGGTACCATGCAAGGCTCTACGGCTGATACAAACAAAAGGCAAGGTAGGGTCTTTGTATTTCAGAAGTTAACTCCCTCTTTATAAGGAAAAGTCTCGTAAAAATGAAACCAAAGTAAAACAGTCTGACACATAGTCAGGCGTTCATTTGATTGTCACAGACTATATCCATCTGGGTATGGATTCTGGCAAACTTAAAGCAGAAAAAGAATTTTCTGGAGGGTTATTGAGTGGCTTGTAAAATTGACTGGAAGGCTAGAGGAATATATTTGGAAAACAGGACAAAACCAAAGAAATCCACAACCGGGGTCACATAAAAGGAATTGCTTGGTTGCAGAGCCGCCACCAGACTCCAGGTACAAGACATGGCCACTGTCAGGTAAATTCTATATTGTCTTTGTGTAGTTGTATCACTGGCCCCTTCACAGTACGAGTTCACATCTACTGTGAGCTTACTACCTGTGAGGCCCTGTTCTGAGCAAGTCAATGTTATCTCATTTAATCCTCATGATAACACCTTGAAGAAAGAAATAGTCCCATTCTACAGGTGAGGATACTGAGGCTCACAGATGCTGAGCATCTTGCCTAAAGTCATAGAGCTAGCAAGTGAGGGAGCTGGTCCTCAAACCCAGGCAGGCTGGCTCCACCACATCGTCTGCCTCTCAGAGTCTAGGTAGGAGCCTCTGAATTCCTGAGCCAGTGGCCTGTCTCCTAACGGTCAGGGTCAGGAAAAGCTCACACCATGTGACCTTTTTGGCTTCCAAAACTCACACATGGCCGATTCTCCAACATAGGAAGGGAGATCAAAGGCTGGCAAGGAAAAATTTACCCATATCCCTCCAAAGACCACAAAGAGAGATAGGTAAGGAGTAAAATAAGCAACGATCCAAACTTGGGAAGAAATACCCTAATTATTCTCAGGGTATAATTTCCTATATCCAGCTATATTCTGTATGTTTGTTTCAGCCTAAGAATACCTCAATGTTTTGTTATAGTTTATGGAAAGACAAATTAAAGTCAAGTATTATATTTTCCCTTTTTTCTCTCTTTAAATTGCGCCAAGACAATTCTGATAAAAGAGAGCTGTCTGGTTTTGGTCCTCAAATCAATGGAGATAAAAATGTCCTTATTCCATCCTACTTCTCAAATACCTAAATGATTTTCAAGAAATTATATACTCAAGCATGAACTCGGAAATGGTTTTATTAAACATAAAAGAAGGAAAAACAAAACAAAAGAACTGTACACTTTTCTTTTCCCCTATATCTTTGGCCATGGAACAGAAGGAAAGCATGACCATTTTATAGGAGCCAAATTAAGTCAGCCGAGTAGAGGTTATCTTTTCTTTCTAAGAGATATATATAAATGGCTGTCACCAGACCCCGGTCTTTCCCCTTAGCATGTGCCCTGAATCTATGGGCTATTTCAGTTTATACTCCCACAGTAGCACAGAGAAGACCGTATTGCCAATGTTCATCTTGATCAACTCCATTTGTTCCCAAATATAGAAAAAAAGAAATTGTATTATTCTCAAATTACTTCTTGAATTTATGTACACAATATACATTACAATATATATGATATTGACATATTTTGATAGCAGGGAGGGGAATGCAAGAGGGATAAAGGAAATTTTAAACTCTTTAGAAATGGAGCCCTATTCTATTTATTATGGACTTCAAATCACAAGAACAAAATTTTGAAGGAAACACTAATGTCTTCTTTGATAAAAGTATATAAATAAGTATCTAAAATACATAAATATCCAGTATTTTTCTTACTGAAGAAAGCCTGGCTTGGTAAAATTCAAAATGTGAATTTAAAAAGACGTATGCTGGGACTGGCACAGTGGCACACTGGTTAAGTTCGTACACTCTGCTTTGGCAGCCCAGGCTTCACAGGTTTGGATCACAGGCACAGACCTACACACCACGCATCAAGCCATGCTGAGGCAGCATCCCACATACAAAATAGAGGAAGATGGGCACAGATGTTCGCTCAGGGACAATCTTCCTCACACACATTAATTAATTAATTTAAAAGACATGCCACAGGAGCTGGCTCAGCTAAGTCAGGAACAAGAGAAAAAAATTAGGATCACATCTCAGAGAAGAATTCTGCTCTCATATTTCCTCTTTCATATTTTGCGTACAATCTATTCTCAATTTCCTGACACTCTCCATTCAATAAACAAATGATAAGGAAAGATCAAATCATGAAATCAGTGCACAATAATCTTCATTTGAATTTTTTGAAACCCCATAGTTAGCTCTAAAGGCTGTTTTGACTTAAAGCCTAGAGCCAATGACTTTTCGAGAAGTTTCCCGTTTTCTTTTTAGAAGAAAAACCAGTATGAATGATAAGAATTTGTGGCAAATTCTAAACATAAAGGCTTTTTGCATTTAAATATTTCCACAGATTTTAGTTCTCACCACAGAATTCTGGCTTTCAAAACTTCATTTCTTTTATAATTCCACAAATACAAATTTCCCTGAATTTGCTTCTTGATGGCTTTCCAGTAGCCAAAATAGGCAGTTGAATTTATGGTTTTTCTAATAACATGGGCAGTTAGGGCAAAGGAATCGCATTCATTTCTGACTGTTCCTAATATTTGTTTTTCATTTGTAAGGATAAATATTCTGAAAGGAAGTTTTTGGTGACTGGGAGAGATATAACGTTATTTCTATTTAAGCTGACTTTCATTAAGAAAACTTCATATTGAGCTAAACCAGCCTATTACCATGTCCCTGACAGGGACATATTCTGGAAAGCCGTGGTTGCCTTCCATGAAGTTAAACTCAAAAGGTCAAAAATGTACTTAGAAAAACTCTGGTTTTTCTTAATAATTATAATCATCCATAAACTTGATCTCTTTGTAGTTTAACAGAGAGTAATTTCTGAGGAAATATGTTCCATATATTTACTCTTCACCTAGTAAAATCATTCTTGTTTGTCCTAAAATGACTTAGTTGAGCTTTCAATGAGGCCTCTAAATCTCTTTCTGATATTTGACAGCTTATTTCAAATATTTTCTTTATAAGGTAACACATTTTACCTTCTCTTAGAAAGAATGATGGATTAAATGATTTTTATTTTCTCTCCTTTCTATATTTTTATGTACTTCTATAAATCCGTAAGTACTTTGTTTTAAACATATTTGCCAGTAATATTATGTCTGTAGATACGTTAAATGGTCTTATTGATCCTTGATTTCTTAATTAGCAAAATGAGAAGATTGGATAAAGATCTCTAAAGTAACTGAACTTAAAGTAAGGTTCTATAGTAAAACTGAACTTCTAATGAAAGCTTAAACCTATTCACAACATGTGCTCCACTTCAGTCCTACACTTTAACAAAAACACAGTAAATATTACAGTCACTCATAAGTGGACATAAATCCAAAATGTTTTACTCAGTTGAATTATCTGTTTTTACTTCAAATTCCTTAATTAGCTTCGGTAAAAGTTACCAAAATGATAGAGAAAGTCAACAATTTTTCTTCTGCCTTTGGCCCTGAAATCTATATGTTGAACTTTCCCATCTTTCCTCTGTGGCATCCTTTCAATGCTCCCATGTTGGTGAAGTTAAAAGTTACAAAAAGCTTCTGTATGATCTGGACTTACAAAATGGCTTCTTTCACATGGAAAAACATTCTAAAATACACCAATAAGAATTACATTACCCAATATGTTAAACACTGAGTCTTTTGCAAAAAGTGTTTATTTTGAGAGGTGCAGTTAAGTTCAGCCTCAAATTATGCAAAATAAATTTTTCAAGTGGTAATATTAAGATTTCTTTTGATGATACAATGGAGCTCTCATACTATGTAAAACAACCTTTATGCGTTTAACAATCTGCTAGGGAGTGCTTTAAATGTTTCATGACTTTCTTGGGCACACTGATTTATTTCTGTTGTTAGATTTAAGTTTCGTTCCTTCTAAGAGCCATTGTTAGTTCTATACACATCACTTACATGGTGACTAACTTCACGACAATGGGCATATCAATGGCAAAGCCACCATCTAATACTGTAACAAATTTAAAGGATCTCACACATTGTAACAAAATAAATTCTGAGTGGATCAAAGAGTTAAATGTAAATGAAGAGAAGAAAGAAAGAGAGAGAAAGGCTTAAGAAAACTCATATTGGAGAAGGCTTTTTAAAATATGGCTCAAAATATAGAAACCGTGAAATAAAGAATTGCCAAACTCAGCAACAAAAAAGCAATACTAAACTGGAAAACTCATGCAATTCTTATCACTGACAAAGAGCTCATTTCCCTAATATATAAAGATATCCTAGAATCAATAAGAAAAAGAACAATAAATCAGTAGAAAAATGGGTAAATATGTTATCAGAAAAGGAAATACAAATAACTTTTAACATATGAAAAGATATTCTACCTCACTGGAAATCGAGGAAATGCTAATTCAAATTCTACTGAGATACTTTTTTTCAATGGTCAGATTTGTAAAGATAAAAACTTTAAAGATGCAATATGTTGGTACCTTCTCGGACGTTACTAATTGGCATGTAATCGATGTTCTATGGAGGGAAATTGGTAATAACTACTAACATTTAAAATATGAATAGCTTTTAACCTAGCCAATTACACACACACATACCCTACATAAATGCTCACACCTCTGTAAAATGATATATTTTTAAAGCTATGCATTGATTACAGTAGAATATGAAGTAGCAAAATAGCAGGAGCCTTAAAAGTCAATCAAGAGAAGGCTGATTAAGGGGCCAGCCCTGTGGCGTAGAGGTTAAGTGTGCTTGCTCTGCTGCTGGCAGCCCGGGTTCAGATCCCGGGCCTGCACCAATGCACTGCTTGCCAGGCCATACTGTGGCAGCATCTCATATAAAGTAGAGGAAGATGGGCACGGATGTCAGCCCAGGGCCAGTTTTCCTCAGCAAAAAAGAGGAAGATTGGCATGATGTTAGCTCAGGGCTGATCTTCTTCACAAAAAAAAAAAAAAAGAGAGAGAAGGCTGATTAAATTTGACACTCCATACATTGGAATAGAAAGCTAAAAAGCTATTTAAAGAAAAGATGAGGAAATTCCTTACATTCTGATGTGCAACAAAAATCAAGATATATTTTCAGGTGAAAAAAAACAAAATGCAGAATATCATTTGGACACAAATGGAGGGGAAACCATACATGTAATTAATTGAATATACAAAGATTATCTCTGGAAGAACATCCAAGAAACTATGATGGTTGCCTCTGAAGAGCGAAACTGAGTGACCAGGAGCAACACAAATAAAGTGTTACATTCCAATGTTGTGCATCAGCTGAGCACTTATTGCTTACATAGTATTGTCAGGCACTGTGACACCCGGGGAGGATTTCTGTCCTTGTGAAGACACAATCTACGAGAAAGAGAAAGCTAGCAGATATGATTCATTCGAAAACCATTGTGTATTAAATTGCCTGGCCCCAA
Organism: Ceratotherium simum simum; assembly: GCF_057802395.1. NCBI lineage: Eukaryota > Metazoa > Chordata > Mammalia > Perissodactyla > Rhinocerotidae > Ceratotherium > Ceratotherium simum. The sequence goes on along the minus strand of NC_141937.1, from coordinate 13,129,708 downwards.
CTGTAAATGCAACTGACCCACAGAGGAGCTGGAGACAGAATAGAAAGACTCAGGGAGGACAAGATCTGAGCCGGCTTTGAAGAGTCGGTGTTCCAGGAAGGGTAATAGCCAAAGGGGTGGGGGTCAGCCTGCCTGTGCCAAGAATGTGATTAGTGGGAGTTCATTTCGTTTTCTTTCCTTTCTTCTTTTCTTCCTTTCTTTTCACTTTTTCGTTCTTTTCTTTCTTCCTTCCTTCCTTCCTTTCTTTCTTTCTTTCCTTTCTTCTTCTGTTGCTTTCTCCTCTTCTTCCTCTTCCTCCTCCTCCTCCTTCCCCTTCTCCTCCTCCCCCTTCACCACCTTCTTCTCCTCCTCCTCCTCTTCCCTCTCCTCCTCCTGCACCACCTTCTCCTCGTCCTGCTGCTTCTTCTTGCAAGCGGGATTCTTAACATGCGTGTTTCATGACCGTGGGTCTTTCAAGCACTTTAATGATAGGCAAGGACACTCCAACCTTCTGTAATCTTGCCAGGATGTTCCTGAGGATAGAATGAGGTCTTTATTTTTCTTGTGTTTTGGGTGTTTGTCCATTGGTCATGAGATCATTCTTACGTATCTAAAGCACTGAACATGGCCAACTGCTCTATATACACAGTGATAACAAATTCATTACAAAGCACATACTAGGAAGTGTCCATGTTTAATAATATCAAAATTACTTCCACAGCAATAGAAATACAATAGAAGCTTCACCCCCACCCATCGCTTTCTCTCTCTCTCTCTCCCGTAAGATATTGTGAACAAGAAATTTAATTAAAATTTCCTATATGGAACACTGAAAGCAAGAGTTAAAACTTCAGTATCACTGGCCCCGATTCAGCAGATTAGAGTAGCAGACTTCTGGGTTTTACTTTCTTCTTTCATCATAAGATTTCTTCCATCTTCCCACATCAGTTCTGAAATGAAAATTCCTAGTAATTGTCCAAGTCTGCAACAGAGAGGCACTCACAGCTTGTTTCCTACTCTGGAAGTCTTCCTTGTGCTTTTGGCTGGAAAGAACGCAGGAATCAAAGCATTTCCTTAAACAATGGAAGCCAAGATAAATCTACTTATTCTAAGAAACAATAGAAATGAAATTTCCACTGGGACCAAACTCAGCACAGCTGATTAGCATTTCTTTCATGCTAAGTATTTGGCTTAGATGTCAGGTCAGAGGTTAGTAGAGGTGAGTCCATTAGCCATTATATTAAACATGAACATTCACCAAAGAGTAATTCACTTGTGTTTTACTTCTTCAAATGCCCTTTCTCATTCTTAATGATCAGTATTAAGTATCCTATCTTGGACCATCATTTTTGTTTGGTTTTCACATTTTTCCCATTTGACAGTAAGAGACTTATTCTAGAACAATTAACAAAACAGACCACCCACCAACTGCCAAGTGATAATATTTTGTTGTATTTTATGTTGTGTTTTTAATCCATCTGCGGTAGCATTTATATCCTGTTAATGAAAAGACTTAAGTTTCCTTTTGTTGTTGTTTCCAATCAGTATGTAACCTAAATGAGCAGGAATGGGAACCTAAGAAAATATCAGAAGATATAATCTGTTCTTTGGAAGAGATAACTAGCCTTCTTTATGCATCCAGTACCAGTGATTAAAACTTTTATCTTCTTTTTGGTGAAGCTAGACCTAACCACAGGTTCTGAGTGGTTGGTTCCAGAGTTATATCACATTTACTGTACACATACTTTTTCCCTCTTGTGTGTCTATTCTCCCCTTTCCTCCCCTGGCCACTTGGCCCAATATACTCACCCTTAGTGTCAAACCTCAGATGCCAGCATTTACCTGTGCTTCATTTTACCCTTCTTTCCTCTCTTTCATGACTCTAATTTTCCCACCAACTTCTACTCCAGATTTACTTCTTTTTGTTGCCCAGGTCTCAAATTTCTGGCTTCAAAGCTTGGCTTCATGGTCTGCTACTGGCTTGCTTTTACCAACCTCCAAAGGCCTTTCCATGTTTTTAGACATCTGCTTTCCTTTACTCTTTCTAACTCTACACATTTCCTTCATTTTTGGTGTCCATCACTGTCCCCAGTGAGAGTACACTGGTGCAGCTCTCACCTGTGGGCAATCATAGAATCAGGAACTATCCATCTTGGGAACTTGTTTCAAAAGGGGCGTTCTACGTTCCACTTTCCACTGGCCTCCGTGTTCACTGAGGTCCAGTATAAATCTCATATTCATTGTTGTATCCCCAGCGTCCAACACCATGTCACACATATTAGATTCTCAACTAACAAATGTCCACTGGAAGAATTTCCAGGATAGTAACAAAAGGTGTTTCTGTCCATTTGCCCACATAATTAAGCCAACAATTTTGATTTGTTGGCAAGATGCAGGTTACATTCTCTGATATTTATTTTCCTGGTTTCCAGGCATAGCTACATTGGGTGGTACAGAATACTCACACAATGAACCTCATGGATCACCTAGACCTCGTTAAATGGTCCTCCCAGTGAGAAAACTAATGGAAACCATGTAGCTACTCTCTGAGGCTATGATGAAATTCTAGGATCCCCAACTTAATAGCAAGTAAGATAAATTAGAGAAGGCTCAGAAGATTGGCTTAAAGATAATCAAGTTAAAAAATAAGAAATATAATTGATTAGGGATGCTGTGAGAATGCCTATTATATTCTTTCCCTAAAACCTCTATTTTCTTAAACTGCTTTCCTAAGATGCTAATAGACCTTGCCACCAAACATTCCCTGTCTAAGACAAAGATGTATAGGTAAGTGTATAGCTATGGAAAGAGTTTCTAATATACGATCCTTGAGGAAAGACTTATCAAAACAGCATGGATAATGTGATTTTGTTTCTGTAAAGTTGTATGTGGAGAGAAAAATATCTGGAACATTTTTAAATTGGTATATAAAATACATTCAGGAAAGTGCACAAATCTTGCACAGCTTGATAAATTTTTACTTTGTGTACACCCACGTGACTACCAATCACACAAAAATACCGGACGTTTCCAGGACTCCAGAAGTTTCTCTTGTGCCCCTTCTCTGAAGAATGTTTCACAAAACATTTAATGAGTACCCTAATGGAGGGATTTTAGGTGATTTTTAACTTTCTTCTTTATACTGTTCTGTTGCTAGAGTTTTTGACGTTAGTATTACCTGTATAACCAGAAAAATAATGTCATTTTCCTTGTTGACTTTTTGAGCAGCAGAACTACTAATGAACCAATCTCAAAGAAACGGACTTGAGGCATCCAAATTCCTGATTCTAGCATTTACCTAGCTTTCAAATGTTTAACTCTTTTATTATTCTTGTTTTCCTTTGTGTATTTCTTGTTTTCCTTCTTTTTTTTTTTTTCCTCCTCAAAACATAGCGAAGCTTTCTTTTCTAACTATCTAATCTATTCAACTGTGCAGGGAAATATTTCCATGCTTTCTGAGCCTCGTAGGAAGAATAACATACTCCTGGGCATTGTGTGGTGCTATAGACTGAATGTTTGTGTCCTCCAAAATTCATATGTTAAATTCTAATGCCTAATGTGATGGTATTTGGAGGTGAGGACTTTGGGAGGTGATTAGGTCATGAGGGCAGAGCCTTCATGAATGGGATTAGTGTCCTCATGACAGAGACCCCAGAAAGTTACCTTTCCCTTTCCAGCGTGTGAAAAGACTGCCCTTACCAGACGTTGAATCTGCCTGAAACTTGACCTTGGAATTCCTACCCTCTAGAACTGTGTGAAATAAATTTCTATTGTTTATAAGTCACCCAGCCCATGGTATTTTATTATAGCAGCCTGAACAGACTAAGACATATAGCCATCTGAAATCAAAGTAGAATGTGCCCAATCACGAAAGAGATACAGAGTCAGAGAAAAAAGAGACCAAAATATAAGATTTATTACTGATAAATGCATATTGAAGAAGGCAGCTTGGATCTGTAACCACAATCAAACTCCTAGTACCTATGGCCATGAGTGCAGCGTACATATCCACAAGCCCAGCTCACTGCAGAGACAGCACCCTCTCCAGGATGTGTTCTACTGGATGAAGACCAAAAGCTTACGGCTTCAGGACCCACTGCTCCAGAGAGATAGGGAACCAAGCCACTGAGTCCTCAGTGCTTTCTACCAATCTCATCAAGCAAATAAGTCACCAAGTAGAGGTAGGTGAGAAACTGACAGAAGTTATCCTCTTAATATTTCCTCTAAGGAGCTAGAGTGGAAGTTTTCTTTTATGGAAACATGAAGATTCAGAAATATAGTCCCCCTAACACTCTGGATACATGGTTGACTGAATGAACCTTAAGGGCTCCATAAATCCAGACTCTGTGATTCCAAAGGAAAGGAATTTGGTCTTCCTTTTCTTTTCTATCTTTCACTACAGGGTTTCTTAAAGCAAGTTTATAAATAAATAAACAAGCAAACAAATAAGTTCAAGGAGATAAAAAGAAACTTTAAAGGATCGTATGGAATCTTATACTTAAAGAACATTTTCAGTCATACACAGAATGGAAACCCCCTGGGAATATCTGCATTATTAAAAGACAAAGCAAAGAGAAACTGGCTTACTAGCAACCGATCCCTTTTGTGCCTGAACTTCCAAACTCATCTTCATCTCATTGTCACAACCTGAGATGATGAGTCACTGGAGTTTCTATGTCAAGTGCAGTTGGCAGTAGATTAAATGCTGCAACTGAAATTCCCACCAAGCCTGTTTTTGTAACCTGTGAAACACAAACACTTCAGGACCCATTTCCTGAAAGGATATTCTCAACTTTCCAGTTACTCTGCTAACTTAAAATTGGACCTTAGCCTTCAACTGGAGAATGTGAGGATCCTGAAAAGGAAACAATTTTTTTCTTCAAGTGAAAAACTCCAGGATGGGGAGAGAAGGGGAAAAGTTTACAAGATAATGACTTGCTTCCCTTTCAAAGGTTTCTCAAAAAGACTTCATGCGTATTTATTTACTTACTTCATAAGTTAACTTGTTTTTACTGAAGTATAGCCTACACGTAGCAAGTTCACAAATCATGAATAAAGAGCTTGATGAATTTTTTTAGACTGAATACATCTGTGTAGCCAGCCCCAAATCAAGACATATAACATCACCAACAGTGCCAAAACTTCCCATTGCCCCTCGCCCCCATTCATTACCATCCCCAAAGGGGCTACTATTCTGACTTCTAACACCATGAACTAATTTTGCCTATTTTTGAGCTTTCTGTAAGTAGAACCATATAGCACATACTCTCGTGTATCTGGATGCTTTTGCTCCATGATACATTTGGGAGATTCATCCGTGTAGTTACACGTAGTAATAGCAGAAGTTCCTTCATTCTCATTGCTGTTAGTATTCACTTGCATGAATATGCCTCAACTTATTTATTCATTCTATTGATGGACATTTGGATAGTGTCCATTTTGGAGCTATTACAAATAGTGCCACTGTGTGGATTCTAATATATGTCTCTTGATGGACATTGATACACCTTCCTGTTGAGTATATTCCAAAGAGTCAGACATAGGTCACTAAGTTTGTGGCAACTTGTTACAGCAGCAATAGGAAACCATATAATCACCTTTTCATATTGGAAAGGTTTGTTGGCCAAATGGGTACCCTTTTTTCTGGAAGTATCTGTCTGGTTAAGTCTTTTGTCCACTTTTTAAAATTATATTATCTTTTTTTTTTTTTCTTGTGGGAGTTCCTTATGTATCCTGCATTCAAGTCCTTTATTTTTTTTTCTTGTGGGAGTTCCTTATGTATCCTGCATTGTAGGTAATGATATTTATCACTCATTCTCCCACTCCATGGCTTATTTCTTTTACTCAGTACTATCTTTTGATAAAATAAAGTTCCCAACTTTAATCATGTCCACAGTATCTATCTTTTCCTTTATGGTTAGTGCTTTTTGTGAATTTTTTAGAACACCTTGCCTACAAGGTCATGAAGATATTCTCCTATAAAGTGATCTTCTATAAGCTTTATTATTTTGACCTGCCTGGAATTGATATTTGCATATCGTGTAAGTAGGTGTCTGGGTTTACTTTTTTCTGTTCAGATAACCAGATGATCCAGCATCATTTATTAATGATGTCATCTTTTCCTCACTGTGTTGCAATGACACTTTTGTCACACATATCAGGTGACTCTATATGTGTAGGTCTATTTATGGACTTTTTTTCTGTTCTAGTGCTCTATTGATCCATCTTTGTACCTGTTCAGAAAAGAGTTAACAAAGCAGGCCTGAGAATGCTGTCCTTTGAGTGGCCTGTATATAAGGCTGGCCCTTGGCTGGATTCTGGGAACTTGGATTTGGGGAGGGTTCCTACCGTTCCCGGAACTGAGAATAGCAGCTCACTGTGCCTAAACTGTTCGTACAACTGATATGGTTTATGCTGAACACTTGCTTTCCATCTAGGAGTTTGGAACTTGGGTGCATACTAGACAGAATATGCATACATGACAAGCCACCAGTTTATCCCCTGGGCACTAGTCTCTGATGAGCTTCCCTAATAGACAACATTTCACAGGTCTTGTCATAACTTGTTGCTGCAGGAATTAAATGTGACTGCACCAGGAAAAGACTTTTGGAAGCTTGAACTCGGTTTCCTCCAGACTTCACTTGATGTGCCTTTTCCCTTAGTTGACTTTGCTTTGTATCCTTTCACTGTAATAAATCGTGTCCATGAGTATGACTATATGCTGAGTCCTATGAGTCTTCCAAAGAATCATCAAACCTGAAGACAGGCTTGGGTACCCTCGATGCAGCACCAATGCCATACTGTCCTAATCACTATGACTTTATACTCATGATATCTGGTAATATAAGTTTGCCAAATTTGTTCTTCCATAAGATGGTTCTGGCTATTTTTTACTCCTTGAATTTTTGTATAAATTCTAAGATCAACTCAACGTCCAGAAAAATCAACCTGCAGTGATTTTTATTTGGATTTTACTTGCTCTATAAATCTATCTGGAAGAATTGATATTTCTACCATATTGAGTCTTCCAACCCATTAACATGGTATAGTTAGGTCTTCTTTCATTTCTTTCAATTTTCTAAATAATATTTTGTAGTTTTTCTTCTTTTGGCAAGAAGGTCTTGTACATAATTTATTAGATTTATCACTAAGAATTTGGTGGTTTTTATGCTAATGTAAATCGTATTTTTATTTCTATGTTCTCATTATTTGTTGCTGTTTTATAGAAACATAAATTATTTTTGTATATTAACCTTATATCCAGCAACTTAATAAATTCATTTATTAATTCTAATAGTTTAATCATAGAGCTTTTTGATCTGCTATATAAACGATCATGTCCCCCCATGGATAATGAAAGTTTTGTTTCTTCCTTTTTAATCATTGTTGTGGGATAAATCATGTCCTTCCAAAATTCATCTATTGAAGTCCTAACTCCCAATACCTCAAAATGTGAATGTATTTGGAGATAGGGCCTTTAAAGAGGTAATTAATTTAAAATGAGGTCATTAAAATTGGCCCTAATCCAACGTGACTGCTTATAAGAAAAGGCGATTAGGACACAGTCTCACAGAGAGGGAAGATCACGCGAAGACACAGGAGAAGATGGCGGTCTACAGGCCAAGGAGAGAAATCGATCCCTCCAGCACCTTGATCTCAGTCTTCAAACCTTCAGAACTTTGAGGAAATAAATATCTGTTGTTTAAACTCTCCTCTTTGTGATACTGTGCTATGAAGCATATGTGAATCATTATGCTTCATAACTCACTGCTATTGAAGCATGCACTATATGACAGGCACTGAGCTAAGCAATTTTCATACATCATTTCTTTTATTCCTCACAGTGTCCAAAAAGATGTGTATTATTGCCTCCATTTTACAAACAATAAAATAGACTGTGAGAAGTCAAGAAATGTGCCTAAGTCACATAGAACTAGACATCAAACCCAAATCTGCACAACCCTGCTGCTTTACTATTGTACCTTCCCAGAGTTGTAAACCACAATTATTCTGCCTTTAGTCATTTGCCCTTTATTTAATTGAAAAAAAGTATTTTTTCTGAGTGTGGGAATATATATATAAACACACACAAACCATATATATACCATAGAGACTTATCTCTGGCCCAAATCTATCACCCAGAGTTATCTCAAAATATAATCAGTATCCAAGAGCAAAGTACCGAACAAGATACAAACATTCAAAGGATTTTACAAACAAACAGGCATATAATTCTTGAACCCCTCACCTCACTGAGGACATGAAAGGGTAAGAAGAGAGCAAATGGAAAGATTTCAGATGTTGGTGTTCTGCATGCCTGCCTCCCTCCCTGCCACATGGAGCCATTGGAGATCATGGCCCTCTCCTCAAGCCCAGTGGGTTCTCTCGGTTTAGGGTGACAGTGGACTGTTTGTTCTCTAGTTCTCAGCTGAGAAATCTAAAGTGAAGGTAAAGGATGGTTCACTATGGATGGATGAACTGAAGGAGTGAAGGCAGTCTTAGGCCATCAGCAGTTGCAGAATTCGTGGAGACAAAGATGAGTTAATGTTTCCTAGGACCAGATGTGGGCGTAGTAGGAGGAGGTGATTTTAGGTCCTATCCAAAAGGGCAAACTACAGGGGCAAAAAGACCCCAGCAAAGAAAAGTAGAAGTGATCATCCAACTTCCAGTTGCTGAAGGAATAAGCAACCATCTAGACTGAAAATGTATTCTCTGCAAGTGAGAGGAGACAAGAGCAGGGGTAGGGAGTGCTCACCCAAAAAGTCAATGCAAGAGTCAGGCTTAGACACCTGCAGGCCCAGGAACGCTAGACCACCTCATGGCGGTACCAGAAAAGAAAGGACTTTGCTGCTCCCCACCTCTTCCCTATCCTGTTCCACAGCAGCAAAATAAGGGGGAACAGCTCAAAGAGTAAAGAGAAAGAAGAAAGCCAACCATCCCCGTTAGCCAACTACAGGCTTTCCTGCCACCTCAGGCCTTAGCTGGAGGCGGGGAGTAGGTGCCTCAACTTTAAATCAGTTTGGATGTTTTGACTAAATCAAGATTCTTTATAATACCTAAAAGCAACTGGAAAAGTCATCTGGGGCAGAGGAAGAACTAATCCCATTCAATAAATTTGACAGATTTAAAAGATAGTTAGAAACCACAATGAGACACCACTAAGCAACAATTACGATGGATATCATAAAAAGACAGATAATAACAAGTGTTGGCGAGGATATGGTAAAACAGCAACCCTCACACATTGCTGATGAGAATATAAAATGGGGTGGAAATAAAATCTCCATTTGGAGAACAGTTTAGCAATTTCTTAAAAAGATAAATATAAATTTAACAATCCAGCAAGTTCACAACTAGGTATCTACCCAAGAGAGATGAAAATACATGTTCACACAAAGACTGCTACGTGAATGATCATTGTAGCATTATACATAACTTAATAGCCCAAAACTGAAAACGGTCCTAATGTTGATCAACTGATGAATAGGTTATGAAAATCTATCTGTACAATGAGATACAATTCAGGAATAAAAAGGAATGAACTGCAGCTACATGAGTTACATGCTACAACATGGTTAAACATTGTATCAAAAACACCATGTTAAGTTAAAAAAAAACCAAGATGCAAAAGACTACATATAGTATGATTCTATTTATATGAAATGTCCAGAAAGAGGAAATCTGTAGATTTGCAGATTAGTGGTTACCTGGGGCTAGGTGTGGGAGTGGGGATTGACAGCCAACAGACACAGGGAAACTTGTTGGGGTGATGGAAATGTTCTAAAACTAGATTGTGCTGATGGTTTCACAACTCTATAAATTAACTGAAATTAAACTACAATTCAGTGTAAGTGCACATTAGCTTACAATGGGTAAATTTTATGGTATGTAAAATTATACCTCAATAAAGCTGTAAAAAAAAATAATAACCAACATGGGATCAGAGGCAGGGAGGTAAAGATAAAAGTTTGACAATATATTGATAATTACTGAAGCTGGATGATGGGTAATAGAGTTTCTTTATACAATTCCTTCTACTTTTATGAATGTTTGAAATTTTCCACAGTAAAAAGTTTTAAAAAGGTAATGAGAGATTAAATTAATACTGCTTTATAAAGACTCACTCTATTAAGTATTCAATATAACTCAATTTTTATACCTACATTTAATTTTCAAGGCATTCCATTAGATGTGGCAGTATTCAACAGAAAATTTGTCAAGGAGATGCAAACGACTGATGTCTTAGCTAGATCTGTATTTATCTGTTGCAGTCAACAACTTTAATAGGCCTACTACAACTCAAAAATCATGGTGTCAAGAAATCATAAAGCTAAAAGAGACTTAGAGCGGTCACCAGGTGACCTCTGCTTCTGAAAGTGTCTCAAACAATAAAGCTATCTTTTCCTTTTTAAATATTTAGAAATGTATATAGGAGAATTATTCCAAATCCCTTTGGTATTTTAGGTCAACCTAATCTGCTGTGTTAATGAATACATTCCTTTAATCTGCTGACAGACAAGTCAAAGAATATCAGGAAGCCAGAAGTAAGTTATGCATCAATTGTATGTCTGGCTTTTAATAAAAATGAGAGGCTAATGAAGGAAAATTACTGACATGTAATTTTATTATTAGAGAGTCTCTAAGAGACTTTGTTTCTAAGATATTAAGATATGCAATTGGCTCATGGAACAGATGTACATGGACCAATAGTTGATAACTGTAGAAAGGGACTTATCAGGAGGGTTTGCCATGGAATTGTTGGCAGTAAGATAGCACCATCTGTTGGAAAGAAGAAATGTCAATCACCAGTTAAACATATTTAATATATGAAAATAATTTTTTAAGTCTTTCCAAAGTGCTTGATGAGAATTAGAAGCCACAGGTTCAATGGAACAAGTACCAAAATGTGTTTATACATCACATCTCCCATGGAAACAGTCTATTTGTTTAGGCTGGGCTGTTACATGCACACACGTGCATGCGCGCACACACACACAGACACAGGAAAAACCTATAAATCATTTAATGTTTGCAGTCCTGTAGATATTTTTGAAATGTCACCACCTTTACTTCCTTCCACTACTTTAAACTCGGAAACAGCTACGCATAGCCACACAGAATCCGTTCCTCTGACTACCTGGAAGTTTCTGATCTTGATAATTATTATATTCCTACAGACCACTGCCAGGTTTGAAGAGACTGTCAATAAATTTTGTACAGTATATTAAAACCTTCTTTTCAAAACAAATAAATTAAAACAAATAAACATTTGCATTGCAATGTCAAGCCTTGGAAAGATGATTTGTTTATTTTGTATGTTGAATAAAATTCATAGCCTATCACAGTGTGTAAATATCTAAACATGAGAATGCCTGGTCCTCCTACTTGAGTGCAATAAGTATAAGAAGGGAAGAAAGTGAGTTATCAGTACTCACAATGATCTAGAAGTCAATCCTTTAGATCCAAATTCTTTCCTCAACCTTCCAAGTTTCCTAAACACTCAATGCTTCAAAATCATTTTCTGGGCTAAAAATAGATAAAACATAGGTAGTTCCAACCATGAGCACAGAAAGTTCTCCAGTCCTTTCCTGGAGGATATCAGCTATTAAGCAAAATGTAGTATTTAAAGGCACATAGCCTTTTTAAAGCTAGTAATTGCTATCCTTCAAATTTATGAGCCCTAAATTTATAATTAGTTTTTTTGGTGGTGTTGTTGAGAAAGATTCGCCCTGAGCTAACATCTGTGCCAATCTTCTTCTATTTTGTATGTGGGTCACCACCACAGCATGACCTCCAATGAGCGGTGTAGGTCTGCATCCAGGAACCCAACCCAGGTGGCCAAAGCAGAGCACGCCAAACTTAACCAGCAGGCCACAAGGCTGGCCCTATAATTAGTTTTGAAAGAAAATGTTTTAGAAGAGTCAAAGTACATATACTACAAAAAAGTTCAGGTATCTGTCATGTTAAAGAAACATACCATACAAAGTCCTATAGATGCTTTCTATATTGTCTGGATTCAATTTGCTAACCATTGTGTAATTGCTTGAAGTTGTGAACTTTCAGATGAATTGTTGATTCTTCCGTTCAATTATCCACTTAGTTCAGCTTAGGAAGAACACACTTGAAAGAATCAATGGAAGAGTTGTCAGGGGTATAACTTCCCAAGATCTAAAAATGGTGACCTGAGGTGGAATGTCTTGTGGCAACAGGAAGGAAGCAAAAACGGATGTACAGTAGCCAATCCTTGCAAGAAAATCCTAACTCCAGTGAGAGAGGTCAAGCATCTGGAATATATGGCATCCTTCTCCCTTTGCTTGGCGGACATTGCTACTCAGCAAGAACTGAGGCTTGGTCTGGCCTGAAACTCCAGTTCAACGAGTGCTCAAGGAGAGTCATCTCCAAAGTGTGCAGATAAGACAGTTCTTTGTGGAGTAGAAAGGAAATATCGGGCTGCCTATTTCTATTTTTGTAAATGTTTTCAGGTATATGCAATAAATAATAATAATTTATAATTAAATACATATATATATATATATAAATGGAGGTGAAAGTAAATAAATTGTATGTTTTACCAGTAGAAGTGGGAAATAAGAGAAGTTTGGAGTCCACCATCTTAAGAAGCCACAACCAATAAGTTGGAATTGTTATAGGAGATAAAAATCTAATTACCGTCACTGCTCTAGAATCTCTCTGATATACTGCAGCATCTTCCACTCAAAAAAACAAACAAAACTTGATTTACTACTTTACTTCCAGGTCAAAAAGAAGAGCTTCCTTCCCCTATCTCATGATCAATACAATAATGACTATGTTAAATGTGTGTTTTTCTCCCAACCTTGAGTCATATTTCTCATTTAGTGACTATAGCTATGAACAAGCATCTTGGAATACTTCATTCTCTAGATAATTATATCATCAACCTCACTAGGAAAAAAGATTTGATTTACAGGATTTTATTTACCAGGGTCTCATCTATTCACATATGGATTGTGATAACCGTCGGTTCTATTCGCCAAATATTTCCAGTACTCTGCCTTCTCGGCACAAGATAGGACTGTACTTCCTGTTTCCAATAGGAGTGGGGACATACGACTAATCTGGTCATTGGATTATGAGCAATGTCACTTCTATTCTGGAGCATTTAATTGTCACTGTGAGTTCTTCCAAGGTTCTCTCTTTTCTCCCTCCAGCGTGGTGACCTCCACCAGCCTGATATCTGAATGACTCTTATGATCAAATCTCCTGTGCCAACCTGCTGGGATATGTAGCACGAGTGAGAAATAAATTCTCGCTGTTTTAAGCCACTCAGATCTGGGGATTGGTTGTTACCCGAGCACGATCTGGTTTGCCCCAATGACATCTTGAAGGATACCTGAAATTCCACTCAAAACCAAACAAGTCATAGCTCAAAGTTTTGGTTAATAAGTTACCGTATATTGCAAGAGATCCAGCCTCAATATAAAAACCACAGGAAGTTCTCTATTAATAAATTCCCCTACATATTCCTGTAGTTTGAAAGGGGAATTTCACTCTTTGAAATTTCAAAGGAGAGTCTTTGGCATCAGGTGCCAGGTTGGTCTGCTCAGAGGGCAAAAATCAGGAAACTGTGTTGTTTGACCACAACTTGGAATTTTCAACCTTGAGACCTCGCCTCTTGAGGTCAGAGCTGCTGAGATTTGCAGAACCGGTTATTCTTCCAGTGTTTTCTTAATCTCACTTTAAAAGAAAGGAGAATTAATCTGATGTTATCAATTCCCTCCCCAAAATCCATATATATTTCACAAGGCATTAGTATCCAAACATTCTCATACTGTTTCATTTTCCTCCTAAGTGACTATGATATATTCACCCCAGTAGAATATGAAAGAAGAGATCTGCTCTAGGTTGTTGCCAAAAGCCCCACTCAGGCACAGGAGGCAGCCCAGTGCAATGTGTGAGAAATGAACTGGAACCTCTGTGTTCAAGTCACAGCCCTGTCACTAACCAGCCGTGTGACTGCACATGTCACTTGACCTCTGTCAGCCTGCTTCCCCACCTGTAAAATGTCAATAATAGTGGCTTTGCCTCACTCTGAGGCTTGTCGTTTTCTAAAGAGACATTATATCTGGAAATAATTAAGCAAGTTGAGTTACATTCTTGGAAGGATCATCTGTTTGTGGATACTTATTGTGAACCAACACAGACTTACTGTCTTCTCATAAAATTTTTAGTCAAATTGTTTTTGACACTGCTTTACAGTTTCTAAGTTTTTATTTTCCCTTTATAATTTTTCTCATCTCCATTTACAGAACCAAAAACTCTAGTTTATGCCACAAAATAGGAGAGGTCAAATTAACACAAGATATAACCTTCATCCTCTCAATCCCAGACGTCTCCCTCTTCCTCTAGCGCCTTCTTTTTCTTTGATTCAATTTCAGGTGCCTGAAGTCACCTGAAGTTTGTTGTTTCTTTCGCTGCTGTCCATTATCTCTTGACACCTCAGGATATGGCTTTCCATATTTACCAACTTGCCAGTCAACTGAGCTGATAAAATAGTGTGTGTGAATGAAGACCTATACTCCCACCCATGGTGGTCTTCTTTCCTCAGCTGAGTCACTAACCAGAAAAGAAATTAAAAGCTTCAAACTTTGGAACAGATTGAAAGAGAGGACAGTATTTTGGGAAAGAAGAATTTGAATCACATTCTGCAAAGCACCACCTCCACAGCCCATAAACAGGGGACACCATGGTAGTGGCCAAAGACGCTGGCCACTGTGAGACACGAGATGGAAGCCTGGCCGGGAGCCAGGGACCAGGGCAGGGGAAAAACTTTGCACCATTCACTGGTGGAAACCAAAAAAATAACCCCAGGAACTCTGAGCAGAGAAAAGGAAAATAGTGTTTCTCATTTTTTTTCTATGAGGGCTGGAAAATATATGTTTGGTGTCTGCCTGCCAAAGGAAACTTCTGGAATTTATGTTGGTAGCTTTGAGCTTCAAAGTGTCCAAAGAAATGAAGGGAACGCTGTGAGGGGTGTGCATGCATGTGTGTTTGATTTTAAAGTGATCACTGTGGGCTAGTTAAGAATTTCTGGTTTGGAGATGTGTTGTCCTGTTGTCACTTTTTGGTCTTGTTTTGTTTTGAACTACATGGAAAACGTGACATTTTCGGGGAGGAGAGCCTGGACAGGAGGGAGATTCAGAGAAGAGGCATCAAAACAAGACTGGAAACTCCCCTAAAGCTCATACATCTCAAAACACATGACCGGGGAGGCAGCGGCCGCTGAGGAGCCAAGGCAGGCTTTGCTGTGAATCCTGTATTGCTTTGTGATCACAACAGCGCTTCCTGTCAGAGTCAACAGTGCGTTCAGGGTGGAGTTCATGAGAAAACTTGTCTTAGTCATGAAATGCCAATTTTCAACTCTTTAAAGCAGCCAGGCAACATTCTAGAAGAATATCATGTCTAGAGTTTGCCAAAAGTTTTTTGAAGAAGTTTTAAATTTTGATATTCAATGATTCCCATCTTTTGTCAAAACAAAGCCCACTTGTTAATTTCTCATAGACCTGTCACATGAATGCCATTATGTCAAGCACAAAAGGGGGTACAAAATTAAAACAAGGCATGTCCACTCCCTGAAGGAGCTTTTGGAAGACCTCTGGGAAGTGTGGGATCTGACTGAGAACTACAGCTGGCTGACTTGGGCAGAGAACCATAATGAAAGGCACTGGCTCCAACTTGCTTTCTGCAGCCCCCATTGAATGATGAAGTGTATCAGAAGCCAGACCCTCTTCTGAGCACTGTGGACCTTAAGGAAGTCACTTCTTTTGTGAACTCCTATTCCCACATCTGTTAAATGGGAATAATGTATGTGAAAGTGGTAAGATAATAAGAGCTCCGTACATATTATTTTCCCTCCTTTCTTTTCAGAGTCTAGTAGTGCAAATACTCCAGAGTTCAGTAACATCCTAAGCCCTTATGTTCTGGCCAATTGGATGTCTCTGTAGGGAAATTAATTACCACCTTGAGCTGTTATCCAGGATATCGGTGCCCTAACCCCTCAAGGATGTAATGCTTTTGGCAAAGATTTCTCTCTTATGATTTTTTTCCTTACTCTCACAATCTTCTCACTTCATTAGACCACCCCAGAGCGCAAGGACTGTATCTTATTCGTTTTTGGATTCTTGATGATGGCATCGAAGGTATTCAATAAAGGTCTGTTGGACGAATGAATAAATGCATGAATACATTCTTTAGGGAGAGGAGAACAAGAGAGACAATTGGCTTAAAAGGGGAATGTACTGCAGGACTAACAAGAGGAAAGTGAGAGGGTCCCCCAAACAAAACAATTTTTTTGCCTAATTTAGAATTTTATCCAGAATCAGAACTTCTGTTGCAGCTGCTTTAGAGAGTAGATAAATTACTCCTCCAACCCCCCTCCTCCCCACAGCCACGTGTACAGTACGCTGCTGACGATGATCATGACGATGATGATGAGCCTGCGGAACAGGATTAGAAAACCACCTTTTCTTAAAATGCCTTTGGCAATGTCTGCAACTATTCTTCTGCTGCTTTTAGGGAGGCAGCTGTACCGGTCTTGTCAGCGACACCTGTTTTCTAAGCCACACCTGTTTGCAGTATCTTGACTACACTACGTCTGTGACAGGTGTGACTGACTTTTTAATAGAAATACAGCCTCACTGGCAACTGGGATGAGCTCCTGAAGGGGGCGTGCAGGGTGCCTCTCAGGCTTCATGGACTTACGCTGGCCCTGAGGTACTTGCACTGGTCCAGGTACCTCCCCAGGCTCAGTTGTGCCCTAAACTGAGGGCCAACACCTCATTTTATTTTATTTGTTACTTATTTAATTTTGTTTTGTGAGGAAGACCAGCCCTGAGCTAACATCCATGCCAATCCTCCTCTTTTTGCTGAGGAAGATTGGCCCTGGGCTAACATCCATGCCCATCTACCTCTGTTTTATATGGGACACCGCCACAGCATGGCTTGACAAGCGGTGCATCAGTGCGCGCCCGGGCTTCCGAACCTGTGAACCCCAGGCCACCGCAGCGGAGCGAGTGAACTTAACTGTTACGCCACTGGGCCAGCCCCAACTCATTTTATTTTTAACCATAACTCCCACACTCAGACATTATATCCTAAAGCAGAATCACCGACTGTGGAAAACAGTATGGAGATTCCTCAAAAAATTAAGAATAGAACTACCATACAATCCAGCTATTCCACTGCTGGGTATCCAAAGAACATGAAAACATGAATGCATAAAGATACATGTACCCCTATGTTCATTGCAGCATTATTCACAATAGCTAAGACTTGGATGCGACTTAGGTGCCCATCAATGGACAAATGGATAAAGAAGATGTGGTATATATACACAATGGAATACCACTCAGCCATAAGAAATGATGAAATCCAGCCATTTGTGACAACATGGATGGATCTTGAGGGTATTATGCTAAGCAAAATAAGTCAGAGGGAGAAAATCAAATACTGTATGATCTCACTCATAAACAGAAGATAAAAACAACAACAACAACAAACACATAGAGACAGAGATTGGATTGGTAGTTACCAAAGGGGAAGAGAGGAGGGAGGAGGGCAAATGGGTTGATTAGGCACCTGTGTGTGGTGATGGATGGTAATTAGTCTTTGGGTGGTGAACATGATGTAATCTACACAGAAATCGAAATATAATGATGTACACCTGAAATTTATATAATGTTATAAACCAATGTTACCTCAATAAAAATAATAGTAACTAAAGAAATAAACAAAACGGAATCACCGTGCCAAAATAAGGGAATCTAGAGGACTCTGTTATCCACTCTCTGTAATAAACACCAGCTCTCTCCCTGAACCCCTAGGTTCTGGGTTGAGAATGGATCACCAACGCAGATGATCACTTTCCTCAAAATAATTTTATTTCAGGCACCGTCTTGCCCTTCCCTCACACTGATTCATCTACACATTTCCTCTTAATTTTAAATTTTAGGGAGCAGGCTAGGGGGTCAGGGGTGTCTGAGCTCTTTATGAAATAAGCCCAATCCCTCCCCAGAGCTCTACACACCAAGAGGAGAGACCAGTTTACCAAGCTCTGAGAAGGTATCTAGTTACACAGTGCAACTACAGCGTTACCGGGGCACCACTAAGGGGACCAATCCAAGACGGAAGGACAAAAAGGTCTGCTCATGGTGGCCTTTTCTTCCTGAGTGTACAGAGAATAGTTGGCAGATACTCTAGACCAGCACTGGCAAATATATATCATATTGGAAACATACATGAAATGTAATGTAAGCCACAATGGAAGCTGCCATATGTAATTTACAATGTTCTAGTAGCTGTGTTGGAAAAAGTAGAAAGAAAAAGGTAGAATTAATTTTAATAATATATTTTATTTAATCCAGACATCCAATATATTAGTATTTTAACAGGAAATCAATATAAAAATTATTGAGATGTTTTACATTCTTTTTTTCACACTAAGTCTTCAAAGTCCGATGTGTATTTTACACTTACAGCACATCGTGACCTGATGAGTTCATGTACTGACATGTGTCATCTGATCGAAAAACATAACTAAAATAAGGTAGAAAATAAATGTGACTAGATGGATGCTTCCTCAACATGACACTATGTCTAGCTCAACCCCAAAGCCAAGATTAACCTAAATAGGAAAACACTAAAAGCATTTCCATTAAAAACAGGAAAATGACAAGGGTGTCCTTTACTGCCATTATTATTTAACACAATCCTGGAGGTACCAGACAGTACAATTAGACAAGAGGAAAACATAATAGTTATAAAAAATTGAAAGGCAGATATAAAATTATCATTATTTGACAATTATATGATTCTTGACCCATAAAACCTGGGTGAATCAACTCTAAGGCTATTTAAAGTAAGAGAAGGCAATAGGTTGACTAGATATAAAAATTAATATGCAGAAATCAATAGTCTTTATATATACAAACAACAACCACTTAGAAGCTATAATGGAATAAATGGTTCCGTTAAAATAACAAACAAAAATAAAATACGTAGGAATTCAAGACGAAATGTGCAAGACCTATATGAAGAAAATCTTAAAACACTGCAAGAGATTAAAAGAAAGACTGAAAATAGAAAGGCAGACCATGTTCATGGAAGGACGTTTCAATATCACAAAAAATCGTCTCTTTCTCTATTAGATGAAAGAGATGAAAGAAAATGACATGATTTGGCAAGTATAATGGGACAATGAGGATTTGGGATCCATAGCTACCTGAACATGAATGGCAAAGACAGGATGAATCACCTTCTCACTTCCATCCCATACCTGGAGGGCCTAATTCTGATGGAACAATTGCAGGGTATATGCCTTGATATCCCTCTGGTTTCCTTTATGTGATAACAAAAGAATATACGCCATTTCCCAAGGTCTCTCTCTGCCTCAGTAGTGAATCTATGTCAAGTGAAATGAATGCAGTGGGAAAAGATGGAATTGTCAAAACAAAGACGTTACTCTAATCCTAATATTTTCACTTAGAAACTGTTAACGTTAAGTAACTCACTTTACCTCTCCGAGCCTCAGTTTCCTCATCTGTAAAACAAAGATTAAAAAATGCCTGCTACTTACTTCACAGGGTTGTTGTGAGGGTAAAAATTGAAGCTGGAAGGTGCTTTGGGACTTTAAAATGATTTATTATTATTAGTTTATTATCCAACAAGATGCAATCCATGTTCCAATTTGTGTTTGAATATTATTAACACAGCTCTAAGCCTGAGGTAAATAAAATAAATGTAAGTTTATTCCTCGGATTTGTTTGTTTATTTCGAAGGTGCTTCACAGAATAGAACTTCTCTGGAATAAACCATTCCCAACCTCTTGAAGGATTGCCACCTGTGGTTTCAAACAATTACCCAGAAACATCCGGCTTCCCTTGTCTTCTTCCTCTCCTATTGGTCCTTTCCCCTCCCAGAAAATGCAGAATTGTTTATAGAAGGATGGATGTGAAACACCTTGAAATCTTTCATCTGTATAGAATATATATGTCCCTGACTCATCACTTGAAAGAGAGTTGTGGGACCAGCATCCAAGTATGCCATGAGTGAGAAATAAACTTTTGTCACATCAAAGTCCCCAGATTTCAGAGTTAATTTGATTCCACAGCATAGCCCATCCAGTCCTGTCTCATGGCACTTGAGTTTTGTAAGTGGTGGTCCTAGAGAGGAATTAGAGTTCAGGGTCTTACATGTGGAGCAGGTCCATGAGATGGCCAAGTGTAAAGTACGGCAACATTTACAGGGTGCTGATGTGGAGTGGGGATAAAGATAATTCGGGGGCGACCCGGGGCATAGCGGTCAAGTGCACGTGCTCTGCTGCTGGCGGCCCAGGTTTGGATCCCAGGTGCACCAATGCACTGCTTGTCAGGCCATGCGGTGGCAGCGTCCCACATAAAGTGGAAGAAGATCGTCACGGATGTTAGCTCAGGGCCAGTCTTCTTCAGCAAAAAGAGGAGGATTGGCACGGATGTTAGCTCAGGGCTGATCTTCCTCACAAAAAAAAAAAAAAGATAATTCTGACGACAGGTGGGAAGATTTTCTTAAATGTTATAAGTGAGGCCTTTATTAAAGGTCTATGTAAAAAAATTTCTTTTTTTTTTTTTTTTTCTTTTTAAAACCAGAACATTTATTGCATGACTAATCATCGAAATCCTTAAGACGAACTGGATGCTGCAACAGCTGCCCTCTTGGGTTCAGGTGTTGTTCCTTCACGGAATCCATGCCTGAATCTGCGGTACACAATTTTTAGGTGCCTCATTCGACCGGTCCCGGTGGTATTTCGCCTTTTAGCCTTGGCACTCCAGTGATACTGTCTCTTCCTCTTGGCAGGGTAGCCACATTTGCCACAGGTCGACTTCTGAAGGTGGTAGGCCTTAGAGCCACAGCGGCGGCACAACGTGTGCGTCTTGTTGTGACTCTTTCCAAACAATGACGTTCCCTTCGTCATCTCGCTTCTGTGGCCAAGACCAAAGAACTAAAAAAATTTCTGTAAAAATGGGCTTCATTATATCAGAGATAGAATTAGATTTGGTAACTAGGAAGGAGGCAGACGGACAATGGGTGGCTGAATACTTTTTTGACTCAGTGTATAAAGCCTTTTCTTTGGAAGAGTGTCCATTGATGATGCCTTACAGTCTGGACGTGGCAATACAATGAATGTGAAATTCAGCCCACACTTACCATACTCAAGATTGAGTAAGCTTACCGCTCCAAAGAGCAGACGAGACTTAACGGAAGTCCATGCCCCTCCCCATGTGGCTCAGGGGCCGTTAGCAATAAATGTTTTTATTTATAATGAGAAACAGTTGAAATATGGAAGGAAATGATGGAAGGACAGGATTTCCTATAAAGCTCATGAACAAAGCAATAATAAGCAAGGTGCCTTTCTAAACAGTGCTAGTAAATTTTACATAAATGTCTGACATGACCTTTTGTGATTTTGAGCTACAGTAACATCAGAGACAGTAGCCAAAGCATTTACTATAAATTCAAACATTTTCCTATTAATATGAATCAATGTATAAAAATCAATGCATACCTCACGTTCAGACACACTCAGAAACGCTATGCGCAGGCACACACACAGGGAGAAAGAATATATATGCTCTTATCTCATTTTCTTTAAAAATGTTACATTAAGAACGCACCAGCAAGTGCATATAGTCTAGGGAAGGAAACAGCAAGGTTCACTAAGGAATTATGAAATACAAGTCACCAAATTAGCATTCCTCAATCAACAAAAATTGAAATGACTTCACCAAGCTTTGTCCTAAATAGTTAACAAGTCAAACTCTTTTTCCCTAAGAGCTGAGAACTTGGCAATATTACAGAATTACTTCATTACTTGACTATTAAAATTCAGGGACCTCTCAATTATATATATTTGAAACTTTTTAAGTTTATTTAACTCTTAGAAATAGGGGGAAATAATATTATTCTCTCCTGCATTCTCAAAACTTTTTTTTCATTTATATTACTTCAGTCACCTGATGGCTATCAAAGAAAGCAATTTCCTATAACATTTTATTCTACTGCAAAATGCATTTCCTGTACTTTATCTAGAATATATATCATGATATTGCTTCAACACCAATGGGGAAATGACTGGCAGGCAAGACACTGATGAGAGAGGATAGGAGAGAGTGAGAGAAAGTTTAAGCCTCTAGAACTTAGGTCTGAATGAGGAACACACATCAGAATAACATGAAGAGCTATTTTAAGATATTTGGGCCCACCCTCTGAGATTCTAGTTCTGCAAATCTTATTAGTGGGCATATGTTTCTTTTTCACAGTGGCTGTCAGAACAGTGAGCCAGGTTTGGAGCCCAGCTCTATCAAGTGAGTAGAAGCAGGGGGCATGGCGTGTGCATTGTGTACCAACATCGCTCCTTGCTCTGCCTTACTGTCCTCCCCCCTTTTTCCATTTGCCTCATTGTTCTTACTAATTTTCAGTCAGTCGATCTTGCTAAATTGTGTGCAACTTTATAAGCAAACTTGAATTCCTTTCACAATGTGGAGAATTTAAAGTAAGTGAGTAAATAATAATGGAGCAGGGCAAATTCTTCAATAGGGAAATTTTATATTTCATGTTATGGTTCTATGCTTTCCATGACCTTTTTCTCTCGTTTCCGAGTCCAGTGCTGCAGTATTCGTGCCTTACCCCATTAACCCCATTCTCAGGAGAGCATCTCATATCCATCGTTGACACTCAGAATAAACTCAAATCAATGTGCCACCCTTCCCAGGGGGCGATGTCTTTTCTCTAATTGCAAAATAAGATTTATTACCTCTTAAATGAATTTCAGATATCAAGGAAATGGGAGAACGTGGAGGAAGCAATCATGGACCGAACTGTATCTTCTCAATACTGCAAAAATTATACCACCCACCAAGGACTGGTTTCTGCTCAGGACATTTTAAAGGAAAATGTTAGGGCTTAAGTAACGATTTTAATTTATTGCTTTATTGATAGCTTTCTGTGAACCATGGGAAGAGCCAAATTAATAAAGATTCTGAAGAGAGACTACTGTGTTGAAATTAAAAGACAATCTAGGGAGAATTAAATAGCTACTGACTGTCCGTTTATGTGGAAGGGAGACAGAAGAGATCCAAAATATTGAAGAAGAAGAGGTGAAACCGAAATAATTAGGTCGTTGTTAGCCTGGGATGAGAGTTGAGGGTGGACTTTAAGTCACAAGGCCATGAGTTTAAGAGTGGCCGTGAGGGCAATTGCTGCTCGCGCTGCATTTTGGAGAGAAGTTTGCCCTCTTTGTTTGGACTCCCTGTGTGGACTCAGAATACCAATGTCCCTATTATGGATGGAATTGTGTCTCCCAAAAGACATGTTGAAGTCCCAACCCCCAGTCCCCATGAACATGACCCTATTTAGAAATAGAGTCTTTGCAGATCTAATCAAAGTAAGGTGAGGTCATACTGGATTAGGCTCACCCTTGTAGGACACCCTCGATGATGTCTTACAAAAACAGGGAAATATGGAGACAGAGACACACACAGAGAAAAGTCCATGCAAAGAAGTAGGGATAGAGTGGAGTGAGACATCTACAAGCCAAGAACACCAACAATTGCTGGCAACCACCAGAAACTAGGAAGAGGCAAGGATGGAGTCTTCCCCACAGATTTCAAAGGGAGCATGGCCCTGCTGACACCTAGATTTCAGACGTTTAGCCTCCAGAGCTGTGAAACGCTACCTTTCTGCTCTTTGAACAACACAGTTTATGGGACTTTGATATGGCAGCCACAGGAAACTAACATAGTCACTGTGACCTGTAGTTGTGCAAAGAGATTTTGTGGAGAATACGAGAGCAGACTCAGAGCAGAACAAGGCCTCTTTCTGCCCCGACCCCTCCAGAACTCACCTGCCTCTGACAAGACCGCCTCACAGACCAACTTCCTCCCCAGGGCGTGTTCTGCCTCAGTAGCCTCAGGGCTAGGGTTCCAAATGACCTGGGTCTATTTCACCACCCCCAGCCAGCCCCCAACATCAGTAAAAAGAAGAGCACAAAAGTTCAACTAGAAACTGTTATCGTGAATTTCTGTACTTCTTAAATATTTAGTGGGAAATATGTATTAATTTTGTAACTATTGTCTGAAAAATATTGTAAGGAAGGCTCTTGCAGAGTATTTAAAATTTTTCTGCAACCACCATGAGGTCCGTGTCCTAAAATCTCTAATTGCACCTGGGAAAACTTAAAATCTTGGTGACATTTCTCAGCTCTTAAGTGTAGCTTCTCGGGAGAATATAAATCTGTTAATAATGCCTCCAGGCTCCCCAGTGAGCCTACGGCTTCTTTGTTGGGGGGTCAAATGTTGGGGCAATCATTTTTGGAGTTTCTTCTTACTCTCCTGAACATTTGAGACAGACCAAGAGAAGACACGTCCAATGTCAATGCTCATTAGCAACTTGACTCACCACCTAGATGCCCAGACACTGCCCTAGGACCCAGTTTGTAGCCACTACACAACTCCACAACTTCCAGCTTCTGAACATGTGTCCTGCTCTGGGTCTTCAAACTCTCACTTTGGTGCTTCCTTCCGTGCGTCCTCGAAGGAAGGGCCCCAGATGCGAACTGTTGCCTAAGGTCTCCCAACGAACTCTTTTTCCTTGGATAGCCACAAAAATGAAACTCTGGAGATCTGATGCCTGGTGGTCCCAAGGGTATTGGAGTCCAGAAAAAATCACACTAGAAAGGACTCTTTCCCCTCACAACTTCACACCTCCCACGCCCACCTAATTTCATAGCGATGAAGCCAGGTTGAAATAAAACCTAGGAGCAGCTTTGAAGTCAATAGAGAACAGTTCAATCTCACCAGTTTAGCTTTAGTTTAATAGGTGGGTTAGAGGGAGGATAAGTGAGGAGAAATAGTGGGATGCATATAGCCTTAGTTTTCTTGTGTTTGTTTTTTGTTTGTATACCAGATAGTTTATTATGCATAACCATGGCTTTCTGTATGCTCCCAACACTTCCATCAGTGACTATTCTAAGCATTATTTCATTTAATCTTTTCAACAGAGTGTGAGGCAGGTACTAGAATTGTCCCCATTTTCCAGATAGAAAGGTTAACTAACTTGCTCAATTCCACCCTGCGTAAGAGACGGAGATGGTCTATCTGATTCCTAAGCGCAGTCTCTCCCGTTAAGCTCTACTGCTGCCTCCTTCTTGCTCTACTTGGCTGTAGCAACAGTCCCTTAATTGTCCCAAGACACACAGTGGTGGAGAGAAGTTATATAGAATCCACTGATCCCGGAGCCTGAAGAAATTGAATGGAATTCAGTGTAAACAAAAGAAAAATGATTCTAGACTCTGGGAGAAAACTAAAAGGATGGAGAGTGGAGGAGAGAGGGGAGGGGAGAACAGAGTAACAGGACCACTGCACACGTTCATATAGATTGTACCTGCTCGATTGCAGGAGGGGACCATTCACATTATATGTTAAGTAAAAGGTCTCTTCTAGGGTTGTTCAGTGCACAACCTGTGCAGCAGCATGAGGTGACCTCAGGAGTGATACTGCAAATGCCAGAGTGAGATATTATTGGCAGTATTTAGAAGAAAAGGAGCTGGGGTTCTTGTTTAAAAGAAAAGGATGACCCTTCACAGAGATAGTATAATAAAAGGATGGTTTAGCTTGTATCACTCAGGCTTCTGACCTGAGTGTTATAATGTTAATAATTATTTATGGAACATACATATATATGCACATAAAATATATATGGATTGAATACTTGAATACAATGAAATTGTTGTTTTATGGTTTAAACTTTTCCTAAAATTAGTTTTTCTTCTTTGCAGATACCTTTTTTAATTCATTCAGATTAGATTTAAATGAACTCTTGTAAGAGATAAGAATGGAAGTAGGGATTTGGCAAGGGTCAATAGAAAAAAAGAGAGAGAGAGAAAGAGAAGAGAGAGAGAGAACTTGCTAATAAACTTGCCAAAAAAGAAAATGAAATTTTGGAAATATGCTGTATGTGGTATAAAATCCAAGTGTTTTTTAAACGACGGCTTTGTTCACAGGAATATTAAAGTGATCATTTCATTATACTTTGAAAGGATTTAAGACCTAAAGAAACAGTGTGCCTTTCATTTCAGCTGTAAAAAATCCAAAATAAGAGAGACACCAAACCTAAATTTCTAAAACAACATATTCGTGGCCTAAACCTGTTCCCAAACTCCTACACCTTCAGTTATTTGCTGCATGGGGGGCGGGAGGTGGAGAGGAGAGGTGGCATTAATCACCCAGCTATTTCCCAAAAGATTTGATGTTTCACAGATTAAGTGATTTTTGCTCCCAAAACTTTGGAATTAAAACAAAATTCTCATCGAAAAAAGGAAGGGGTAAAACAAGAGGAAATGGAGTGGGAAATACAGAAAATTAGAAGTCCTGGGGTCTTGTCGGCATTCTGGTTCTCTCAGAGAATGAAATCTAAGATAACCTAAGAGTCTCTCTGTGAGGCTTCAACCAGGACTTGGCATAAAGAATTCCAACTCAGAAAGGGAACCCTCATACACTGCTGGTGGGAATGCAAACTGGTGCAGCCACTATGGAAAAGAGGATGGAGATTCCTCAAAAAATTAAAAATAGAAACACTATATGATCCAGCTATTCCACTTCTGGGTATTTATCCAAAGAACACGAAAACACTAATTTGAAAAGATATGTACACCTCCGCGCACCCACAGCAAGCAAGACGTGGAAGCAACCCAAGTGCCCATCAACTGACGAATAGATAAAGAAGATGTGGTATGTACACATACCATAGAACACTACTCAGCCATAAAAAAAGATGAAATCATGCCATTTGCAACAACATGGATGGACCTTGAGGGTATTATGCTAAGCAAAATAAGTCAGATAGAGAAAAACAAATACCAGATAATTTCACTCATATGTAGAAGACAAACAAGCGAACACGTGGATATGGAGAACAGATTAGCGGTTACTGGAGTAGAAGGTGGGCGAGGGGAGTGCAAAAGGGGTAAAAAGGCACGTGTGTACAATGACAGATAGAAACCAGACTTCTGGTGGTGAACACGATGCAGTCTATACAAAAGCCGAAATATAGTGATGTACACCTGAAATTTACACAATGTTATAAACCAATGTGACCTCAATAAAAATTGAAAAAAAAGGAATTCTAACTCAGTATAGAGGCAAATGTCCAGCCCCAAATTCAGTTGTATGGCACCTAACAATGACAGTGTAGATTCTCGAAGGAGCACGGAATTTGAAGTTAGATTCATCTGGGTTCATATTGTATTTCTTTATTCACTTAATAATTATTCACCAAGCACCTTCCATATACCAAACACTAAAAGTAAAAATTAAGTAGAGTATATCTTTCCCTTTCAGAGCTTACATGTCATGTGCCCTTGAGCAACACCAACCTCTGCTGGCCTCATCCGTGAATAGGGATTGTTAACAACCTCCTCTCAAGATAGAGTTCCTGGGGAAGGGGGTAGGTTTCCCTTAATTGTTAGCCTTCCTCCCCCATGTAGCAGGGTGATTTGAGGAAGCTTTCTTTTTTTTTCTTTTTAATTTTTATTTTTTTATTGATGTTTTAATAGTTTATAACATTATGAAATTTTGGGTTGTACATTTTTGTTTGTCCATCACCATAAGTATGTCTCCCTTCACCCCTTGTGCCCACCCCCTACCCCCATTGCCCCTGGTAACCACAATACAGTTTTCTCTGTCCATGTGTTGGTTTATATGCCACATATGAGTGAGATCATAGTGTTTGTCTTTCTCTTTCTGGTTTATTTCGCTTAACATAGAAGTGATCATACCCTCCAGGCCCATCCATGTTGTTGCAAATGGGACAATTTTGTCTTTTTTTATGGCTGAGTAGTATTCCATTGTATATATATACCACATCTTCTTGATCCAATCATCAGTCGAGGGACACTTAGGTTGCTTCCACTTCTTGGCTATGGTGAATAATGTTGCAATGAACGTAGGGATGCATAAGCCTCTTTGGATTGTTGATTTCAGGTTCGTTGGATAGATTCCCAGTAGTGGGATGGCTGGATCATAGGGCATCTCTATTTTTAATTCTTTGAGGAATCTCCATACCTTTTTTCCATAGAGGCTGCACCAGTTTGCATTCCCACCAGCTGTGTATGAGGGTTCCTGTTTCTCCACATCCTCTCCAACATTTGTTGTTTTTTGTCTTGGTGATTATAGCCATTTTAATGGGCGTGAGGTGATATCTTAGTGTTGTTTTGATTTGCATTTTGAGGAAGCTTTCTTGACCCCCAAAACCTTCTCCGTGACCACTACCTCCTCATGATAGTGTATTTAATAAGGTATTAGGATTGTTGGATGTGAAAAATCTAGATCACGGAAGTATGTTGAAAATATACATGTTATAGTACTATATTCATTTACTCTCTATTAAAAGCCTTATCACTAATTTTTATTTTTTTCCACTCCTAATTATCCAGTCCTTCACTTAAATATTCCCTCTTCTTTTTTTATTGTAGTAAAATATACATAACATAAAATTTACCATTTTAATCATTTTTAGTGCTGTTCAGTAGTATTAAGGACATTTACATTGTTATGCAACCATCCACCATCCATCTCCAGAACTTTTTTATCTTCCCCAACTGAAACTCCGTACTCATTAACCGCTAACTCCCCATTTTCCCTCCTATAGCCCCCAGCAACTACCCCTCTACTGTCTGTCTCCATGAATTTAACTACTCTAGGTACTTCATGTAAGTGGAATCATATAGTATTTGTTTGTTCTTTTGTGTTTGGCTTATTTCACTTAATGTCCTCAAGGTTCATCCATGTTGTAGCATGCGTCAGAATTTTCTTCCTTTCAGAGGGTGAATAATATTCCATTGTATGCATGTAGCATATTTTGTTTATCCATTCATCCACCAATGGACAATTGGATTGTTTCCACATTTTTCGCTATTGTGAATAGTCTGCTATAAACATTGGTAGATTTACTAATTTTTAGTCACTCTTTTGCCTTCTGGGTACAAATAGGTTCATGAAAAATTAGAACAATACAGTCCGTTATAGAGTCTGAAAGGGTGATTGGAGATTATGGAGCTAGACCACCACACTGTGCTGACAAGGAAGCAAAGTCACAGAGGAGTTGCACAACGCTTCCAAGACTTACAAGTT
Source organism: Ceratotherium simum simum (assembly GCF_057802395.1). NCBI lineage: Eukaryota > Metazoa > Chordata > Mammalia > Perissodactyla > Rhinocerotidae > Ceratotherium > Ceratotherium simum. The sequence continues at coordinate 13,100,531 of NC_141937.1, read as the reverse complement.
CTTCACAGCAAAGCCTATCGATGAAACTCACTATGTCAATGAAACCCACTACAAAGGATAATGCTGTATGTATGTGTGGGTCTAATCAATAAATCATCCGGCATATACAACATATTTATTAAAGAGATGGATCCTATTTCTGGCCCTAAAGCAAGTCCCAATATATTTCAAAAGATTGAAATCATACAGATCATATTCTCTGACCACAATGAAATTAAGATGGAAATTAATAACAAACCATATGTGAAAGATTACCATCTATTCAAAAATTAAGAAATATGCTTCAAAATAACCCATGACTCAAAGAAGATATTATAAAGGAAATTAAAAAACATTTTTAACTGTATGATAATAAAACATATCAAAATCTATATCAAAATTTTTTATTACTTAAAGTGATGTTTATGATCTTTATATATTAGAAAGGAATTAAGTTGAAAAGCCATGAGCACCCGTCTCAAGAAAGTGGAAAAAGAACAGGAAATAAATCTAAAAAAGCTAATAATAAAGACAAAAACTGAATACATAATAGATAGCAAAGAAAATGAAGAGAACCAAAAAGTTGGTTTTTGGAAAGATTAAGAAAATTGAAATACTTGGCAAAACTGATCAAGGAAAAAGGAAAGAAGGCATAATGATCAGCTCAAAGAATGAAAGGACGTAGCTACAGACTCCACCCACATTAAACACCGAATAGGGGCTGGCCTGGTGGCATAACGGTTAAGTGCGCCATCTCCGCTGTGGCGGCCTGAGGTTCGGATCCCGGGTGTGCACCGTTGCACCGCTTGTCAGGCCATGCTGTGGCGGCGTCCCATATAAAGTGAAGGAAGATGGGCACAGATGTTAGCCCAGGGCCGGTCTTCCTCAGCAAAAAGAGGAGGATTGGCAACAGATGTTAGCTCAGGGCTAGCCTTCCTCACACACACAGACACAAAAAAAAACCTAATAAAAGGATATTATGAACAATTTTATACCAATAAAGCTGGGAATTTGGGGAAAATTCCAGCAAAATAAACCTTACCAAAATTAGTTCATGAAAACACGGAAAATCAGAATAATTGGTTTAAAGTCTATGTCCAATAATTCTGACATTTGAGTCATTGGCAGATCTATTCTCTCTCTCAGTCCTGTTTCTCGACATAAGCAATAACTTTTTATTGAATGCTGGGCAGTGTATATGAAAAATTGCAGGGCCGGCCCCGTGGCTTAGTGGTTAAGTGCTCGCACTCCGCTGCTGGCGGCCCGGGTTCGGACCCCGGGCGCGCACCGACGTACCACTTCTCTGGCCACGCTGAGGACATGTCCCACATATAGCAACTAGAAGGATGTGCAGCTATGACATACAACTATCTACTGGGGCTTTGGAGGGGGGGAATAAATAAATAAAATCTTTAAAAAAAAAAAGAAAAGAAAAATTGCAGAGGGCCTGGATGATGTTATCTTCCATCAGAGAGGATTTACCTTATTCTCTGGCAGGCAGCAGACGTGGATGTAGATCACCTCAATACACTCAGTGCATGTAGATTTGAGGCTTCCTTGCAATCTTTTTAAGGTTTGACCTTCCTCAAAGTTGCACCACTCCCGGGTTCTAGCCTTCCAACAAAGCCTGGGGTGTTTACTAGAGCACCACCTCCACGGTTCCAATTTTTATCTCCTCATCTGGTGTGAGGCTGCCAAAAACTCCCACTTGGCTTTTCAACCATTTTCAGCTCAATGTATCCACCTCTCACCTTGTTCAGCTTAAGAATCAGTAAATGTCCCAAGGTAAAAACTGAGGCCAAGTTTTGGGCTGACTTCTCTGCCCTCCCTTTCACTTTCGAGGATTTTGTCCACTCAAGTCTTGGCTGTCTCGGCAGCCCCTAAACTCCAATGTTCATCTCCTCAGCCCTGTGAGATTGCTGAAAGCTCTGCTGGTTTCGATACTTCTTAGGATTCACCTTCTACCCAACTTCGCAGCCTCTGTTCCCATGCCAAGAACTGCAAATGCCCTGAGGGATCGAACTGTGTGCAGAAAGTGGGGCTCATCCCAATGACATGCCCTTCTCTCCAATACATTGATCCCTCAAGTCCATACTACCTCAGACGCCTTCAAACACGTTTTTGGTATTGGGATTTTCTAGATTTTCTTGATGGGAGCCTTGGTATACTAGAAGATATACCCTTCTAGCTGAAATCAGAAATCTGTTTATTACAGCATAGATAAAACATTGAAGACATAGTAATGGTTATAGAAGCTATGTTTCTTTTGTGTGTGTGTGTGAGGAAGATTAGCCCTGAGCTAACATCTGTTGCCAATCCTCCTCTTTTTGATGAGGAGGTTTGGCCCTGGGCTAACATCTGTGTCCATCTTCCTCTACCGTCTCCCTCTACATGAGATGTCGCCACAGCATGGCTTGATAAGCGGTGCATAGGTCTGCGCCCGGGATTCAAACCCGCAAACCCCAGGCCGCCGAAGCAGAGCATCTGAACTTAATCACTACGCCACCGGGCTGGCTCCTAGAAGCTATGTTTTTAAGATTGGCGTTTCAGGAGTAGAACGCAGATGGCAGCAGTCAGGAGGAAAAGAGGAGTATTGAAGGGAAGGATAAAGGTGCTAATAGCCTTATCTTATGAAGTGGTCTGTGATGGTTCTAGAAATAAAGTTATAAGCAATTTGCCAACATGCTAAGCCAGTACAACTCATGGGATGTGATCAAAATGCAGCTTTGCCTCAGTTTTCCATTGCTCCTTGCAAATGTATTCAGATCTTTACCTTCCCCTGCCTCTGGATGAAATCTTGGACCGAGCCCATGACATTTCTGCTCACTGCCAGGTAATAGACATACTCCTGTTACTTTAAATCGCGAAAGTCTTAAATCAGAAATTAACATCCAGTCCTCAACAAATCAAAAATTTGAATTGATTTAACATCAGATCCTCTCTCCACTTGCCAGTCCCCCTGTGGGCTGAGTGCTGCAGGAGGAAGGGGATGCGTAGTCTTTTCCTGGCTGTGCTTCCTCCTAAAGCTGGGGCTTCTTGCTCCCCAGGGTTGGAGCACAGGGAGGGGGGAGAGGGGCCAGGGAGATTGCTTATGAGCTGATAATATTGTAAGTTAGCTTCACATTCTCTAGCCTGGCAGACGTCTAAACTGCCTCTTTCTTTCAGGGGCACCTGCAGAGGCTTACCTGCTGGGTCGCTCTGGCTGAAGCACCTGTGACGTGGGTGGTGCATCACTAACAGTTGGCCTCTCTCCTCTCAACCCTTGGTTCTCTAGCAATCCACTTAACAAGGATGCTGGCTATTTGCATCCCATCACCTCTCCCAGTTTGTCCTCTTAGGCAGGACTTTAAATGGCTCCAGAGCATTCCACAGTCTCCCATGTGGCCCATCTGGTCCATTGGAAATACTCATGCCTCTTTTGTCTGGCCATTGGACAGGAGGAGTGCAGCCATTCCCCAATCATAACACAACTGCTTTGTATTCCATCATCTAAGATGCCCACTGGCCAATAATCTAACCTTTTTTGTCCTCCAGATTTCCTAGAATGGGAATTAGACACTGGTCCATTCTGTGTCCCAAATCCCAGGGGTATGTATTGGACACCCCATTTGGTCCAGGTAAAGCCCCCTCATACTAGTTTTGAGTAGGAGGCAGGCAATCTCTGCCCCCACCCCTTGGTGGGACGTGTGGATGAGACTTGCAGCAGAACCTCCTCCAAAGAAGAATTGCTCACAAAATGCTCTCTCTCCCTCTCCACTTCAACATTTTTATATTCTTGAAGTAATAGTGGGTAAGGAGGAGCTCAAGAGTCAATAAACCAGTTCTTGACCATTTCTTTTGTAATTCTGCGTACAGGAGTTTGTTCCACATCCATTACGGTATACATCCTATTAGCACTTCGGTCAAAATGAAAACAAGAAACATCCTAGTTTAGAGCCAGCTCTGGTGGCCCAGCAGTTAAAGTTTGGTACCTGGGTGTGGAACCACACCACTTGCCTGTCAGTAGCCATGCTGTGGTGGCAGCTCACATAGAAGAACCAGAAGAACTTGCAACTACACACAGCTATGTACTGAGGCTTTGAGGGGTAAATACAAAGAAAAAAGGAGGAATATTGAAAATAGATATTAGCTTCTGGTGAATTTTAGCCTGCAAAAAAATAATAATAATAATTTAGAAAAAAATAAAAGAAGAAGCATCCTATTTTCACATACTGTTTCTAGCACATTGTTTATAGTTATAAGGACAGCAAATGGAGTGATCAACGATCACAAATGCAAGTGCATTCAAGGGAAGACAGCTAAAGTAAATGAGTAAACCGGGCATGATATAAGAAAGATTATTTGACCTGCTTTGCCAATTTTTAATTTTCCCACATGGATATGGGGAAATATTTTACTGCTATAAGAAAAAAAAGAGACAGATGATGATAAATGGCAATAACTCAGCCTCAGTACTGAAGAGTGATATGGAGTGGTGGAGTCTGGGGAAAACTGTAAATCTGAATGACTGACAGTCACTACTCAGCTCAGGTCAACAGTTTCCATACAGGAAGGCGAACCCAGTTTTGAATACTTGATGGTTTTTCAGGAGAAGCTGGAAAATCTACATTGTTATGTTTATACTTGATTCTTTACATTTTAGCTCCATTTTTTTTTTCAAACAGCTTGCAGGACAAATAACACTGCCAGTCTGTACTCACTACAAGAGAGACACTAAAATAGTGAGCCAAAACCTCACATATCAGAGCAGAAAGTCAGTAAATATTTTCATAAATTGAGACATTTACAAATAGTAATTTTAGTGCCTTATTTAGACCTGTGAAGGTAACTAAGGAAATAAAAAAGCTAAAAGAGTTCAAAGTGGTTGTCTTTAAGCACAGCATAAGAAAGACCATAGTTTTTATTCATCTATAGTATTTTAGTTTTCTAATTTTTGCCTGTATTACCTTGATAAGAAACTAAAACATCAAAAGCAATTAAAAAATCCATCCACAAAATCCCACTCTGATTCGACTTCTCTGGCTAGAACATGTATTTCTGTCAGAGAACAGAGGCAACTGACTCCTTACTACACCAAGGCCACAGCAGCAGCACCCCCAGCTTTGTATAAATGTTAATTATGCAAGGGTTCGTGGAGCTGTGGCCAGCTTCTGTGTCTACAGATACACTGTACAGGTGCAGGGCTTGCCCGAGATCTTGTTCTTCGTATGTAATTCTTGCTGGCTGCTTGGGAAGCACAATGATGATATGTGAGGACCTGCAGAGCATGTGCCCAATCTGAGGACCAAGATGAGCAGGGCCACCTGTAGGTCTCCTCAGCCTTATCCAATATCCAATGACTACATGGCTTTTTATCACGGAGCTTCCTACCTCTTCCCACCAACCCACGTCATTAATCCAATGCCATCCTCTTTACCACGTATCTGCTCCCCACATATCGGACTTCCTGTGATAGCCACAGCCACCCCCATTCACACCGCTAGAATATCTTTGTCTCCATGGATTCTCCGCCCAGGTTATATGAGGCCATGAGCATAAATTTGTATCCTCCCTTTTGTAGAATCTCTCTCCCATCCTTGGGATGAGTCATTTGTCCTCAGCTTACTCCCAAGAAAAAGATAGCCAAGAGACTCATCTTATCCCAGAATGTTAGAAACTACGGGGATTTTATTTATTTTCTTTTAATAAAAATAGCTAACCGTTGTTGAATGTTTTACTTTGTGTCAGGCACTGTTCTAATCCCTATGATGTAGCGACAATTATCCCCATGTTAAGCCAAGGGAACTGAGGCACAGGGAAGCTAAATAACCGGCTCAGGTCAAAAATTTAGTAAGTGGCAAAGCCTGTGTTTTAATCCTGGCTCTGACTCCGGAGCTTGTCCTCTGAACTACTGAATTATATAGTATAATTTTATATATTTCAGTATAATTTATATAACTTCAGCATAAAACAAGACATGAATGCAAAATGACAAATCCATAGAACAGGCTATAACCATCCAAATCTAATTCTGTGACATCTAGGAGACCTCTCCTCAGAGGGAAAAGAATTGAACATCATTGACTCTTATCTTTCCTCACCCTAATTTTAAATTGTCTACATGCATTCTGAGCCTTTATAAAATCAAACAGAACATTTCCGAGGCTCGTTCGCTAGAGGTCAGTCTCCTAACTGTGGGGTCTGGTTTGTCTTGTTACAGCGTTAAGAGGGCAGTTAGCTAACAAATGATGGCTACCATTCGATGTGTCCAGCAGATGTCACTAGAATCTCACAGATTCTGAGGTTGATTCTTTAGCTAAATGACCACACTTTACTGACATAAGCGTCTCACTTCTGTCGAGGCAGGTCATGCTAAGTTTATTATTTAAAAAAATTTAAAATATAACACTATTTGGTTGTCAAGATAGTCTACCAAAAACTCACACACAACTCACTTATCTTCTGGGAAAGCAAAATGAAATAAGATGTCCTGCTTGAAATAACAAGGCAACCAAGGGAAAAATAAGAGGGTTAGTCAACAGGAATGACAACTCAGACGGGGTTTGAGGTTGTTGTCTCAACGGCTTTCACCAAAAACCATACTACACCCAAGATGAGGGATAGAGGTGAGTGCACATGGCTGCCAGTGTTCCACTGTCCCTCAACAAGGCGCTTCCGAGTGTCTTAGTCTGCCCAGGTTGCCACAACCAAATACCATAGCTAGGGGCCTTAAACAACAGGAATTTATTTCTCACAGTTCTGGAAGCCGGGAACTCCAGGATCAAGACACTGGCCAGTTGGGCTCCCTGGTGAGGACTCTCTTACAGGTTTGCAGACAGCTGCCTTCTCAACGTGTTCTTACATGCAAAGAGAAAGGAAGCAAGCTCTCTGGTGTCTCTTCTGACAAGGGCACTAATTCCATGAAAAGGGCCCCACCCTCATGACCTCATCTAAACCTAATTACCTCCCAAAGGCCCTATCTCCAAATACCATCACTTTGGGGGTTTAGGCTTCAACATATGAATTGGGGTGGTGGGGGACAATTCAGTCCATAGCACCAAATCTATAGATCAACAGAGGTGGCCCATGCAGCCCAGGTTAAATGAGGATTTAGCTATGTTGCAAGAACACATAACACAGGGTTATGGCCTTTTGTACCATGTTAGGCCTTGGAGGCCATGTCAGCCCCCAATGATCCACCTTATTACCTTATAAGGAATGTATTGCTGCATCAATTGCTTACTTCAGAGTTCTAGTTCCTATGCCATCAGCATACCTACAGCAGCCCTACCCACACCTTACCTCTGAGACTTTGCTTGATTTATCTGGAAAGCTCTCAGTTTATCACTTCATGTGCATATGCAGCCCATATGAGACATTCATGGAGGTCTCTTGTCAACAACCCTCAGAGTCTGGTGTGTATCATCCTATTCTATTTACTGCTCATATCATAAATATGACATTCCGTGAGCAAAAGGCTATCCAAAAAGGAGGAGTACGGAGAGAAACATTAACATCTATTTTGTTATAATGACTTAACTGAAATAATTAAAACTTATAGTTCCAGTTATAAAGACTCTCTTTTACCTGGGGTAAAAACCTACCCCACTTTATCAACACTGTGAAGAGTGTCGAGAGGTGGTACTTGCTTAGAAGAACTAAGAGCTGAAAACAACAAAGTGTTCAAATGACACGAGCAAGACAACCAACAAGGGCTTCTATTGTACTTCTACTCATTTTAGTTTAAAATGTTTAAAGATACATCTCTAAAGATAGATATATCTCGAGATATAAAATGAGAGAGTCGAAAGCACTGAGGAAAAGTATACTGTTTTAGGAAGGCTGGGATACTGAGAGTAGATTGTTCATAGATAAAAGGTTAAAGGGGACCAGCCCCGTGGCTTAGCGGTTAAGTGTGCGTGCTCCGCTGCTGGCGGCCCGGGTTCGGGTCCTGGGCGTGCACCGACGCACCGCTTCTCTGGCCATGCTGAGGCCGTGTCCCACATACAGCAACTAGAGGGATGTGCAGCTATGACATGCAACTATCTACTGGGGCTTTGGGGGAAAAAAAAAAGGTTAAAGGGATTGGAGAATTCAACCCAAAAGATAGAACACATTTCTAGAATATTCCATGTACATCTTTTGAGTGCCTTTGCAGAGGACATCTCTTCTGTTTGAACTTGAAACAGCACATAAAATATTGACCAGCTTAAACTAGTTTTGCTTCCTTAAAACGGGTTGTTGATTAATCAAACCTTGCTCAATAACAGAGACAGCACTGAGCATGTGCCGGGTGGGAACCTGTAGCCCCATGATGACCCTGGAACCAAGAATCTTCAGAAATGTTGCCACCTGAGCCCTTTATGAAGCAAGAAGTCCTTCAATAAGGTAAATCTGGCTTCCAGTAGCTTGATTACCATATATGGACTGATTTGAAACTAGCCAATCAGCTTACACGGGCCCAGCTGCAGCTTACCAGCTCCTAACTCCTTAATTTTCACCCTAAACCTTGGATCAAGGAGACAGATTTGAGAGCTTTGCCTCCTGTCTACTTGCTGGTCAACCTCACAATGAAGCCTTTTCTTTTCTCAAAAGCCCGTGCCATAGTATTGGCTTCTTTGTGCCTGGGGCAGCAGGCCCTTACCTAGTAACAAACTGTCCTCTCTGCCTGTAAATCCTATTCATCACTTAAGGCAAAATTCAAATAGTTCCTCCACTGCTAAATATTCTCCAGCCTCCTAAACCATGGTCATAATCCACAGCTCTGAACTCTCTTCCCTCAGTACTTTTTTCAAACTGCCATCACTAAAGAGCTTCTCGAATTAAATCATTGTCAGGCAGGTAAGTTGAGGCAGTGTAGACAGTGGTGAGGAACATGAGCACCAGAGCAGACTCTAGTGTTGATTCTTGCTTCTCCCACATACTAATTGTGTGGCCTTAGATATGTCAGTAAACTACCCTGACTTGTTTCCTCATCCATAAAAAGGAGGTAACAATGTATCTACCTTATTAGGTTACGGGAAGGATTAAATATGGTTGTGCATCATTTAACAACAGGGACATGTTCTGAGAAATGCATCATTAGGGGATTTCATCATTGTGTGAACATCATAGAGTGTACTTACACATACCTAGATGGTATAGCCTACTACACACCTAGGCTATGTGGTACTAATCTTGTGGGACAACCATCGTATATGCTATCAGTTGTTGACAGAAACGTCATTATGAGGTGCAGGACTGTAATACAAAATATGAGAAAAGCATAGTGCCTGGCATAAAGTAGTCCTCAAGAAACGTTAACTTTTATTAACTTACCTGTTAGACCAGTTATTCTTCACTGTATATTAGAATCACCTGGGGACCTTTTAAAAAATACTGATGCCCAGCCTCCACCCAAGACCTAGTTTAAAAGATTCTGGATGGATGTGACTGCCTGGGTACTGACACACTTGAAGGCTCCCCAAGTGAGTTGCATGCTCCAGGGTTGGGGACCATTGCATTAGATGGTTACCCTTTGACAGCAGGAACTACTCATCTTTGTATCCCCAGCATTCGAGTTAATGTCACACATATGGGAGAATTCAAAACTGTCAAACCGAACTGACGTGAGAAGATCCAGAAGGACGTAAAATTGAAGTATATTTTCAAAGCACCTCCTAAGATCTAGAGATGGTTTTAGGTATAACTATTTTCCAAGATTACACCCATGTAGCCAGGAGTGGAAGGTTTACCAGAGTACATTAGGGACATTCGGGAAAGAAGGGATATGGAGGAAGAACATTGGTCAGCTGCAAAGTTTCCCATGGAGACCCAGAATTCATACTGATAGAATGCCAACGATTGTAAGATTCAGTTAAACCCTCATTTGCAGGGATAGAGAAAATAGCTTCAACATATTAAAGAGTACTGTCCAGTCTGAAAACTATTTTGTAGTCATTTCCTGATTTTTGCAACAGGATTGGCAGTGCTCTGAAGAAACAGAATGTACTACACCAAGACACCCTGTGGCTAATAAAACCTAACTAGCTTGACGGGAAAATGCTGAACCACCAAAGATGATGGAAAGATAGAGGACACAGATTTTAAGAGCTGAAAACAAAGTAAACAGGATTTTTCCCTCAGGAATTTAGAGGCTGTTAGAACTAGGAGGGATCATAGGGGAATTTTTACATTATTTCAAAAAGGCTAGGTTTTGGGAATTATAAAGGTTTGGATTGCTGAAATTCGAAGCTATTATTAGGTCCTCTTCTTTTTTTGTGTCTGCTTTGCAACGATTATCGTAACCACAAAGGAGACAACATTTTGAAGCACTTGGTTATTTTTTAGTGCTCTTTCGGCTGACAATCCCAAATTTAATATGGCTCAGTTTTAGTGAGGATTATAGAATTTTGCTAAAGATTTTACTTGCAATCAATCAAAAAGCATTTATTAAGGACTCATATACTCAGAGCACTGTACTAGATACTTCAGAGACTGGATTACATACATGGTACAAGCGCTCAAGTGGTTCATAATTCCAATAACTCCACTACAAAACGGTTCAACTGTTAACTCAGAGCTTGCGCAGACTGAAATAAACATGTTTAGTACTATGCGCTTATGCGGCGATTTCTTTGGCTTAATACCAAGCGTGTTTCAGAGTGTCTCAAATCAAATACCGTTTATTATGATCCTGGAAACACATTTTCAGTAGGAACACCAAAGGCCATAGGTTTTTTTTCCTCTCAACATGAAGCTCTATTAATAGCTGGCCAAACATATGCCCACCAAGTGGTCTTCGGGAGTAAACCAAATGACTATAAGTGAACTGAGTCAAAGGTTATTTCTAATAAAATGAAGCAAGCTGTCACATGATTATGGCTATTGCCTGCGATGAAATAAAGATCCAACTCCTCCACCCTCAACCCTGAGCCCTGTACCACCTGCCTGCCCCGTATCTGTGTGTACCTTCTTCAAACTTCCTCATTCTCTATGTGATCACCAGCAAGAGGCAGAAACTGAGACTTCTCTTTCTGAAAGTGAAAAGTATCAAGTGAAACTCTTGATGCTCTCACTTTTCAATGTCTTTCTGCTTTTCCCCCTAAGAGTAAGCTACTGGAACCTGTAAATCTCCGACAGGCACGATTTTTCTTTAGTTATTACGGGAGGAATCTCAGAGTAAGGAGCAGAGAGCGTATAATACAATTACACAGCAATGAAGCATTTTATTCAAAACTAAACCATCCTCATTGGGCATTGTTGTTCTCATTTCCTTTGGTAACTTACATCTAGCGTTTTCTGGCAACCTATGAGTTCTTTGTTCAGTCTCAGGTTTAAGTTGTACTTAAAGTATTGCCACACACTTCAGCAATCTTGAGATCTGGGTTCGTCCAAACTGGGTAAATCCTTCCTCTGGCCATGTCCTAGGCTTTAATGTAGATCATATATTCTTTTTATTTTTCTGAGAGCAAATCAGAGTTTTGGTGATGTTAAGAACAAACGAGAAATCTCCTACACTGTAAGTGAGTACAAACTGGTGCAACTCTGTTGGAAAACGTTGGCATCATCTACTGAAGCTGACCTTATATATACTCTATGACCCAACAGTTTGACTCCTACATATGTACCCAACAGAACTCATGTTCACGTACCCCAGAAGACATATACAAGAATGTTCATAACAGGATTACTAACAAAAGCCAAAATCTTGGGGGGAAATGTACATCATCAGTAAGTTTGGTAAATAAATTACATTGTATTTCCACAATGGAATTCTATACAACAATGAAAAAAGAAGGAACTACTGCTATATGTAACAACTTGGTTAGATCTCACAAACACAATGTGGAGTGTAAGTCAGTCATGAGAGAATATACACCACATGACTTTTTGTACATAAAGTTCAAAAACAGTCATTAGAAGACAAACTAGTAAACTCTGGGAAGAAGGGAGCCAACAGTGATTGGCGGGAAACACAGAGAGGGCTTCTGGGGTCCTGTTAATGTTCTATTCCTTATCCAGGGGGTGGTAATTGAGTCTGTTCAGTTTGAGATAATTGATTGAGTGCTTGTGATTTGTATGCTTTTCTCTATACATGTCACACTATGTGTGTTGTAGAAGAAATATGTCTCAGAGAAAAGATAAATGTCTAAATATTAGAACTGGAAAAAAGTTCAAAGCTGGATCATTAGCAAGGTAGGGAAGGTTCTTCTGATTCTAGACAGTTAGATTGTCTAATATGCCTTATATCCTACTTAAGGACAGTATTAGTCCTAAAGGTAGCGAGATGATCTTGTAGATAAGATTCAACTAGTCATAGCTGCGGCAAATTGAGGGCTATGGAGGTGAGGGTACATGCCTGGGATGACTTAAAATGGTCCTAGAACCTCCTGCAGATCAGTAGCCTGACATAATAGATACAACTTTAAAAGCACCCTCCAAAAAAAGCTGACCGAAGATATTCATGGGGCATGGCTTACTGAACATAATTTGATTTTCTATCATTTAATGTTTGTGTTAAAATTAGGCAGAATTCTATTTTACCTTTCACAAAAGAATAATAAATCGTAAAGAATTAACTTGCATAGGTTGAACACAGGTTACACTTAATAAATGCAAGTTGTAGATTTACAACTTTTTACAATTTAGATTTACAACAATCTATAAATTTCCAGGTGTCATCTGAAATAGCTTTATTTTGTTCTCACAGCAGGATCTAAAGTTTTACTTAAATAAAATGTTTTATGTTTCAAAAAGGAACTCTAACTCCTTTATGTGACTTTGTGTTTCTTAATTAGATTTCAATCAAGAAATTCTCTTTTTAAATAATCACATTTTAATAGCCCAGTAATACAATAACATTTTGAATGTTCAATTCTTAAGCAATCACTATGTTTTTCCCAAAGGTTGTCAGTGAGAATGATGTTACTGAAGAGGCCAAACATTTCATGAAATCTCTGTGATTTATCAAGCTGAAAATCAAGACATTTCCACTACAAAGCCATATATGACTGCCCACTGGACTGATGATACACAATCTCAGAAGCACCTAAATTCATGAAAAGAGAAGATGCTGATACAAATGGAATGATTTAGGGGAAAAGAACAGGTTAGGGAGAGGTGTAGGTCAACTTGTCAAAAGTCAACTCAAAAATGGTAGAATATGTAGACAGGAGCAATGATCAGTCAGAAGACCTGTCGTCTAGACCAGGCTTTCCCATTAACCAGCTCTGTGACCTTAGCCAAACCAGCCCCTTCTTTGTGCTTCCATAAGATGGTGGCTTCATTCTTGATGGTCTTTGTGGAGTTTAATTGACAATAATGACATGTTAGGGAAGGGCCAGGTAAAGTCAGCGCCAAGATGACAAACCGGGCAAATTCCACCTGCAGAAATGTTTGGTTTGGCTCACAAGGCATTGGTTCCGTGGTGTTTTTAATTTGAACTTGTTGATCACATTTAGAACTTGGGAAATAGCACACAAAAATCCAGATTTCCAGCTTCCACTGAAAATAAATATAGCAACGGGGGCCAACATACTCATGTCGAAAAAGTTGTCTGAAGTGAGAAGTGGCTGTTCCTTTAGAGACAGCATTCCATTCTACATGGTTCTTACCCTTCCTATTGTTGCCTCAATACTGAAATCCACTGATTAGTCTCTCTAACTGAGTTCCATTGATGCCGTTGCCATGCTATGGGGAATATCAGCAGACGTACAGATGTGAACCAAAAGAGCTGTATCCCCAAGAAGCTGTAACATGGGGATTCCAAACCTACTCTTGTGAGGTGGAGTGCCTCTAGCTAAGAAACTTGGGAGAGAGTTGTCTACCACCTGCCACCCTAACCATGTAAACCAACACTAACATACTTGGAGGAGGAGGGTAAATTCCACAGTGTTTCTTGCTAGGAAGAGAGACAGCTGAAAAACCAGACCACTGGAACAGTACTGTTTCCTTCCATTTTATTATGGGCTAAATTGTGTCCCCCACCCCGAAATTCATGTGTCGCCGTCCTAACCCTCAGTGCCTCAGAATGTGACTGTATTTGGAGATAGGACCTTAAAAGAGGTAATTTAGTTAAAGATGAGGTCATCTGGGTGGGCTCTAATCCAATATGACTGGTGTCTTCATACAAAGAAGAGATTAGGACACAGACACGCACAGAAGAAAACCATCAACAAGCTGAGGAGAGTGCCCTCAAAAGAAACCAACCCTGCAGGCAACTTGATCTTGGACTGCTAGCCTCCACAATTGTGAGACAATACATTTCCGTTATTCAATCCACCCACTCTGCAGTACGTTGTTATGGCCGCCCTAGCAGACTAATACAAGTTTCTTGCCGTTTTTTGGCTTCCATTTATATCATAAAGTTACGTTCTTCCAACCACAAAAGCACAAACAAATCTATGCAAACCCTCCTGAGACTCCATACTCCTCCTCCAATCCAGGCTGATTTCTCTTCAGACCTGCCACATAGCTGTCATCTTGGGACTTATTTTTCTTCCTCTCCTAGCTCTGCTCTTTCTAGATCACATTTCTTCTTCTTTCTTGTTTTTCCCTCATTTTACTATAATATACCCTAAAATAACTTCCTAACAAATGGTGTACTTAAAGTAAATTTTCTGAGTCCTCGCATGTCAGAAAAAACACTGTTTCAGCCCTCTTCCTTGATTAATAGTTTGGACTAAGATTAGAATTTTAGGTTAAAAATCATATAACTAGTCTGCATTGGTTTGCTAGGGATGCCATAACAAAATACCACAAACTGAGGGGCTTCAACGGCAGAAATTTATTTTCTCACAATTCTGGAGACCAGAAGTCTGAGAATAAGGTGTCAGCAAGATTCGTTCCTTCTGGGGCTGGCCTGGTGGCATGACGGTTCAGTTCGCGTGCTCCACTTCAGCGGCCCAAGGTTCGCCAGTTTGGATCCTGGGCGCAGACCTATGCACTGCTCATCAAGCCATGCTGAGGCGGCATCCCGCATAGAGCAACTAGAAGGATGTACAACGATGACATACAACTATCTACTGGGGCTTTGGGGAGAAAAAAGGAAAAAAGGAGGAAGATTGGCAACAGATGTTAGCTCAAGGCCAATCTTCCTCAAAAAAAAAAAAAAAGATTTATTCCTTCTGAGGGCTGTGAGGGATAATCCAGTCCATGCCTCTTGCCTAGCTTCTGGTGATTTGCTGGCAATCTTTGGGTTCCTTGGCTTGAGGAAGTTTCACTCCAATGTCTGCCTGCAACTTCACATGGCATTCTCCCTGTGTGCACGTGTGTGTCCAAATTTCTTCTTTTTATAAGGACAGCAATTGTATTGGATCAAGGGCCCACCCTACTCCAGTATGACCTCATCTTAACTAATTACATCTACAATGACCCTATTTCAAACACAGTCACTTTCTGAGGTACTGGGAGTTAGGACTGCAACATGAATTTGGGAGGATACAATCTAACCCGTAACACAATCTTTTTAAAAAATAGTGTTGGAACAATTGGCAGGTCCAAAAAGATTAATTTAGACCCTTATCTTCCACCATATACAAAAATTAACTCTAAATAGATTAAAGATTTAAACATAAGAGCTACAACTATAAAACCTCTAGAATACACAGGAGAAAATCTTCATGACTTGGATTAGGCAAAACGTTCTTAAATATAATAGCAAAAACATGATCCATAAAAGAAAAAAGTTCAAAAATTGAACTTCATCAAAATTGAAAACTTTTGTGCTTCCAAAGATACTCTTAAGAAAAAGAAAAGAGGGCCAGCCCCACGGCTTAGCGGTTAAGTGCCCGCGCTCCGCTGCTGGCGGCCCAGGTTCGGATCCCGGCACGCACCCGACGCACCGCTTCTCCGGCCATGCTGAGGCTGTGTCCCACACACAGCAACTAGAAGGACGTGCAGCTATGACATACAACTATCTACTGGGGCTTTGGGGAAAAATAAATAAATAAATAAAATTATAAAAAAAAAAAAGAAAGAAAAAGAAAAGACAAGCCACGGGCTGAAAGAAAATATTTGTAAATTGTGTATTGGCTACAGGACTAGTATCCATAATATATAAAAGATGCTTTTATACAATTCAATACTAAGAAGACAAATAACCCAATAAAAAAATGAACCAATCATTTTATTAAACATTTTATGAAAGAAGTTATACGAATGGCTAATAAACACATAAAAAGATGCCCAACCTCATTAGTCACTAGGGAAATGCAATTAAAACCACAATGAGATACTATTTCACGTGCCTATAATCAAAAAAGACACAATAACAAGTGTTGGTGAGGATGTGGAAAAACCAGAACCCTGGTACATTGCTGGTGAAAATGTTAAATGGTACAGCAACTTTGGAAAACAGTTTGGAAGTTTCTTAAAGAGTTAAATGTAAACATGAAAAAGGACTTGTTCCTGATACAGACTACCATATGGATAAACCTCAAACACACTAAGCTAAGTGAAAGAAGCTAGATACAAAAGATTACCTATTGTATTGTATGTATGTACAATATGTATGTACATGTTGCAAAGAAACTAGATGCAAAAGACTACATACTGTATGATTCCATTTATATAAAATATAGAGATAGAAAGGCAAATCTATAGAGAGAAAAGCTGATTAGTGGTTGCCTACAGCTGGCGTGGGACTGAGAGTTGACTATAAACAGTTATGAGGGATCTTTTTGGAGTGATGGAAATGTTCTAAAACTGGATTGTGCTGATAGTCTCACAACTTTGTAAATTTGCTAAAAATCATTGACTTTTTCACTTAAGATGGATGAGTTTTATGGTATGTAAATTATACCTCAATAAAGCTTTTTCTAAAATCACATAGCTTCAGAATTTTTAGTGTATCACCTCATATTTTCTAGTATTCAGTACTGCTATGAGAAGGCTACACCAGTCTGATTCATGTTTTTTCTAGACGAGCTGGAGAGTTTCTTTGCTTTTTTTTTTTTTTGCTGAGGAAGTTTCGCCCCGAGCTAACATCTGCTACCAATCTTCCTCTTTTTGTATGTGAGCCACCACCACAGCTTGGCGACTGACAGACGAGTGGTATAGATCTGCACTCAGGAACCAAACCAGGGCCGCTGAAGTGGAGTGCGCCAAACTTAACCACTAGGCCACCGGGGCTGGCCCTCTTTGCTTTTTTTAATCTCTGGAATTTGTTTTTCTACTTTCATTATCATAAAATGTACAGTAATATTTTTTGGATTTTTAAATATACGTAAATGCTATCTTCTGAATATATCACTTTGCAACCTGCTTTGTTCCCTCCACATTATGTCTTTGAGAGTTAGCCATGTTGATACACAGTCATTTTAACTATTACACAACAATCTGTTTCTTCTATTATAAATAATGTTGTGAAGAATATTCTTGTTTATGTCTCTTTAAGGAAAAGTAGAAGTTTCTCCTGGGAATATACCTATAAGTGGAATTGAGTCATAGTCTGTGTGCATCTTTAGCTTTACTAGGCATTGACAAAATGCTCTTCAAAGTAATTGTTCCAGTTTATACTTGCACTAATAGGGTATGATAGTTCCCATTTCCTCACACTCTTATTTGTATCCTTAGACTTTTACATTTGGGAGGCAAAATACATTAGCTGAAGGATAGAAATGGAAATAATCTCTCTAGCCTCAAAGTTCTGAAAGTTCACAATGATGTATTTAAATAATTGGCTTTTGTGTTCACTTTGTTGGGCCTCCAATGACCCCTTTAAATCTGAAGATGCGTATCTTTCAACTCTGGAAAATTCTCATTTCCCCTTCTCTGTTGTTTCTAATCTCTCTCTCCAGGTCCACCAGGTATGGCTGTACAAATTGTGAATTACACAATCTGCACAATGGCAAACAACTCACCTGTTGTTGGACCCACTGAAATGATTATCTCTGATCCTTACCTTATATTTTCCATCTCTTTTTGCTCAACTTCCTAAGATCTCTTCTCAACTTTTTTCCCCCCAGATATTCCATAGCATTTTTGTTAGGAAAACCTCTTTCTTCTTATCTGATTGTCTATTTTTCACGGTCTCCTTCTCTTGTGTGACAGACCTAGAATTTTAAAGAGGCTACTAATTAGAAACAAAATTATGTTCTCTTATGTTCCCTGAATCATCTGTTTCCTCTCAGGTCAATTTTCTGCTTGCTAGTTTGTTCTTCCTCATTCATTTCCATGATCTTTGTTCATCATACTTAAGACTGGAGAATTGGCAAAGCGGATTGGAAGATCTGAATCTATTGGTGAGTTTGTCAACTGGCAGGCGTTGCTTTAAGATGCATGGACAGGGAGTAGATCCTATATGCCAGAATGCCAAAGCTGCCCTGGTTTTGCCCAAATACTTCATCCTAACTCTCCAGATTTTGTCTACTTTATTTAATGTCTTCAGAAGAAAAAAAAAGCCATCCATTATTCCTCACGTTAATTTCTCTGTTTCCAGTGTCATCCACTGTGTCTGTTGTCTGCAAATTTTGAGTCTCTCCAAGGTGCTCCATAGCCAATTGGCTCTCTTTTCAGCAGCATCCCTCTACACATTGTTTCTAGGTCATAGGTCATCTACTCTGCTTTATTAGTTATCGTTTCATCTGTTTTCCATCTTCCCCAAACAAGTTCAAATCCTTGTCCATCTTTCCTTTCCTTTGTTATGACGATTGTACACATTTTTTCAATATTACAAATTTTCATAGAGATTTGGGAGGGAAAGTAAAATAGCATGAGCTCAGTTCATCACTTTGAACTAGAAGTCTCAAAATTAATTTGAATATTAAAAGGAACTTTATACCCCAAATTAATTAATTAAAATGCATTATTTACATATAATTAAAGTAACACATTCAAATTTTCTAAATTATAATCCATCATGCAACAAGCACAAATGAATAGTATCTAAACTTTTTCTGATTTTTTTGTAGAGAAGAACATTAGAAAATGAAAAGAGAAAAGAAAAGAATATTAGGAAATGAAAATAGTGCCTTAAAAAGGGGAACCCACAAACACACTGAGGAAGTGCTCAGAAAATCAAGGTTGGAAAGACAACAGACAAACTGTCAAACAACTTCCTTAGATTTGGCCTCATTGGTTTTCAATCCTATAATGAGACCACGCCTAGGAAAAGTTACTTTTACATGATTTTGGAAGTTTCTTTTTTTAATTGGGAAAATATTACAGAGGCTGTCAGTTACTAGAGGATTTATCCATCCCTGTTGATTGTCTAATTTGCACTCATTCGCAATGTGTTTATTGATGACAACTACGACTGCTCTAGGCACTGAAAAGAGTAAGACCAAAAAAAAAAAAAAAAAAAAATCTAGACCTGAAATTGTTTACAGTCTCATGGTGAAACAAGGAGCTGAATGGACACATGTACCCCATGAGACACCATGGAACCATGACAGAGGGAGCTCTTAAGTTTATCTTGAGACAAGGAAATTATTGTAGAGGCCTAGAGGATGTTTTAGCCTAGACTTAGAAGAGTAGGAGTCTGCAGTGTGCTAGTTGGGAAGGCATTCCAAAGAGCATTTGAGAACCAGAAGAGTTCAGAAAGCATGATCCCCTTGGAGACTTACAAGTGGGTTCATCTTTCTGGAGCATGAAGTGTAACCAGAGAAGAATTCTAAGTTGGCACCACATATAGCGAATGCAAATTAGTGTGACATGGACCATTACCGTCACAAAAGTATTTATAAAGAAGGTTGTTATCAAATGTGCAAAAATACTTTAAAAATAGTACAGGAACTTTGGCATTTCCTTCTCAGCCGAGCTCATAGTTCAGCTTCTTTAAAGTCTTGCTAGATTATCTTTTAGTTTCTTCGAACAAATAACTTTGGGCGGTTTTCTTCACCCAGAAATGGCGTCTTCTTCTTCCTTTAGGAAATGTGTTGAAGCTAAAACTAACTTTTCATGCACCTGTTGTCTACAAGACAGTCATGGATGTGTTCCTATAAAACTCTAAACGGTTATGTATTTTATCATTTTGATCAGATGAATGGAATTTAGAGTAGTGGGACAGAAAACTTCATTTATTCTATTTCAAGTTGGAAAATAGCAGTTATTCGCTCATTTCACATTTTAAGAAACCACAGGTAGCTTCTATTTTCTCATTATCTTACACAAGGAACATACGGATTCTGAAGATTAACAAATTCACTAAAAGACACCCAATAGTAAAGACTGTCAAAATAAAATGGATTACTGGTAAAACTCAAATTGAAGAAGACTCTTTAGTATTAAATCAATGTCCAATCCACTAAACTTTTTTAAAAAATCAAAATTGATAATGGAATTGAAGGTGTTTGGCTCCAGTTCCTTTGGCCTCACTTTTCATTTCACATTTCTGGCTCACTTAAATATTCATGGAGGACCAACCACAGTGCTTAAATATAGAATCCCTGATGAGGAAGCACTGTTTAGTTTACTCCTAAACAATCCCACATGCCGTTTTTCACTCTTAACACTGAAGTTGTGTAATATATTTTTCTCTTCTTCTTAACCAAATAAAAAGGAGCATTTTAAACCAGAAACTGTTCGTTCTTCATAAATACTTCTATTAGGGACCAATGTTGCAAATCACGTTTTTTAAAGAGGTTTGCCTAGGCAAAATTTTTAACTGGATGATCCATGTATGTAGCAGGAATTTGTAAAGCATCCACTATCAGCATCATGTTAGGCGTGAAGTTGCAAACAGAATAAATATAAACATAGTCCTTATACATCAGGAGCACATTATGGTACTGAGGAGAAATACAGAGGAAACAGACAGGTAACGGTAAAAATCTCTCAGTGATTACGTGACAAAAGAGAGTGTGATATGTCAGTTTCCTATACTTTCCTATTAAAAATATCCCCTGGAGGAGATTCCCAAACTCCTCCTCTGAGAGTTTATTGATTAGGTCTGGGGAAGAGCCAAAAATCTGAATTTACGAGAGCCAGGTGTTGATTATTATTAACATAAAAGTTGGTGTGCCCAAAGAGTATTTCATTAAGGAAATGAGCAACCTACAGGATGCAGAGGATTTAATTAGGTTTGAGAAGCAGAAGAAGGGTGTTTGTGTGTGTGTATGTGTGTTAAGAAGTGTGCTAAATGATGTGTTGGGGGCAAGAGGACTTATTTTAGAAACAGCGAGAATTGAAAGTAAATTAAGATTTTATGCAGGCCAAGAGAATTTTTACTTTGTAGACAATGCGTAGGTATTTGAGCTGAGGAATGATGTGTTGAAATCAGCTTTTGAGCAATATTTAACCAGCAGAGGCATTTAGGATAAATGCATGGTGAAAGCCAGGAGACCTTGCCAACTCACTCATTCGTTCACTTAGCAAGTATATATTGAACATCCAAATTATGTGAAATGCCCTGTGCTAAGTAGGAAGAACACACAACCGTAAGCACCAACAGCCAGAAGAATTGTAACACTGATTCTGTAAGTTGTTTATGTTTAATCTTTTTTGTTCTCTAAACTTTCTTCCTGTGGTCTGACTTAATTTAGGACCATCCTAACAGCTTTCAGTTCTGTATTTATGCTAATTTGCCTAGCTATTTGGAGTTGCTGCATTTGCAATTAAAATGTTCCATGTAGTTGTTAGAAAACTACTCTGTAAGTGAGATGAAAAACAGTTTTGTTCCATTCAAAATATACTTAAGACACTCTGAGAGGAAAAAAGAATAAAGCCATATTGATGGGTAGCCAGATCTTGAAATATAGAGAATAGTCAAGGAAACTGATTTAATGTTAATACATTTATAAGAACAGGAAGGAAAATCTCAAATAAACAATCTAACAACGCACCTAAAGGAACTGGAAAAAGAAGAACAAACAAAGCCCAAAATCAGTAGAAGAAGGGAAATAATAAAAATCAGAGCAGAAATAAATGAAATAGAGACCAAAAAAACAATAGAAAAAATTAATAAAACCAAGAGCTGGTTCTTTGAAAAGATCAACAAAATTGACAAACCTTTAGCTAGACTCACCAAGAAAAAAAGAGAGAAGGCACAAATAAGTAAAATCAGAAATGAAAGAGGAGAGGTTACAACAGACACCTCAGAAATACAAAAGATTATAAGAGAATACTATGAAAAGCTATATGCCAACCAATTCGACAATCTGGAAGAAACGGATAAATTCTTAGAATCATACAACCTTCCAAAATTGGATCAAGAAGAAGTAGAGAATTTGAATAGGCCAATCACCAGTAAGGAGATCGAAACAGTAATCAAAAACCTCCCCAAAAATAAAAGTCCAGGGCCAGACGGCTTCCCTGGTGAATTCTACCAAACATTCAAAGAAGACTTAATACCTATCCTTCTCAAACTCTTCCAAAAAATTGAGGAGGAGGGGAAGCTCCCTAACTCATTCTACGAAGCTGACATTACCCTGATACCAAAACCAGACAAGGACAACACAAAAAAAGAAAATTACAGGCCAATATCACTGATGAACATCGATGCAAAAATCCTCAACAAAATACTAGCAAATCGCATACAACAATACGTTAAAAAGATTATACACCATGATCAAGTGGGATTTATTCCAGGGATGCAGGGATGGTTTAACATTCACAAATCAATCAACGTAATACACCACATTAATAAAATGAACAAAAATCACATGATCATCTCAATAGATGCAGAGAAAGCATTTGACAAGATACAGCATCCATTTATGATAAAAACTCTGAATAAAATGGGTATAGAAGGAAAGTACCTCAACATAATAAAGACCATATATGAGAAAGCCACAGCGAATATCATCCTCAATGGTGAAAAACTGAAAGCTATCCCTCTAAGAACAGGAACCAGACAAGGATGCCCACTGTCACCACTCCTATTTAACATAGTATTGGAAGTCCTAGCCAGAGCAATCAGGCAAGAGAAAGAAATAAAAGGGATCCAAATTGGAAAGGAAGAAGTGAAACTGTCACTATTTGCAGATGACATGATTTTATATATAGAAAACCCTAAAGAATCCACCAGAAAACTTTTAGAAGTAATAAACGAATATGGTAAAGTTGCAGGATACAAAATCAACATACAAAAATCAGTTGCATTTCTGTACACTAACAACGAAGTAGCAGAAAGAGAAATTAAGAATACCATCCCATTTACAATTGCAACAAAAAGAATAAAATACCTAGGAATAAACTTAACCAAAGAGGTGAAAGATCTGTACACTGAAAACTATAAAACATTTCTGAAAGAAATTGAAGAAGACACAAAGAAATGAAAAGATATTCCGTGCTCTTGGATTGGAAGAATTAACATAGTTAAGATGTCCATACTTCCTAAAGCCATCTATAGATTCAATGCAATCCCTATCAAAGTTCCAACAACATTTTTCACAGAAATAGAACAAAGAATCCTAAAATTTATATGGAACAACAAAAGACCCCGAATAGCTAAAGGAATCCTGACAAAAAAGAACAAAGCTGGAGGTATCACACTCCCTGATTTCAAAATATACTACAAAGCTATAGTAACCAAAACAGCATGGTACTGGCACAAAAACAGACACACAGATCAATGGAATAGAATCAAAAGCCCAGAAATAAACCCACACATCTATGGACAGCTAATCTTTGACAAAGGAGCCAAGAACATACAATGGGGAAAAGAAAGTCTCTTCAACAAATGGTGTTGGGAAAACTGGATAGCCACATGCAAAAAAATGAAAGTAGACCCTTACCTTACACCATACACAAAAATTAACTCCAAATGGATTAAAGACTTGAATGTAAAACCTGAAACTATGAAACTTCTAGAAGAAAACATAGGCAGTACGCTCTTCAACATCGGTCTTAGCAACATCTTTTCAAACACCACGTCTGACCAGGCAAGAGAAACAATAGAAAAAATAAACAAATGGGACTACATCAAACTAAAAAGCTTCTGCACAGCAAAGGAAACCATCAACAAAACGAAAAGACAACCTAACAATTGGGAGAAGATATTTGCAAACCATACATCTGATAAGGGCTTAATCTCCAAAATATACAAAGAACTCATGCATCTCAACAACAAAAAAACTACCAACCCAATTAAAAAATGGGCAAAAGACCTGAACAGACATTTCTCCAAAGAAGATATACAGATGGCCAACAGACACATGAAAAGATGTTCAAAATCACTAACTATCAGGGAAATGCAAGTCAAAACTACAATGAGATATCACCTCACGCCCGTCAGAATGGCTATAATTAACAAGACAGGAAACAACATGTGTTGGAGAGGATGTGGAGAGAAGGGAACTCTCATACACTGCTGGTGGGAGTGCAAACTGGTGCAGCCACTATGGAAAACAGTATGGAGATTCCTCAAAAAAGCAAGGATAGAACTACCATATGATCCAGCTATTCCACTGCTGGGTATTTATCCAAAGAACTTGAAAACACCAATTTGCAAAGATACATGCACCCCTGTGTTCATTGCAGCGTTATTCACAATAGCCAAGACTTGGAAGCAACCTAAGTGCCCATCAAGGGACGAATGGATAAAGAAGCTGTGGTATATACACAATGGAATACTACTCAGCCATAAGAAACGATGAAATCCAGCCATTTGTGACAACATGGATGGACATTGAGGGTATAATGCAAAGTGAAATAAGTCAGAGGGAGAAGGTCAAATACCGTATGATTTCCTTCATTAAGTAGTAGATAATAACAACAATAAACAAACACATAGGGACAGAGATTGGATTGGTGGTTACCAGAGGGGAAGTGGGGAGGGAGGAGGGTGAAAGGGATAATTCGGTACATGTGTGTGGTGATGGGTTGTAATTAGTATTTTGGTGGTGAACATGATGTAATCTATACAGAAATAGAAGTACAATGATGTACACCTGAAATTTTTACAATGTTATAAACCAATGTTACTGCAATAAACAAAAAAATAAAAAATATAAAAAAAATAAAAGAACAGGAAGGAATCAATCAGTATACATAATAAAAATACTGAAAAAGATTAAATTTAGAAGTAAGTTAATCACATCCTGATTGGAGGCTTGGTCTCTGGGATGGTGCTTGGTATATGCCATATCTTTCACTGCAGAACTTTGGAACTCTTAGTAAGAAGAGGCACAGTCAGAAACCAAACTATTATTTGTGTTATGAGTTATTGTGAGTGTCATACATTCCAGACTGCAAGAACTAGCAAATTTCTCCATTTTCTTTACGTCAATTTAAATCTCTTTCTGAGAACCCCTTCCCACCAAATGATGGGAAATCTAATCCGCATTGTCTTCCCTGTTCAGTGTCAGAAGATATTAAAGCCATGTATATAACAGAGGTCAAACACCGGTGCCCACTGGCCTGGATTTAACTCACTGGTGTATTCTATCAGCCTACAAAGTGTATATAATAAATAAATAAAATTTGTAACTACTAAAAAGTTTCTAAGTAGTTGCCAGAATTAATATGGGATGCGTTCATGTAAAATTTGTACTTTGGGCTTCTGTTACAAAATCAGAAGATCTGGTAATATTTGGCCTGTGTTAATTCTTGGCAACAATTGACTGGAGCCAAACAGCCCTTGTTCCTCTTAGAAGGGGTATCTGCTCACCATTGTGACAGTCCCCAACCTTCTTTATGATCCTACACACAACAGCTTTAGTCACTGTGTTTTACCTCCTGGCCCCTGTAAGCATTTGATTTTTGCCTCTCTAGCCCACTGGGTTTAACGGGAATATGTGACCTGTGCTGGATACCCCAATAGGCCAACTAAGCATGTATTTAAGATGCTCTGAAAACAGGGCCACCAATACATGAGAATTGTTTTTGAAATTTTGTGTTGTTAAAACGTTGATGTCACCATGAGAAACGCCAGAACTGTACTGAGTTTTCTAATATCTATTTTACAGTTTAGGATTTTTTATTTTTAATTAAATGGAGAGGGGACACATCAATAGTTTTTCAGCACTAGGGTAATAAATATCATTATGTGGAGCCTAAGTTGGGACTCAAGAACTTTTCGTCCCCCCAAGATTTTCAGTTCTGTTGAGTTAGGAATTATAGCATCTACAGTTGAACTTCTTGGGAGTCCTTTGCCAGAAAGCACAAATAAAATTAGCACTGTAGCCAGTGAACTGTCATCTTCTACAGTAAGGGTATAAAAATACCAAAGGGCAGGTGAAGGGAAGCTTCTAATTTTGCTCTTCATTAATTGGGGTCAAAGAGGAATGCACATGAAACAGCAAAGCTATACCAACCCCTTTGATCTTAGCCTGGAGTCACTACCTTCCCTTGTAGTTTAGTAAGATTCCAAGTTGTTCATGTCCAGCCAAGGCAGACTTAAGGGCTCAATAATGAGTGGTGAGACCTGAAACATGCTAAAATACACAAAAAAAAAACCTTAAATGTATTATGAAACAAAGCAAATATTAAAGATTATTCTAAAAATGAGATTAGCTAATATTAAAAGTAATTTAAAATTTATCTGAATTAATGTAAGATTATATAAGAACAAGAAAAAAAGGAGGAAGGAGAGAAAATTGAATAACTTCTAATACTAGAACTGCTTGCCAAAAATGAGAGGGATTAAAAAGATTTTGTCTCACTGTTGATGCTGACCATTATAGAAGTATAAAGACTGCTTTTGAAAAAAATTAATGGTCAATGAGTAACTTCAAATAAGTAAATTTCAAAACATAATAGAGTAATATATTCCAGTAATAACTGGTAAAAAAAAATTGATCAAGAACTATTTGCCAAGTATTGTACAAAGTTGTTGACATGCATTATCTCTTCTTCGTCTCCATAATTGCTTTACGAAGTAGGAACTATTATTATCCCATTTCTACAGATGAGGAAGCTGCAGCTTAAAGAGTATGTGACACATACACACACAAGTTGATACAGCAAATTAATTGTAGAACCAGAATTAAAAGCTAGATCTACCTGATTCCAGAGCATGAGCTCATTATTATTCAAATTATATCCTACTCCCTCCCAAAACATTAGAGAAGATACAGCAGAGAAAAAATAGTTCATTTGCAAAATTATAAGGAACAGAACAGAATACAAAAGGAAGATAGAGTAAATCATTTCTTTTAATAGTATATTTGGGTGAAATTCCTATGTTAAAAAAGTCACATTAGGCCTAAAAAAGATTCTAACTATATGCTATTTATTGATAAGCAGATAAAATGATTAAAAGTCAAAAGATACAGAAAAATATTAGTCAAGTGCATAGATAAATTTGTTACCCCCATGTTAATATTAATGTACTTTCAAAACAGGAATCAAAAAGTGAGAATTGTTTTCTAAATTGATGGATATATTATTAAATTATATTATTTATTTAATAAATTATATTATAAAATGTAGACTTCAAGAAAAAAAGAATAAGGACTTGTATACCAATAAAGGTATATTTCATAATAAATTATCATTTTCATGAAGTTTTACTAAGTATCGTTGAACCAGAACGCATAGCATCTGCGTATTTGCAGAGCAAAATGGTTAGAAATGCTGGAAAAATTGGCACATGCGATAGTGGTGGGAGAATTTAATAGAGCTTCCTCCCCAATATGTGATGGGCAAACAATAACCAAGGAGATAAATTATAAAAGAGACCTGAGAAAAAGTATATAAATGAATTTAAAAGACCAAGTACCTTACAACAACAAATTTTGAGTATCTTTGGAATATTTATAAAATTTTCTATATTAGGCCATAAAGAGACTCTCACAGTATAGGCCAAGCTTCTGGTTCCAGAAAAGATGGCAAACTAGCTCAGGCTACTAGTTCAACTCGAAAGGAAAATGGAACATTAAGACTAACAATATAATCAAGACACAATTTCTAATGCCTTAAGACATAAATAGCAATAACTGGTAGAATCACAGGAGGAGATAGAGAGTTTGACAAACGTGGGTAGGGATTTTAACAGATCTGTTCAGAAATTTATTGATAAATTTATTGAAATTTATTATTTAATTTATTATTAAAAATAAGGGAAGATACAGATGCTCTAAGTAACAGATTAATAAATTCACGTAAATAGCTACATAACCAACCAACCAACAAACAAAAATTCTTTTGGAGCATACACAAAACTTGAACAAAAATTCCCCAGAAACGCCCTCAGCAGACTTTTGCCTACCTCTCACTCACCAGACCTGTTTCTAATGGCCACTCCTAGCTTATAAACAAGCGTTGGGATTTACCAGCCTCTGTTGGAGAGGCAGGCAAGGGAGAAGGATGTTGGGGATGGAAATGGGTCAGCCAACTTTCAGCGTCTACATCTTGGTTATGTCATTGTTCTGCCCTACCCGGAATGATCAAGAGCAATTGGATGTAAAAATTCAAGTGCCAATTTTTCACGCTCAGAATTTTGACAGCATTGCCTGCTACCGTCCAATGCATCTGAGAGAAGCTTTATACTTGCCTCTTCCAAATTTCTTTGTAGTTGTCCTAATTTTAACTCTCTGGAAGTTTTTAGGATCTTCGTATTTATTTATATTATGTTCTGAAACTGCATGTGAATGTGTCTAGGAGTGGGTTTTTTGTTGTTGTTGTTGTTGTTTGTGAGGAAGATTAGCCCTGAGCTAACATCTGTTGCAATCCTCCTCTTTTTGCTGAGGAAGATTGGCCCTGGGCTAACATCCGTGCCCATCTTCCTCTACTTTATATTTGGGTCGCCTGCCACAGCCTGGCTTGATAAGTGGTGCGTAGGTGGGCACCCAGGATCCAAACCTGCAAGCCCCAGGCCCGGAAGCAGAGTGCGTGAACTTAACCACTACGCCGCCAGGCCAGCCCCTAGGAGTGGGTCTTTTTAAAATTCATTCTATTCAGCACTCAGTGAACCCTTTTAATCTGAAGACTTGAATCCTTTTCCAATCCTGGAAGTTTTCTTCTATTGTTTCTTTGACAATATTTTCTCCATTTTCTATTCTTGAGGCTCCAATTAGTTGCATAGGTTGGCTCTCCTGGATTGTCTTTCTGTATTTCCTGTTTTATAATTTTGGGCTTTCTTTTTTTTCTTCTATATCTATGGTTTTTCTACTCAAAGTATGTCCACGGCCAGACCAATGGCCTTACTGGAGCTCGTTAGAAATGTAGAACTTCAGGCCTCACCTCAAAACTACTGAGTTAGACTCTTCATTAATAAGATCCTCATGTGATTCTTACACACCTTAAAGTTGCAGAGGTATTGTGGGATTTTTTTTTCAACTTTATCTTCCACTTATACTAAAATATTTTTGTGTGTGGCATTCATATTATTAGTTTATAGTAGCCCTTTCCTGTACCGTTTCTTTTTCAAAGTGTTTTATTTTGTTTTATGTATATAATATTTTCATGAGACTTATTAGTATTATTTTAAGCCCTCTTCTGTTCCTTAAATTATCTGTTTCCTCTGGGATTTATTTTTTCTTATGTATCTTGGTCTAGCTCTTTCATGTTGTGTTTTTTTTGATACATCCGTTGATCCTTGATGGTTTCTTTATATTTAAGAATAAAAGATGTGATGGATTATTTCATGTAGTTGGTATGGGTTTCTCCTTCTACTGCCTCCTGATAAGCTTCTTTCCCTAAATGAGAAGTCATTATATGTTGGAGGGACATGTTAATGGGGATGCTGTACTTCGTCGTTAGCAGCCAATGAGTCAAACCCAGAACTCACCTTGGAAAATGTAGGCCTTCAAACTGTTTAATTTCCTTAGGAATCAGGGTTTTTTTTTCTATTTCGTGATGCACCCTCTGGTGGGTGAGGTAGGAAGGTTGGGATTGGACTAGCACAACACTTCTATATTTTCTGCCCCACTTTGCACTCCCACTGTCTTTGATTTGTAGATTATGCTGGTCTCCCAACTACACTGCTACCCCATTGAACTGTAGTTTGAGCTTCAACTCACCCATCCGTGCATGTCTGTCCCACTTTGTCTTCCAGAATGTGTTTGAAATTTCTTTACTGCTGATATATCCCATCGTTATCTTCCATAATACAGTGTTTACATAAGTTTTTATGTTTCCATGGTATCATATCACTGGAGTCTCGGGAGGGATATGAAGCAACAGTATGTGCTCAGTCCGTTGTCTTGAGCCAGAGTCTCTAAAGCATCTCTGTGGTCCTATACTTAAACCATAAAAGTGTGATCTTTAACTGTAGGCTTAAAGCTATGACACCTACCATGGAGTTATACTTAAAGGTGATTTATGAAAGGAATACTATGGCATTTAGAAGGAAAATAACAGCATCATGTGATGCTTTTGTAGACAAGATGTAGTAAAGTGGGTGGATTTGTAGTCAATGGAGTAATCAGAAAAGACTGAAACAGTCAGTTTGATATCAAGCTGGGACAGGGCTTTAAAGCTGAAAAACAGTCTCCTTAGTACTCAGACTGTTTTATAGCTCTTGATATAATGACATGAAGAATATGCTGATTAAATCTTCAGATGAGGTAAAACTAGAAGGCTAATAAATTTGACAGAATCAGAATCAAAAAAGGTAGATCGCAATGACAGACTTAATCTGAGAACAGAGTTTAATATCAACAAGTGTAACCACTGAAACTTGGCCCAAGAAACCAACCACACAGGAGAAAAGCTTAAGAGCAACAAATGTGATGTGATATAGATACTAAAAATAGCAAACGGAATTTTATGTTATCCAAATGGAAGTGTAATAGAGGCCTCAATAGGTCTGGTCTGCTCTGAATTGCATAGTCTTTTTTTTTTTTTTTTTTTAAAGATTTTATTTATTTATTTTTCCCCCAAAGCCCCAGTACATAGTTGTATGTCATAGCTGCACATCCTTCTAGTTGCTGTATGTGGGACGCGGCCTCAGCATGGCTGGAGGAGTGGTGCCTCAGTGCGCACCCGGGATCCGAACCCGGGCCGCCGGCAGCGAAGCGCACGCACTTAACCGCTAAGCCACGGGGCCGGCCCCTGCATAGTCTTTATTTGTGGTACTGTATTCAGTCTTGGAAGTCACCATGATGGAGGAAAATTACACTCTGGAGCAGATATGAAGACAATGGTTTGGCTAGTGAGATGACCATATGAAGAATGACTAAAAGAAGGCGGGGAAACGTATAGCTGTTTATATCAAGTAGAAAACATGATAGTTTTTTAAAATGTTTTTTGAAAGATTATACTGTGGAAGAGAAGTCAAACTTATGCAGTGTGGGTCTGGGATACAAGAGAGAGAACTTAATAGCAAACAGAGTGAAATAAATTGGACAATAAATTGGACTTCACCATCACTGGCACCACAAAAGCAGAAACTATAGGATCGCTTGTCAAAAATTCACATAGGAGCTAAGCATTGGTATATACCTACATTCTTTTCAACTCTGAGATTTTATGAAATGTGAGTGAGGAGGAAAGAAATATAGGTTCGATGCTTTATTAAGTTAGAAATGAAAAAAAGCCAACTTAGCTATTTCTGGACAATTAACCAGTGCTCAAAAATTGTGGCCATGTTTTCAGCAAGGCCCAGGATATGTCCTGTAGCCTACCATTTTACTTGTCATATCCCTTGCAAGGGAAGAAAGAATATAAAATAGTAATTAATCAGATTTGCTATTCTGGTGTAACAAAAATTGAAGAGACTTGGGCTTCTGATCGAACAATTATCTTAATTGTTAGCCCCTAATTTTCCCATTTTCTTTGCATTTCAATTATTCATTCCATGCCTGTCTTTAATATCATAGATTATCAAGAATTATTTGAATGCTACAAGGGTCGAATTTCTTTTATGATTGATGTTGAAGTTTAATAAGAGAGACCTTAACCATTGCTGCATTCTTGGTTATATGATAACTTCTGGGGATATAAAAACGTTCAGGTTTGTAAGAGTACTAAAAATTTAAGTTCTTTTAATTAATTAAAATAATTAAGTGGTCTCTTCATAGATTTATAGTTTGAAGGATAATCTCTAAAAGGCTAGTTGCGTAAATTTTACAAAATGATTCTGATATGCTGGTTTAAAAGGCCCAGGGATACACTGGACAAGAAAGGTTAGTCTCTAACCCCCTCCTGTGCTCACTTCCCTCCTCATCCAGCTGAAATTCCACAGTCATTATTATCATTCCCAAACACATCACCCTCAGTTCCCCTGCCCTTCCCTTGCTTTGTGATTCCTGCTTGGTTAAATAACAAGCCTGAGTAAGCCCAACTCTTCCCACCTCTGTGCCCTTACCCACATGGCTGAACGTGACTAGAGAAACTGCACAGCCAAGTTGACAGTTCTCACTGTGAAGTCACAGTCCTCTTCTTGAATAGGCCCTTAATGCTGCCTGCTATCACCCTCACGGTCCCCTTCTCCTCTTAACACGGCCTTCCAGATCCTTACTCTGCACAGCTTCCTGTTTCACTAAGAAAATAGGAGTCTGTCTACACCAGCCAACCACCACATCTACCCGTCAAACTGCAAATTGGCCAGACGCTCGCAAAGCTGGAGGCTCTGCCTCTTCTCTGGTTACTACGGGTGAGCTGTTTGTGCTCCCAGCAAAGGCCAGCCCTTAAAGGCCTTTGAACTTGCCACTCCCTCTGTCTGGAACATGACTCCCTCCCTCCCCTCCTTTGGGCCTCTACTAAAATATCAGTGAGTGATCATTTCGAAATGTATATAAATATCGAATTTATATAAATATCGATATTTATATAAATTCGATATTTATATATTTATAAAATTAAATATTTATGTAAATACCGAACATTTCTCCCGTGATCATTTCAAAAATGTACATAAATATCGAATCACTATGATGTACACCTGAAACTAAGAGAATATTGTCTGTCAATTATGCTTCAATTAAAAATAATAATAATAAAATAAAATAAAATAGCAACCTCCACCCCCACTTTCTGACCTTCTTCCCTGCTTTATTTAGCATGTATCATCAAATAATATATCATATATTTAGTTTGTTTATTTTGATTTTTGTCTATCTCTCCACAGAAGACAACTTCAAAAAGATGTCAGTTCTCCCTAATTTATTTGTAAATTTAGTAGGATCCCTGTAAAAATATCTATGGATATGTGTGGTAGCAGGCAAATGGATTCTAAAGTATAATATGGAAAAAGGATCAAGAAATAATAGACAGGAAATCTTGGAAATAGAAGAGCAATAAGGTGGAACCAACAAAACTATATAATAAAATATATTATAAAAACCTAAAATATGAAAATAGTATTATACAGGCTTATTAATAGACGAACTGATAGAATAGAATAGAACAACATACGGGAATTTTACATATGAGAAAGGTTTTATCTGAAATTATTGAGAAAAATATAAACTTTCAATAAATGATTTGGGGACAATTTAGTAGCCATCTGGAAAAAAATAGAATCAAATCCAAGGCAATATGTAAATTTAATGAGCATTCCAAAAGATAATTTTGTTGGTTTTTGTGCTATGTAGTATGCTTCTAAATTCCAAATAGGAAATTAGATGAGTTACAATTGTCAAGAAGTCTGGAAAAATAAGACTATTAGTTAGAGGAAGTGACATTATCAGATATTAAAATTTAACATAAATCTGTGGTAACCAAAAACTAGGAACTTGACACATGAACAGACAAACTTATCTATATTCACGTTCATCCCACTCTAGAACATTGTGGATACATGTTTGTTGAAGATAGAATATAATATTCAATTCAGTAAAGTATTATCTTTAAATTATCTTCTACCTTATAACTTAATTATCCATTACTTTATTGATAGAATTTGAGTTGTTTCCACTAATATAAATAATGCATCGGGCCGGCCCCGTGGCTTAGCGGTTAAGCGCTGGTGCTCTGCTGCTGGTGCCCCAGGGTTCGGATCCCGGGCGCACACCGACGCACCGCTTCTCTGGCCATGCTGAGGCCGCGTCCCACATACAGCAACTAGAAGGATGTGCAGCTATGACATACAACTATCTACTGGGGCTTTGGGGGAAAAAATAAATAAATAAATAAAATTATAAAAATAATAATAATAATAATGCATCAATGAGCAAATCCAAAAATAATACTTTATTGAGTTAAATATCATATTCTATCTTCAACATATGTGTCTGTACATATATATAATATATATAATAAAGTTTAAACAATAAAGTGTACATACACACACACTAGAATACACAAGTATCAACATGGATGAATCTCACAAACATTACATTAATGACAAATTCAAAAATACATTATTTCACTTATATGAAGTTCAAAACATTGCAAAGCCAAAAATAAATTGTATAGGTATAGATACGTATGTAACAAATCTGTAGGAAAAAAAGTAAGAGAATAATAAATATTCACTTAATATGGTGGTCACTTGGTGGATGTAAGGGGAGTGTTGGGGATCGAGGGTGACAGGACTTAAGATGGGTTCCTGTTTATACAGGAAGTGGGTGGCAGCATAGATGAACAGCAGGCTGAAACTGCTCTCCTTAGAAAGACCTGCTTCCCAGTTTAGACCTTGGCTGGTGTCTGGGAGCTTGGATTTCATCTTGGGAGAGTTCCCACAGTTGCCTGATAAGAGTGACTCACTGCGCCTAAACTGTTTGTACAAACAACGTGATTTATGCCAAACACCTGCTTTCCTTCCGGAAGTCTTGAATTTTGTACATGCCAGGCAGAGGGAGCTATGTGTCCAGCCCCAGCAAAAACCCTGGGCACTGAGTCTCTAATGAGCTTCCCCGATAGGAAACATTTCGCACGTGTTCTCACAACTCATTGCTGGAAGAATTAAATGCATCCTGTGCGACTCCTCCAGGAGCGGACTCTTGGAATCTTGCTCCTGGGTTCCTTGTACCTTTTCCCTTAGCTGATTTTGCTTTGTATCCTTTCACGGTAATAAATTATACGGTGAACATGACTATATTCTGAGTCTGTGAGTCCTCCTAGCTAATATCGAACCTGGAGTTGGTCTTAGGAATCTCTTTTAGAGGGGGTTAGACAGGTGTTCATTTTTAAATTTTTATATCTTTTTTTTTTTAAGATTAATGGTTTGTTGTTGTTTTTAACGACTCTGGTTTTTTTTTACCCTGGGAAAGATTCACCCTGAGCTAACATCTGTTGCCAATCTTCCTGTCTTTTTATTTTTTCCCCTCCTCAAAGGCCTAGTACATAGTTGTATATTCTAGTTGTAGGTCTTTCTAGTGCTTCTATGTGAGCGATCACCACAGCTTGGCTACTGACAGACAAGTGGTGTGGTTCCACGCCCAGGAACAGAACGCGGATTGCCAAAGTGGAGTGCGCAGAACTTTAACCACTAGGCCATCAGGGCTGGCTCTAATTTTTTATATCCTTGATATATTATAAATATTGTGGGGCCGGCCCCATGGCTTAGGGGTTAAGTGCGCGTGCTCTGCTACTGGCGGCTCGGATCCGGGCGCGCACCCAAGCACCACTTCTCCAGCCATGCTGAGGCCGCGTCCCACATACAGCAACTAGAAGGATGTGCAACTATGATGTACAACTATCTGCTGGGGCTTTGGGGAAAAAACAGAGGAGGATTGGCAATAGATGTTAGCTCAGAGCTGGTCTTCCTCAGCAAAAAGAGGAGGATTAGCATGGATGTTAGCTCAGGGCTGATCTTCCTCACAAAAAGAATAAATAAATAAATATTGTATATATTTACCATTTAATCAAAAGGAAAAATGAATAGGAGTTACCCAAATAAAGAGGAGATGTAATTATGTAGAAAGCATTCCAGTAAAATGAAATAGCTTGGCAATGTCTAGAATCAAACCACAGAGTACTGCATTCAAGGAACTGAAATCGTGGACAGGGCAATGGAAGGAAATGATGAAATGGGAGAAGTAATCAGAAGTAGCTGTGGTTGTGATCTCCATGAGGTGGTCTTTTCAGTTACTCCCAACCCCATCCTCCCTCTATGTATGGCTCCTCCCCCTCCTAGTTTTCGTCTATGATGTGCTGCAAGGGCTGAGGCACTTTTTTTTTTTCTATATGGATACCCCTTTTTTCTGTTGCCGTTTATTGAAAAGACTATGAATTACCTTGGCACCTTTGCTGAAAATGGATAAACTATATATGTGTTGGAATGTATATATATTTCTGGGTTTCCTGGTGTCTTCTATTGATATATAGGTTTATTCATACTCCAATACCACGTTGTCTTGAAGTTATAGCTTTATAATAATTTTTTAGACCAGGTAGTATAAGTCCTTCCAATTTTGCTTAAAGCTGTTTTAGGTATTCTAAATCCTTTTCATCTTCGTATAAAATTTGGAATCAGCCTGTTGATTTCTAGAAAAAAACACCCTGCTTTTTATTTTTCTTAATTTTAAAAAAATTATTTATTTATTTATTTTATTGATGTCATAATAGTTTATAACATTGTGAGATTCCAGTTGTACATTATTATTTGTCAGTCACCATATAAATGCGCCCCTTCACCCCTTGTGCCCATCCCCCGACTCCCTTCCCCCTGGTGACCACCAAACTGTTCTCTCTGTCTGTGTGTTAGTTTACCTGCTTTTTATTTTTTTATATTTACTTTTTGGTGAGGAAGATTCACCCTGAGCCAACATCTGCACCAATCTTCTTCTATTTTGTATCAAGCACGGCTTGATGAGTAGCGTGTGTGTCCGCTCCCAGGATCCGAACCCATGAACCCCAGGCCGCTGAAGTGGAGCATGTGAATTTAACCACTATGCCACCGGGCCGGCTCCAAAACCCTGCTTTTTAAAAAAAATTACATTGAACCTTTAAGTCATTCTGAGAAGAATTGACATCTTAATCACAGCCCTCACTCCACAAATGTGGTTAGCACTCTTGTTTGGGTTATAATTGAATACTACTTTATTTTGTTCAAATTATTTCTGCTTTGGCCACTGGGAACTTTTTCAGGTGGCTCCTGGGTTGCTTTGACATATATATCAGTGTGTGTGTGTGTGTGTGTGTGTGTGTGTGTGTGTGTGTGTAGCACTTGGCTGATGAGAACTCAAATATCTCCCAGTTCTGGAAATTGTTCAGCTTTCAGCTCCCACGAACTTTGCTTTGCCTGACCTTGTGGTGTGTTACTCTATGCATGTGCTGCTTTGTGTTTAACCCAATCTCAAGGTGACCTCTATGCCGATCTCTGGAGCCCTGTCTCCACATAGCTTCTCCTCTTTAATTGCTTTCCTGCAAATT
The DNA here is from genome assembly GCF_057802395.1 of Ceratotherium simum simum. Classification (NCBI taxonomy): domain Eukaryota; kingdom Metazoa; phylum Chordata; class Mammalia; order Perissodactyla; family Rhinocerotidae; genus Ceratotherium; species Ceratotherium simum. The sequence continues at coordinate 13,063,508 of NC_141937.1, read as the reverse complement.
CCACCCACCTTTCCAAAATCTGATCTCTGTCTCCTCAGCTCACAAAGACTGCCATGCTCTGTTTGGGTTCCTCCTCCCTGCATTGTGATCCAGAAAGTGCTGCCAGGCAGACAGTAGAGGTATTGTTGGGACAACGTTTTTATTATCCCTCTCTGTCTATTGTCCAATGTCTGAAAACAGTAGTTGCTTGTGTTTTGTACATTTTCTAGTTGTTAACATAAAAGGTCAGATGTAGCACCAGTATTCCATCATAGCAGGAAGCACAACACTCTCTACTATCTTGGTTGCTATTTTACATTATGTACATTTTTGCAATTGATTACATTTTCTTTTTTTTTTTATAATTTTATTTATTTATTTTTCCCCCAAAGCCCCAGCAGATAGTTGTATGTCATAGTTGCACATCCTTCCAGTTGCTGTATGTGGGACGCAGCCCCAGCATGGCCGGAGAAGTGGTGCGTCGGCGTGCGCCCGGGATCTAAACCCAGGCCGCCAGCAGCAGAGCACGCGCACTTAACCGCCAAGCCACAGGCCGGACCGCAATTGATTACATTTTCTAATATAATTTCCATATCTGGGCATATAGAAATGCAATTGTCTTGACCTCTTATTCATTTTATAATTTATCTGTAGATTTTTTTAAGTTTTCTATATAGATAGTTATATCAAAATAATATTTTTTGTGTTTTTCTTTTCAGTTCTTGGAATTTGTATTTTTTCCTCTTGCTGCATTGGTTTGGGCTTCCAGGATAATGTAGAATAGAAGTGGTGATAATGGACATCCTTTCTTATTCCTGGTTTTAAAAGGAATGTTTGATATTAGCTGTAGCTATTTTTTAGGTCCTGACTAAAATACAGGTTAAGGAAGTTGTCTTTTGTAATTAGTCTGTGGACTGCTTTGGCGGTACACTGAAAAAATGCACCCCTCCCAAGCTATACGTACTTCCTAATCTCTAGACTCTGTGAATATCACCTTATACAGCAAAGGAGTGAAAATTAATTTATATATATGGCAAAAGATGTGATTAAGTTAAAGATCTTGAGAAGACTTTATCTTAAATTATCAGGGTGGGCCATAAATGCAATCACGTGTATCCTTATGAGAGAGGCAGAGGGAGATTTTACACTGACAGACACAGGGGAGAAGGCCATGTAAAGACAGAAGCAGAGATTGGAGTGATGTCACTATCAGTCAAGAAACACTGACAGAAGCTGGTAGAGACAAAGAACAGATTCCCCCCTGAGAGCCTCTGAGGGGAGTCCGGCCCTGCCAACAGCTAGATTTTTGACTTCTAGCCTTCAGAACTGGGAGAGCACTTGTTTGTTGTTTAAAACTTATTGTTTTAAGCTACCAAATCTATGGTAATTTGTTATGACAGCTATTGGAAACTAATATTGTTTTTATTTTATATATGATACTGAATCACATCAAATGTACTGTTTTGCATCTACTGAAATAATCATATAGTTTTCACCTTTAATCTCTGAATATGTGAATTATATTAATGAATTTTTCTAATGTTAAACCAACCCTACATTCCTGTGATAAACCCAACCCATTCACAATCTGTGTGTGTGTGTGCGTATGTTTTGTCTGTCTTTTCTGCTGATTCTCATTCATGGTATGTTGTTTTCTTGTGAGCTTACTTATTTGTGACTACATGACATTTATTTTGGGAGACCCAGTAATGTTCCCTCCCGAAGATGTCCACATCCTAATCTGCATAGATATATTACCTTACATGGCTAAAGGGACTTTGCAGATATAATGAAGGTTCTTGAAATAGGGATACTATTCCGGGTTATCTGGGTGGGTCCAACGTAATTACCCAGGTTCTCAGAAGTGAAAGAAGGCAGGAGATGTGAGAGGAGTGTGATGAGGAAGCAGCATCAGAGTGATTTGATGTGAGGACTGGACCTACATTTACTGGCTTTGAAGATGGAGGCAGAGGCCACCAGTCAAAGAACGTGGGCAGCCTCTAAACGCTGGAAAAGGGCAAGAAAATGGATTCTTCGCTAGAGCCTCCAGACAGAAGAAATGAAGCCCTGCTGACACCTTGATTTTAGCCCAATGAGACCTATTGTGGACTGCTCACCTCCAGAAGTGTAAGATAATAAATTTGTGTTCTTTTAAGCCACTAAATTAGTGGTAACATCACAGCAGCAATGGGAAAAGAATACACTTATTTTCCTTGAGAATTTATTTGCAGAATTTCCTAAGGCCTTAGAGGAAGGGGGAATCTTCCAGAGAGGACTTGTATTTACCTCTCCTAGTTGTCTAGGGGCACTACCAGTACCAGACCACTTTAAACTACATTAAGGGTTAAGGTAATGTACTTTTGAGCTGCAAATCCATGAAAAGGCCAGGTTGTGCATACTTTTCAGTATTTCCCCCACTTCTGGCTCTGTTAGACAAGAAAAATTTTCTCCTAGTCCCCTGGGGTGGGGAAGAGAAGTGAGTTTACGTCTGTTTCACCCTAATCCTGGGTTGTCACCCTTTACCGGTCCAGCTCAACGTGAAGAGACCATCCTATTAGACTTTCCTACTTGGGGGGCCCTAGGTGTTGATATCTGCCCCTTTTCCCCCAAGAGTCTGTCAAAACCCAAGTTCAAGTTTGTCTGGAATGGAAATTGCCCTCAAGGCAAAAGCAATATCAGGGATCTTTCTGGTTCTCATTTTCTTTAGGTTTTGCCCTATCTTCAGTGCTTTCAAACTTTTCATATTTTTTTCTTTTACAGGATTTGTTGTGGTTTTCAGTAATGAGACTGGTCTGAATATCTAGTCCATCATATTCCAGAACACCTATTACAAATTTTGTATTCTGAATCCATCAATTCCACCATCTAAACTTTTTTCTGGTCTGATTCTCCTGTCTTGGGCTTCTCTTGGCTCCCACTCACGATGCTTTGTTTTCCTGTTTGTTTAATAATAATCTCATTTTCAATAGACCTTTATTTGTTAAATTTCTTGGAAGGTTATGCTGAAGTTACTTTCCTGCAGAAAGAATTTGCAGTTATTATGTCAGTTGCCTGGAGGCATGCCAACCCACTACCAATTTAAAATAATTTCTTTGCTTGAGGTTTTTCACATCACCCAGGTATTATGAATTGGACCACAGACATGCATGAGGTCTGACTTGTGGTTACAGGTTCTCAGGGGAATTTTTTTCCCCTCTCTTCACTCAGCTCCAATCTTGATACTGCCAAATTTTCGTGCTGCTCGCTCCCTCCCCACCCCCACACCACCTTTGTTTTTTTTGTTTTTTGTTTTATTCTCCCCTTTACACTTCAACCACCTCACCCATGTTGCCCTTTGACATTTAGCTTTGTGCAAGGTTCTTTTATAAGACTAAGAGAGTAGATCTTAAAAGTTCTCATCACAACAAAAAACAGAATTTTGTAACTAGGTATGGTAACGGATGTTAACTAGACTTATTGTGGTGATCATTTTGCAATATATACAAATATCGAATCATTACGTTGTAGGAAACTAACATAACTAATATAACTTTACATGTCAATTATACTTCAATAAAAAAATCAGTTAATTAATATTTTTTAGAATAAGACTCCATAACTTGGTCATCTCACGTCCTGTGTGGCTTATACAGGTATCAAAATCAAAGCTTATTGACATTGGGGACTGGCAGATGCTCACAGTGTCCTGCCATTTCAGTGCGTTCTTATTTCTCTGGACTCTTCGTCTACTTCTTTTGGCCTCTGAGAACTGCTTTTACTTTGTATCAACGCAGCAATGCACTTAAAAAGAAAATTTAAGTATTTTAACAAGTATTGGTGGTTGCTATGCAACAGAAGTGTTTAAGGAACCAGGTCTGCCAGGCAGCCAGAAATTCATCATTTTAAAAGGTCTGCAGGAATTTAAGGGGCTCAGGGGCTAAGGCTGTATTTCCTAAACTATGCACCAAGGTGTCCTGACTTCCAGGAAGCCCTTCCTTACTGCAGTTAAGATTAGATTCCATTTGACCACCATTTTATGCCTCAAACACCAATTCTTTCCACCTCCATACTCAAGTCTCTTATAACTCTTCTTAATTACTAACCCATTCTTTTCTACAAATCTTTTAAGTGAAATAAGTGAAAATAACATGGTAAGGTATGTGATTTTTAACAACTTTTTAGACTTTACATAACTCTCTTCTCTCTTCATATTAAAAACAGAACAAAACAATAAAAGACAATCTTAACCTAGAGGTTCTCAGACTTTCTGGGTTTTAGGTGCCCTTAGTATATGAATAATTTTTTCATGCTTGGTCCCCTAGGCCAAAATAAATATCTAACAGTTTCTTTATTAAGTCGTTTGGTCCAAACAACTTAACAAGTATTTATGTCCTAACAACTTGGTATACATTGGAAAAAATAATACACAATAAATTAAAGGAAAAAAATTTTTTTTCATTCTTAAATAGCACAATTACTTACCAATGGGACGTATGTGCCTTTGGGCACTGCACAATTTCTCAAATATTGAAATCAGTTGGACACCTCCACCCTAATTTCCTGTTTCACGTTGATTTTCACACACTGTTTCCTTTTTATCTCAACTGTCAGAAACCCAGCTTCACAAAGGAGTGACCTCACTGAATGGAATGTAGTACTACCTAATGTTGAAAACTGTGAATTCCCTTGAGCTAGTAGTTCCTCTGGTGTTTGAAGTATTGATGTGTCTCCCTGGACGTTTTGTAAGTCCATCCTATGATGTCCTTCTGAGTTTGTTGTGATCCAGGACATTTTGGTGCATAGTTTAGGAACCACTGCAATCTGATTTTTGCCCCATCACTCCACTAAAGCTATTTTCACCAATGTCACCGATGAAACCTATTTACTAAACCTAGTGGAAACTCCTAGAACTTAAACCATCTAATTTTAGGGCAACAGTTGATACTTTTGACTGCCTTCTCCTCAACACGTGTTTCTCATAAAAACTTCACTCTCTAGGCCCATTTCTCATCTTTGTTGCTACTTATCCTTTTAAAATCACTATTCTCATGTCTTATTTATCTTTGCATGTCCAGCAGAATAGACAGTCAAAATGCAAAAGTGAGAAGGGAGGAATAGTTGGGCGTTTTGTAGGAGCCAAAGGAAAATCCCAGAAGAAAAGCCACAGAAACAGAATGCATGGGAGGAATGGACTGAATCATGGATGGACAGAAAAGGTTAACTCACGCACTGAGCAATGAGTGATTGCTAATGCAATTAACATAACCTAATCTTCAGGGGCGTTATTTCCTTTAAAGCAGAAATAACATTATTCTAAGCCTCCACCTTGCTTGCCTCCAAAACTTTGTCATTCACTGTGCCAAACTAACTGAATGGCGAGAGAAAATTCTAGACGTTTCCCAGCCTTCTACTGCACTGTAGGGTTCAGGTTACCTCTGGACAATGGGAGTGCCTTTGACCTTTTCTTCCCTATGTCAGTTCAAGGCAAGTCAAGTCAAGGTACCACAAGCCCCTTTAGGCCAAGTGAGAGGTGCAAACCCATTTTCTCCTCCTGCCAAAACTTGGTCAACTCCAAGTCAGCTTAATAACTTTGCCAACAGTGAAGACAAATTTTTACGTGATCACGCTGAGTGGTGGAACAGTGTTTTATTTTCCGGAGCTTTATTTCAGAATAAAATTGTGAATTTACCTTTGTAAACAAAAACAGTGTTTCCCCATCAACCTCCAAAAAATGAAGAGCAATTTACCTTCAAAAAGCGATCCAAATCTCTTCCCAGAAAAATGAAAACTGTTGGCAGCTTTCCCTACTACTTTTAGCCTACAAGTTTTAAAAAATATTGAGGTCCCAGTCTCAAAGTTTTGTATTAGTCTGCTAGGGCTGCCACAACAAAGTACCACAGGCTGTGTGGCTTCAACAACAGAAATTTATTTCCTCACAATTCTGGAGGCTAGAAATCTGAGATCAAGGTGTTGACAGGGAGGGTTGGTTTCTTCTAGGGCTCTCTCCTTGGCTTGTAGATGACTGTCTTCTCCCTGTGTCTCCACTTGGTCTGTCCTCTGTGCATGTCTGTGTCCTAATCTCCTCTTCTTATAAGGACACTAGTCATATTGGATTAGGGCCCACCCTAATGACCTCATTTTCACCTAATTACCTCTTTAAAGACCTTATCTCCGAAAGAGAACCCTTGTATACCCTTGGTGGGAATGTAAATTGGTACAGCCATCATGGAAAATAGTATGGAGTTTCCTTAAAAAATTAAAAATAGAACTACTGTATGATCCAGCAATCCCATTTCTGGGTATATATCCAAAGGAAATAAAATCACTATCTTGATGAGATATCTGCACCCCCATGTGCATTGCGGCATTATTCACAGTAGCCAAGATATGGAAACAAATGTCCATTGACAGATGAATGCATAAGGATGATGTGGTGTATATATATATATATATATATATATATAAAACAGAAAATTATTCAGCTATGAGAAAGAAGGAAATCTTGCCATTTGTGACAACATAGATGAAAATGGAGGACATTATGCTAAGTGAAATAAGCCAGACACAGAAAAACAAATATTGCATGATCTCACTTTCATGTAGAATCCTAAAAAAAAAAAAAAGAAAAGAAAAGAACTCATAGTAACAGAGAGTAGAATGGTGGTTACCACAGGCTGGGGAGTGGAGGAAAAGAGGGGAGATATTGATCAAAGGGTACAAACGTTCAACCATACCATGAATAAGTTCTAAAGACCTGCTTAATGTACAGCATGATGACTACAGTTAATAATAATGTAATGTATACCTGAAATTTGCTAAGAGAGTTGATCTCAAGTGTTCTCACCACACACACACAAAAGTGGTAACTATGTGAGGTGATGGATATGTTAATTAGCTTGATGGCGGTAATCATTTCAAAATGTATATGTATATCTAAACATCACCTTGTGCACCTTAAATATATACAATTTTTATTTGTCAATCATACCTCAATAAAGCTGGGGCGAAGAAAAGACCCTATCTTCAAATACATTCACATTCTAAAGTACTGAGGGTTAGGACTTCAACATAGGACTTTTGGGAGACACAATCCAGCCCATAAACACCACCCAAAACTGGTTAAAAAACAACAACAATTTAAGAACCTTCAGGTTTAGATTAAAATCTATACAAATTAATATGTAATGAATAAAATCAGGTCTTTTTTTTTTTTTTTTTTAAAGATTTTATTTATTTCATTTTTCCCCCCAAAGCCCCAGTGGATAGCTGCGTGTCGTAGCTGCACATCCCTCTAGTTGCTGCATGTGGGACTCGGCCTCAGGATGAACGGAGAAGTGGTGCCTCGATGCACACCCGGGATCCGAACCCGGGCCACCAGCATCGCAGCGCGCTCACTTAACCACCAAGCCACAGGGCCGGCCTAAAATCAGGTCTTCAAAAGACCATGACTTTACTAGTGTTATTACAGGCATTAAAATTAGCCAAAAGATATCAGCCTAAAAACAAAATAGATATTAGACAGATGTTTGCAGTATTAATTCAATGCAGCCTAGGAACAAGGAACTCTGAAGCTTGGGAATATGTCAGTGGGGGGGAGGATATAAAAGTTCTAGTTGCTAAAAATTCCTTTTTACCATTTAATCATTCCAAGCAACCTTCAGATTATTAGTTTAGTTTCCCAGGTGCCTTGATGTGGACAAGTTTGTCTTGAATAGTAGACAGAGGAATTCCAGTCACTTGAAAGAGATATATCCTATAGTAAGTTAACACACTTGCATTCTGGTGGGGGGTGGTATATAGCAGTCTCTTGTGTGTTTGCTTATCACTAGTTTGTCCATGAGGCTCTGATCTACTCTGGATATATTAAATTGAGTTACTAATCTGCCAACATATGAGGCACACAATGATCACAAGATATTGTAGCTCTGTGAGACCTTATTTGGATGGCCACGTTGATGTCACCCATCATGGTGCCCTTAATTTATAACAGGTGTTTGTAGCAGAAAATTAGACTGAGTCTAGGGATATGAGGAAATATCTTTTGGGTGATATAACCTCTTTTATTCGACCCCAAGCCTTCTTTCATTCCATAGCAGCGAAATAATTTGAGCTGTCTTTCAATGAGCTGAAATGAATGAAAATTTGTATAGTAACCACAGTCTCTGTCATTTCACAACAGCAGTATAAAACTTTAAGTAGGCAAAATGTCCCCTTCTCAAAGCAATTAGCTGTAGTGTTCATTCGGAAAGTCTCAGGAAAAATTGAAGATTGTGTCTGTAGGTTGGGCAAATAACTTGGGTCAGGAGTGTGTGTGTTAGAAATAAGGAAAGATTCATTGTGAAGGAGAAAGATAAGAATCTGCTAGTTTACTCATTGGGAGGCAGATGTTAAGCTTAAATCAATACGCAAACTACAGAACCTGGAAATTTAGGAGTTTTTCTTGATTTTTGACTACTACTCCTCTTAATAATGATGTATGCTGTTTTACCTTTAGCCTCTTTAACAGACAACAAAACGCACATACCAAACTCAAAATTCCTACTTAATTTAAGAGAAGCTGGTAAAAGTAAAATGTTTACTTTGTACCTTCAACATCTTTATGATTCTCTCAGGAAATACACTTGTTTTCGGTATCGTTTGGTGAATTATATTGTGCCCAATAAAAAAATACATAAAATTACTGAATTATTGTAAGGGGGCAAAAATGTTATTTAAAAAAACTCACAATCCCAGTACACTCATAATATCATCTTTATTTCTTACATAATTTTTCAGTGTTTACACACATACTTTTGGAGCTAAAATACATTGAATTTGTTTTCTAATCCTTTGTACTTAATAGTCTAACATGTGTATTTCCTATATTTTTAGTCTTAACCAGTAAAAACATTTTTTTATTGTGGTTAAATACACATAATATAATTATCATTTTAACTATTTCTTTTTTTAAGGGTGCTCTTTTTTTTTTGCTGGCAAAATTCTCTCTGAGCTAACGTCTGTTACCAATCTTCCTTTTTTTTTCTCCCCAAAGCCCCACTACATAGTTGTATATTCTAGTCAAAAGTCCTTCTAGTTCTTCTATCTGAGCCGTCACCACAGCATGGCTGCTGACAGATGAGTGTGTGGTTCCACGCCTGGGAACCAAACCCAGGCCACTGAAGCAGAGTGTGCCACACTTTGACCACTAGGCCATCAGGGCTAGCTCATTTTAACTATTTTTAAGTGTACAGTTCTATGGCATTAAGTACATTCACATTGTTGTGCAACCATTACCACCATTCATCTCCAAAACTTTTTCATTTTCCCAAAATGAACTCTATACTCATTAAACACTAACTCCCCAATTCCCTTTCCCTTAGCCCTGGCAACTACCATTTTACTTTCTGACTCTACAAATTTGACTTTTCTAGGTTCCTCATATAAATGGAATCATGCAATATTTGTCTTTTTGTGACTGGCTTATTTCACTTAGCATAATGTTTTCAAGTTTCATCCATGTTGTAGCATGTGTCAAAATTTCCTTCCGTTTTAAGGCTGAATAATTTTCCATTGTGTGTATATACTACATTTTATTCATCCATTCATCCATACATGGACACTTGGGTCGCTGTCACTTTTTACTTTTTGTGAATAATGCTGTTATGAATATGGATGGTCATGTATCTGTTCAAATCCCTACTTTCAGTTCTTTGGGGTATATACCCAGAAATAGAATAGGATCATATGGTAATTCTATGTTTAATTTTTGAGGAACCACCATACTGTTTCCCCATAGTCTAGTCATTTTTATTGGCTGTATAATGTTCCATTTTATTTCTATACCCTAATTTACTGAACCATTCCAGAAGTGTTTCCTAAGGAATCTCAAGTTTTCATTTTTGCATTGGATAGGAATTAATTCTGGTTTAGACAATGCCCCAGGTTTTTGCCCCAGTTTAAAAATAATTCATATACATATATCATTACTTCCAATAGCTGATAGTTGTTTTTTTGCTTAGTGCCACCTCACAATGACTTCCCCATATCTAGGAAGTGCCTTGTCCATGGAGTAAGTCCTCTCTAGCTAGACCTCTGCTTTCCAATGTGGTGGCCGCTAGCATATATTTAAACTCAAGTCAGTTAGAGTGAAATAAAACTAAAAATTCATTCCGTCTGTTGCACTAGCCATATTTCAAGTGCGTAATAGCCACACAGAGCTAGTGCTACTGAATTGGGCAGCACAGATATAGAACATTTCCACAATCCCAGAAGGTTCTACAGTGAGCATTGCTCTAGACTGTTTTTGACTCTGACCACTTGGCCATGGCTGAATTAGAGCCTATGAGGTACTCCCAGAAATGATTACATGTCCTAGGGGACAGGCCAATGATAGCCACATTCAGAAGAGAATGCCATAAACTCTAGAACGTGAGTGTCATAATTTACAACTGGGACTCTCTCTTTTGGTGGCTGGAAAACACCTACCCACTAATTGCCATATCAATCTTCTTCAGAATATGAATTCATGGTCTTAAGTTTCTTGGTGATGGTCACCTAATCCAAGCTGGGTCAATCCAGCTTCCCCCTTCCTTTAGGAATTTAGAACTGGGAAGGAGAGGTTTCAGTTAAGTCCTCTAGGTGTCTAGAACCGTAAACCCAGGAGCAATAGTCATATCCCACTAGGTAAAACAGAGAGTTGGATATAGCAACAGAAAGAAAACTCAAGCAGGTAAGCAGAGATGAGGTTGCCTTTTAGGTTTTCTATATTCTGGTTCAGATCTCTTCTTTACACCCATGTGCATTCCTCACTTTGGGTTACAGGAGAAAAACCCGGAGCCCACTAGTGAATTCTTTTATGCTTAAGTTAGCTCGAATTGGTTTGTTATGCTGGGAAAGGGGGAATCCTAACTAATACACATACATACATACACTATAGATACAGATATCGACATTTTTGCATTGTGGAGGTAGGTATGTGTGGTCGTGCGTAAACTTTGTATTTAGTCGTTTTACTGGGCCTCCGGGTTCCCCATCAGCTCCCTCTAACCTTTCTCTCCTTTTCCTCTTGCTTTATTTCCTTCTTATCTTAAGAGTGTGCTTAGGCTGTCCTCTGCTTTTTATTTTCTTTTCCTTCCCTTGATCAAAGTATGCCCTCTGCTATCTTACTGGGTGTGGAAGCTTTATTAAATCAAGTCAAGCAATATGTTAACAACTGATTTTATTCTTTAGGTTGTATTGCATTTTAATCTCTCAGGACTAAGTAATTCAGTCGACATTCATTAACAAATGACTGAATAAACAACCCCTCATAGGCCAAAGCAGTGAATGTTGAGCATCAGAATCTGGCATGAATAGAACTGAGTGGGGTACTTACGCAAGTCACGGCACACTACTTTATTTTTTTTTTTTATTGAGGTAACATTGGTTTATAAATGGCGTGCTACTTTAGATGGACTGATTAGGGGAGACTTCTTGTGGGAGGGTGAAAAGACGGAGGAGTCAGTTAGGAAAAGAAAATGAGCAACAGCACCCCACTGAGGGAAGAGGCACATACAAGTGTCCTAGGTAGGAAAACATGTAGTGTTGTCACGGAACAAGGGAGGCCAGCGAGGCCAGACGGAAGTGAGCAAAGGGAAAGTAGTGTGAGCCCTGGTAAGAGGTTATGATAATATCTCAAGTGCAACGGGAAAGTTTTAAAAGTATTTAAGCAAGGATGTGAGCTGATCTGATTTGTGTCTAAAAAAAATCCCTCTGGCTACAGTCTGGAGAATGAATTATAGGAAGACAAGCAGATCAGTTAGGAGGCTACCGCTATTGTTGGCAAGAGATCATAATGGCTTAGCCTAGGGGGATTAGAGGCAAATTGAGACTGAGAACTTGAGCATGTGAGATTTTGAAGGTAGAAACAAAAGCTCTTACTGATGAAGTTATCCCTTTTACCTTCTAGGTAGCCAGCCCCCATATTAATGCTGTCAACGAAGTAGACACAAAAACACTAAAAAGTCAAGAAGGGCCTGCCTGTCTCAGTTTCACAGGCTCTGGGCTCATGTCTTAGGGAAGCACCTTGATTCCAACAACTCCCCCAGGGTAAAATTCTGCCATCATTTTCCTCCCTTCCCTTTGAGTGAACTTGGGGGATCAGTGACTGCTAAAAATCGACTCTCAGCAAAAGGACAGTGGTATTTGGGGTTCAGTGACACATTCCCAACTTTTAATTTAAATAAATGTTCACTTTTAATTTAGTATTGCTTATTTTACATTGCACGAAGTGAGAGAGAAGGCATTTGGTTGGCAGCATCTCCTATTTCACCCAGGAATATTGTATTCACCCTCGTACCCCCAAACAACCTAGGGCAAAATTCCTTTAGAATAATTCATCTACCATAAAAGATGGGTTCCCTTACACCTATCCAAATCTCGTGCGTTTGGGGGACCCGCGCCCCGCCGCACAGACAAATGCACTCATTGTCTGTCCCGCACCAGTCCCGCTGGATTAGATGCTGCGTGCATTTCCTGCACCGAGCTGCTCGCTGACTGCAGGCGTGCTTCTGTCGTCCCCCTGCCCCCACCCGGATCCAGAGCTTTTGTTTCTAACGTGTCCTCCCTACGCTGTTGAAATGCTTGGGCACATCGTTACCAAATAAATGAATGACTCGGAACTTTTCTTTCGCCTCTTAACCTTTAGGCCACTGTCCAGCAAAGTTCTGGAAGGCACCTAAACCCCGCAGCTCGTGTAAAGGGGCCAATCTACATGGAAACAACGGAAACGTGGACACTGTTGTCTCCCAAACTTGCAGCTCTGCGGGGACATGCGGGGTTTTGTGGGAGCAGCGCTTTGCAGCGGCTTCCAAGGGCCGGGCGCGCGGGCCTCGCTCCCGCGTCTGCTGGGCGCGGGGAGGGGGCGAGGCGCGGGCGGCCCCGGGCCCAGCGGAGCGCGGCCTCCGGGCGGCGACGCTCTGGCCCGCGCCCGCTCGATGGTCTGCGCGCGGTCCAGGCGCCAGGGGGCGCGCTGGCCGGCGCCGCCGAGCTCCGAGCTGCGCGGCCCGACTCGTGGCCGCCATATTGGATGCCGCAGCCGCTGCTGCCAGCGCTTCCTCCTCCGTCGTCGCCGCCGCGCGCTGCTGGTTCCTGCGGCCCGAGCGGCGGGGAGCTGAAACAGGAGCCTGTCGGAGGAAGAGGAAGAAGGGGGTGGAGAGTGGAGGGGACGGGGCCAGAGGGTGGAGGACCGAGACGGAGCGGGGCGGAGAAGAGAAGGCGCCGCGGCCCGGCCCCTCCCCCGCCCGCCGCCGACCCGCCCCGGCAGCGCCTGTGTTCCCAGACCGGCGCCCGCCCTAGCGGCCATGCCCGGGCCTCGCTGCCCCTGAGGGCGCCCGGCCCCGCCAGCGCGTGCCCCTCCACTCCCCCCCGGGCCGCCCGCCGCCGCCCCCTCCTCGCGGCCGCGCCGCCGCCCCCGTCTCGCTCCCCCCACCCCGTGCCGTGGCCGCCGCCTCTTCCGCCGCCGGGCTCGGGGCCTCCGCGGCGACAACATGGAGGCCGTGAAAACCTTCAACAGCGAGGTTGGTATTGCAGCCCGGCCTCCCCCTCGCCCGCACTCCCCACCCGGGACCGGGCCGGCGCGCGCAGGGTGGGCACGGCCCCGCAGGGGTTTCCAGGGTGGGGCGAGCGGCGGCCTAGCGGTGGCCGTGGGGGAGGGGTGTCTCGCTGCCCGGCGCCCCTCCCCCGAGTCCGGGCGGAGGGCGGAGGGAGGGCCGCCCCGGGGCGGAGGGAGGTTCCGGTGCCTCCAGCGCCCTATGGCACGGCTGCGGGGTTGGAGGGAGGCGCCCCGCAGGTCTCTCGGGGTCAGTTTCCGCCGAGGCCTGGCCCGCCCACCTCTCTGCTGGGCCTGCGGGGTTTTCACTGGACGCCAGACCTTCCCGGGGTCCCTAATGAGGCAGGCACCCATTAGGGGTAGTGCAGGAACAGCAGCTGTGGGGCGATGATCCGTGGTCCCATTGCACGGAGTGCTTCTGATTGAGATACTGTTGGCTAGGTAACCTGCCAACCTGGGACTTAGGCTATGAGGATGGTGGGTCGGGAGGTAAGGTTTATGCTGCGATTTCTTCTATTCTTACTCCCGCCTCCTCGCATCAGCACGACAGAAAGACACAAATGGCAGGGAGAGCTGCGCTTTCAGAGAGGGAAGATGCCGGGGAAGCGTTTCCCACGGGCTCATTCACATGTCCTTGCTAACTCTAGATTTTTAATAAGCAGGTGTCCAGTTTTACACTGTTTAGTTGAATTTACTAGTTTGAAGGGAGGCAGGTTTCTGTAAAATATATTAAATGAGTTTTAAACTCCGGTTAAATAGACCTTAATGAAAACATTAAACAAACATCGCAAGTACATATTTACACAACTAGAATGATCCTCACCTGTATGCCTTAGGAAAAAATATTTTAGTGTGATGCTAAATTTGCAAAAATTTTAGGAACTTTTGGTGGGGGAAGTGCTGATATTCTGTTCTAAATAGTATGACTAACGAAATCTTAAGCATTCATCTCTTAAAGTACCAGACTTATTGCTGTGATAATCCGAAGAGGACAATCCTTTTAAAAACTGTTTTACAATTTTTTTTGTTTCTTTTCTTTATTCTTAAGAATTGGCATTTGGGAAGCTTAGCAAAGAGGCTAGAAGTTAGATAACATTCATGTGAATTGGACTCTCTGTATTAGAGTAGTAGCAGTGACACAGTTATATGAAAGCAAGCACTTTTTTGATAAAGGATTTTCTTTTTGAGCACTGGATTTTGTTTTCTCTTTTACCACTTCTTAGTAAATAATTAAAGCAACAGACTTGGGAATCTTTTCCATTTTATGTATGAATTTATAGCTGATAATTTGGGGCAAATTATAAAATTTGGTTCCACCTCACAATACTCGAGTTCTTAAAATCTGAAGTAAAAAGTATTTAATGATACTATACGTTCCAATTGATTGTTAATAGTTTCACAACTGTGCAGGGAAAAAAGCTCTATGTAGCCTTTTTATTTGCTACATACAGTGCTGCAGCACTGATGGAATGTTAAGGTTTTTTTGAATTATATCAAAAAAAAAATCTCTTATTTCCACTGCAGTTATTTGATTTACCCCACCCCTTTTTGATGGGTGTCTCTCCTTGTTGTCTATGGGGTTCCTAATATGTATCATCCCCCCCCCCACGAAGATTTATGCAAGATCCCTGTGGCAGATAGAAACAAGTGGTTAGCACACTGGTTGGGCGCAGTGGAGTAGAAATGTTACAGTCGGTTTTTTGTTTCAGTATTGATGTTAGGGAAAAGGGGCCTCACATTTACATGGCTAGCTAGATGTTTCACCTCTTTTCTCATCTAATCTGTACAGGAATTTGAGATTTGTAGTAGTATTCCCATTTTAGTGTATGTAGCACTCTCCCCTTTCCCTCTATGGATTTCAAAGAACTTAAAACATCTTTTAACTCCTTTATTTACTATTAAGCTCAAACTTCATGTTTGAAAGTGGAGTTAGCTTAAAAATAGTAGCAGTACAGAGTCAGACAGAGTTGAGGAAGGGAAATACATTTGAAGAAGATTCGAAGAGTATCCTTTTTTGCTTTAAACACAAAATACATAATCTGGTTAGGTTTTTTCTGATTTTGAATATAGTTCTTTGAATGTCTGTAATGCTTGCTGACAGTTAAAATTTTGTTTTTGCAAGTAAGCATATAGTGGGAAATAGTTCAGTAATGAATATTTTCCATTAAATCATGTGTTGCAAAGTGCAAAAATAAAGAAATCTGGGTTGCAAGATGAGGAGACAAGGATGTTTTAGAGTGTTTGCTTATAGTGAATTTGGCTTTTAAAGGCATTTATCCTTGCACTGAGCCCATCAAAACTTTCTCTGCTAACTTTAAAGATCTCTTTGAAGCATTGAATTGTCAAGACATTCCATTTGCTTTATAAGGCACCCAAATTGAACTCTAAGCATAATCATTAATGTTTGTCAAGAAGATATTTTGATACTTCACTTAAAATGTTTAAAATATGAAATGCTTAGCTTTTATGGCTTGCTAATTCTCAGGTTGTTCAAGACTGCCCCCCTCCTCACCCCTAAACATTGGCTTAAAAACAGAAATGTGCCAGAGACTTTAAAGTTAAGAATATAGGTTTTTAATCTGCAACCCGTGAATGAGTTTCAGTCTGAAAAGTCCTGACCTTCTGCAGGATGTGTAGCGTTGTGATTGGTGTGTCCGCCTGCTCCCTACCCCCCCATGATTTCTCAAAGGGGTTCTGTGCCCTCCCCACCCCGTGTTCAAAGTCAGTGCCAGAAGATCCTTCATGTGGTAAATTCCTCTTAATTATCATGAGATAGAGGCTCAAGAATTGGTATTTAAGTGCCCACTGTGCTGGTTTTGTGGGAAAACCATAACTTGCACTTAAGCATCATCATTGTGATAAAAGAGTTAATCCCATGACCACTAATGTCAGTTCTGAAATGATGAAAGTAAGTTTGTCCAGATTGGAATTTGAGACCCCCTAAGAGTCAGTGCTTGACTACGAAGTTTACTCTAGGAGAATTATCATCATTACAAGGTATTGATGTACCTTGTAATTACAAAGTTGTTGCTGCTGTAAGATGGTGGCATTTGCTTGCCGTGATAATTTAGAGTTCTCACCTCAGTGAAAAGGGTCTCATATTGGTCTGCTAAATCTGTGGACTACTTTAGAACCACAGTTGACAACTGGAATTCAGCAGTTTTATGTGAGCTGCACATCTGTACTCTGTTCTTAGGAATGTCACTGTATGAAGGTCATTATGGTAAGGTTTTTGTTTTTGAAAAGAGGGAAAAGAGAATAGCAATGCGTGACCCTTTCCTTAGAAAATTATAACTTAATTGGAGAGGGCACTTTGATAATGTGGAACTTAATATATGGAAAATATGACAATCTGTTATGCATTGGTTGTGTTTAGATAAGAAAGTAAGTGGAAAAGGTGAATTTTACTTGTGTATTGAATTCTCCTTTTAATTTTTAAGGACTTACAAGGAAAAAGCCAAACCATAGCTCCAATACCGTTATTACACTTCAAAAAGTTAACAATAAATCTTTAACATAATCAAATACCAGTCAGTGATCAATACATGTTTAGGTTGTTTGTATTTGTATTTTTAGTTGCATTACTGTAGATGTTTGTTCCCCCGTGATCCGTTTCTCTTGCTGCCCTGAATAGGCTCAGTGGGAAAATGTGGAACCAGATATGTAGGTATGGCATGTGTCAGGAACATTATTGTAATTTAATTTTGGGATTTACCTTGGTTCATAAATTCTGAGAGGATTCTAGAACCTTTCATCATCTTTACGATACCTAAATTCTTAGTGCTTCTCGTCCTTAGGCTCCTTTGGTTAGTCAGTTTACTCTTTAGACTGTTCCAAGATGGAGATTTCCCAGAGACACTTTACGTTTTCCTCCTCTTCGCTTTGTCTTGAAGACAAAGTGAAATCCCATCTCTGTTTTACTTCATTTCCAGTTTTGTATCCAGAGTGTTCATTTGCCTAACTGCAGGACTTTTTATAGTCTTTCCACCAATCTCTAGTAGGAGACAAGGTTTGGTGGAGAACAGTGGAAAAGGTAGAGGGAATAATAAAAGCATGTGAAATTTACTTTTTATTTGTGCATTTTCCCTTTGTCTATGGTTTGGGAAAGGGAATTTATGTGAGCAGGTATAAAACATTGCATTTTTCTTTCATTTTCATCTACCAGGGAATCTGTTTCGTCTTTTTCTTTCTTGTTTTGACTTTCCAGTGGGAGTTTTGGTTAATTGTATCAGTCAGGCTATCTTTTTTGTTTCTACCTTGTGAAAATCTCTTGAAGATGTAGCATACTTAGTGTTATATAGGAAGGAAGCCTTCAGGACCTCCTCCTTGCCCCGGTGGCGGGGTAAGTGTTTGCTATGAGGAGCTATCCTGTGCATTGCAGGATGTTTAGCAGCAACCTTGGCCTCCACCCACTGGATGCCACTGTTGTGACAACTAGAAATGTCTCCAGACATTACCAGATGTCCCTTGGGGGACAGAATCCACCTTGGTTGAGAATCACTGATTTAGGTCCCCTGTTAAACTGTCTTAAAACACTCTTTCCCTTCTAGTGAGTACTGCAGTTGTGAATAATTAGTAATAGTCTTTCCCACCAGACTGTAAGTTCCTTGAGGACAATGACCATGTATCTTGTTGCTTCATATTCTGGTGCATACATAGCGCAGTGCCTTGATACGTAGTATATGCTAAATAAAGATTCTTGAATGAATGGAAGGATGATATACTAGATCACTGAAAGACCTGTAGTTAACATTTGTGGACATTTGGTTTTCTCTTTTGTAAAATAAATGACTGATTTGAGATTATATTTAGGTTCCCTGTTACTTGGAAGATTCTTTGACTAAATATAAAATTGATTTTTTTTGAGAACTTGTATGTAAAAGCATTATTTTGAAGGTCATTTTATGCACTATAGGAGTATAGGAGATTATATGGAAAATTTTAAGTGAGAGCTCTGATCTGTTTATAATTTTGACTTCTTAATAAGGGAGAGTGAGGAGGGGACTATTCCACTGAAAGTTCCAGTTAGATTAAATCCATCATAAGTTTTATGTTGTAATTATGCTGTTTTCAAATCCTTTTTTGCTTTATTGTTTTTCAGTTTAAAACAACATACGGTAAAAGTTTTTTTTTTTTTTTACCAATATTTTAGAAAATTAGAATACAGCGATAATTGAGATTGATAATAATGATTTTGAGACTGTATGATTTGCGAGTGTTATAGTGTTAATCATTCAAGATTAAATATAAAAATTTTTTGGCAAGATTGAAATCCACGTGATACATATAGCTCAACGATTTTATTCTAGGCTAGCATTGAGTTTGTTACAGTCATTTTGATTGACATTTAGGGGACATCTGTATTACCCAGTCTCCTAAATAGTCATATTTTATGATTACTTGTTCCTTGTTTAGAAGGGGTATAGTTGGCTTCGAATTAGTAATGATATTACTACTTGTACATGGAATTTCAGGTATCTCTTTCTAGGCCCAGTTTTGTTGTTATTGGACAACTTCTAACTCATAAGGGTGTGAGAGAATGTAATCAACCTTGACCTTGAACACTGGCTGAGCTCCTCAACTCTTAACTGAGCTCATTTTATCTGGTTTTGTTTTCTCAACATCTTTCTCTACTCCTCTCTCTCAGGATTGTGCCTCTACTCCTGCTTGTACAGACTGCTTTTCCAGCAGCATGGACACAAGAAGCATAGTAAGATGATTAAAATCCACATAAGGCAGGCCCTTTGGAAAATATTAGGTTTAAATTCGTAGTGAAATGATGTTTTGATTATATGGGCAGTACTTGGGAAGCAGAATAAAGTTTGTCACTTAGAATATATAAGTAATCTTAAAGAGAATATGTAGGGACTAAGTTGAATTTCTTCACAAAAAATAGGTTAAGTGAAAAAAAAACTTACTGTGCTTGACAGTGAGCGTAAATCATATATAAACTCTTGTTGCATTTACTTGCATTCTGCTCCACATAATTTTACTGTATTTTTTGTAAAAGAAATATAACATTATCTATTTAATATGAGTAAATTGCAAACCTCTTAATTTGATGGTTGAAAATAAAATACATCTTATATTTTGAGGAAGTTATTCAAACTATAAGATGACAAATCATTGACAGATATACTGTAGGAATGGAGAAACAAACAAAGGCTAAATCAAATTTTTGATTTTCTAATTATAGAGGAGCAGATTTTGGTAGAAGTACTGTTATGAGAAATAAATGCTGATGAAAAATGTTTCTATGGCCTATGGTGTCTTAGATGTGAGTTAATTCTATCTCAAGTTTGATGGTAAACAATACATTTGCTCTTTCTGATTTTGATTTTATGCATTTATTTTGTCTTTCTAATTCTGCTTTACAAGAGTTTCTGATACACCATATTTTAAACTCAAGGAGGGGTATATAAATGTGTTACAGTTATCTACTGTAGGTCAGGAAATATCTTAGGAACTTTGACATTACTGCATTTAGTCTGAATGGGGATTATAGATTATTCATGTTTTTTTAAAGGCAGTTATGGCTATTAAGTTAACGTATGACAAATTTGTTTTTAAAATAATTTTGCAACTTAATTTATGTAGGTTGACTTGAATGACCTAGGATTTCATTCTTTCATTTGTTCATTCATTTAGCCAATACTTAATGAATGCTCGCCACATACCAGGCGTTTTTCTATCTGTTGGGATGTAGTAGTAAACTAGACAATCAAAAAGCATACCCTCTTGGAGCTCATGTTCTTGTAATCCTGTTTCTTTCACCTTGTCAGCTCTATGTGCAGTGATCTTGTGGCAGAGCTAGTAAGGCGGGGCAGGCGTTACTGAGTCTGGGCTTGCCTCTTGTGGCTAGGGACTGGGTTGGTTGCAGCTCTTCTCTACAGGCTCATTTCTGCCTGGTCTGTTCTCAGCATTTTGCCCTGCGGAGTCCAGATTGCTTGTCTGCTATTCAGTGTAAAGACTGAACAAGTAGACTTATTTAAACCAGAATGAGATCTTATGTTTGCAACAGTGGGAAATAAGATGAGCTACATTGTTTTATTTTATACCAAATTGTTTATCACGTATTAGAAGAAATCTCCATTTGGTATTTTGGAGTCACAACTATTTCTTATAAAATACTTTATAATAAGCTTTTTTAAGGAGGTTGTCTTGTGTCAGTGAGATACTAATTAGTCTCCACATGCAAATGATTTAAACAAAACTTTTGTTAAGTGGTGACCAAACCTGTATGAGTTTAGAAGAATAAATTAATAAATATTTTTATTTTTAAAACTTCCTTGATTTAAGTACATGAAAAAATTTGGGGTCTCTTTCTTTCTCTTATAAACACTTATTTTCTGATTTTGGTTTGATTCCTCAGGCCTCATTTGAGTAGCTTGTGAGTGAAGGATGAAACAGTTTGGATCATGTACTTTAATGTGTAGAACTTGGGAAATGATGTGAAGATCTTTTTATACTGGGTCACAGTAACTAAAAAGTTGACCAATACACCTAAAACTAATACAGTGTTGTATGTCAGTTATATGTTAATTAAAAGAAATGTTGATCGGTTCCTAGTTAATGGCTTTCTTTAATTCAGTAATATTATTTGATACTATAAAGTTTTATGGTAAAAACTAGATACAGGTATTTGAATTTATTGAAATATTTGAAGCATATGGGTAAAAGAATGTTGAATGAGTCAAAATTTTTACAAATGAAAACATCTGATATAGCAAATGTCTAGTTTTTATAACAGCTGCTCTCTGTGATGAGAAAATGTCTGGCTTATGTGTTTTTATTTACCAAACATTGTTAAAAGTGAGCCATTTATAGTATATAGTGTTTTATACTCTGCCCCTCTTTTCCCCAACCATCATCATGTTTCAGTGGATCTTTAGGATAACCTTGTGAGAAAAGTAGGATAGGTACTGTCGTCATTTTACAAATGAGGAAACTGAGGCCCACCATTGTGATTTTACCAAGGAAATGCAGCTTTGTAAGTATTAGAGCTGAGACTAGAAGGACCCTGGTTGAGATGTTTGTCTTACCCTTCCCTGTAAAGGAGAGCCATCACTCGATTTTTCACAATTCCTTTTTACTGGCATAATGTCCAAATATAACTTAACTTTATTTTTTACCACTTTATAAACTTTATTTTTACAACTTCAGATTTATAGAAAAGTTGCAAGAATGATAAAGAATTTTTGTGTACGCTTCATCCTGATTCTTCTCCCTAAGTATATTAATCATATTTGCTCTCTTATTCTCTTTCTCCACATACACGTGGGCACACACAAACTTTTTTCCCGAACTTTTTGAGAGTAAATTGCAATTCATGATGCCTTTTACTTCTAAATAATTGTATTTTCTAAAAGCAAGGACATTCTCTTACATAACCATAGTACAATTATCAAAATCAGGAAATTAACATTGATGTAAGGCAGTTGTCTCCAGACCTTATTCATGTTTCACTGATTGTACCAGTAATGTCCTTAATAGAAAGATTAAATCCTGCATCACACCTTGCATTCACTTGTCTTGTCTCTTTAGTGTCCTTTAATCTGGAACAGTTGGTTATTACTCTTTGTCTTTTATGACCTTTGGTGCTATTTGATGAGAATAGGCCAGTTATTTTTAGAATTCCTTCAATATGGATTTGTCTGCTGTTGCTTCATGATTAGGTTCAGGTTATTCATTTTTGGCAAGAAGACTCCAGAAGTGATATTGTGTCTTCAGTAAGCACATGATGTCCATTTATCCCATTAATAGGGATATTAACATTTTTCTGCAAGGCTTCTCCATTGTGAAGTTACTGTTTTTCCCTTTGTAACAAGTATCTTATGGGGAGATATTTTGAAACCATGCAAATACCTTGTTATTCGTCAAACTTTCACCCCTTTGTTTTAGCATTCATTTAGTAGTTCTTGCCTGAATCAGTTAGTAATAAGATGGTTGCCAAACGGTGACTTTTTAAGTCTGTCATTTCTTTATTTAGTTGGCATTCTGTAAGACCTTTTCCTTCTCCCCGTTTATGTATTAATATGTGTCTGCCTATCAGTATGAGCTCATGGGTTCTTTTTTATTCATTGGAGTTTTTCGATGCTTAGATTTTGACCAGAGCTCCTCCGGGCTGGCTCTTGTGTCCTTTTGACATGTGCTCATCATTTTTTGAGCACTCCCTTACTTTCTTGTCCAATAAGATATTGCCGCCCCAGCCCTGGAATCAGCCATTTCTCCAAGGAGCCCTGGTTTCTTCTAGGGGACATCTATTAACAAATTGAGCTAGAAATTGTATATTTGTGTGAACATACGTGTATGTATGTATACACACATTTTTATGTTTTTTATCTAATCTGTCTGCCTGTCTAAAAAGCCATGACATCCTGACATCTCCAATTCCAGTGCAACACCATAGGGTTCATTCTAGCCTTGCCCCTTTCCAAATTGGTAATCCCTTTCTCTGACAGTGAGAAAACTAGTTTCTTTTATCCAGAATGTATTAGCTTATTATTTGATCGGTCCTAAGATACACAGAAAGTAGTTTCAGAATAGCTAAACCATATGTCTGTGAAAACAAACCTATTAACTAGAATTTAATGTTTGTTTATAGTTCATTTTTTGTTTAGCCTGAGGGTATATAGTCAAAATACTGTTCAAACATTGCTTGGTTAGTTTTTTTCCCTTAATGTAGTTCTGCTAGTCATTTAAAATATAATTAGGTTCAATTTTTTCTGTTTGTATTCTGTTTTGTTTTTTTCCTCCATCCATTTTTGTTATTTCATTTTTTTCATATGCAAAGCATTAAACATAAATTAACTTGAATCCTCCTTTGCTTTTTTATTAGCTTCAGCATCATAACCACTTATGCTCTGGTAAGCAAAAAACAAAACCCAAAAAACCATTTTCTTAACATTCTTCAAAGCAAATAACAAGCTGAAATTCAGAGGTCTGGATATGGAGAAGGTCTTAAGTGAAAGACCTGTTTCTAATAGCACAGATTCAGTTCGTACGTGAAAGGAAGTGTATGTTCACAAAAACTTGCATTCTCTTGTGAATGGAAACCCCATTCCCAGAGGTCGGTAGACTTGTTCTGTAGAGGACCAGATAGTAAATATTTTAGGTTTTGTGGGCCAGTTAAGGCCACTTTCTCATGTTCTTCTTGTTGCTCTCACAGTTCTTTTAAAATATAAAAACCATTCTTGGCTTGAGGGCCTACAGAAATAGGCCCTGGGCCATACTTTGCTGGCCCCTGCTGCAAACTCTGAAACCTGAGATCTTGATTAATAGCATGCTACTTATAAATCAGAATTGTAATTGAGCAAGATGTATTCCTTATAGGCTTTTATAAGGCTTATTTTAACATCAAAACAGAAACAAAACAACTTCAAAGCTGCCTTAGTGAAAATATTTATTCAGCAGATTTTTAAAGCACCTACCACATGTGTAGACAGTATTCTAAGCTGTAGAGATTTAACAGTGCACAAAATAGACGAAACAAAACCAAAACCAAAACCACCCACCCCCCAAAAACCTCTGCCCTCATGGAGTTTGCATTCAGTTTTTGTGTGTGGGTGTGTACTGGCAATGCACATTTCTTGTTTTTCCTCATTTAGTGACATGTTTTATCTACCACAAGTTGTTTTCATATTAATTGCAGACCAAGCATTCTTTCTTGAAAACTTGATAAAAAATGCAGC
The DNA here is from genome assembly GCF_057802395.1 of Ceratotherium simum simum. Classification (NCBI taxonomy): domain Eukaryota; kingdom Metazoa; phylum Chordata; class Mammalia; order Perissodactyla; family Rhinocerotidae; genus Ceratotherium; species Ceratotherium simum. The sequence continues at coordinate 13,039,292 of NC_141937.1, read as the reverse complement.
AAAGGGGGCAAACTTTTAAAAGTTTGGCTCATTGTTTCCCACCTCTCCTTTTTTGTGAAGTGTGATTTTCATTTGAAAATGATTCTGTCATGATGCTTTGACAGTGTATCTACACTAACTTACTAAAGGAAGACAGTTACGTAAAACCTCACTGATTGGGACAAAGAACTCAGACTTAATTTAGTGATAAGTGCAAGTCTATTATAGAATCTTTTAAAAAATGTTATTCAAGTACATCACAGTAATTCAGCTACTCTTTCTTTAAGGCTTTAATGAATAAATGAGAATGAGAATGATTCTTAAAATACTATCCAAAGTTGAGAACTACTGTGAAAGTAGTTGCTTATGTTAATTTTCTTGACATAGGGAGAAAGTCTCCTGACAGTGCTAATACTCATTTACATAATAACTCAAAGAACTATGTGCAGGTTCTCTAGCTTGTTCCTGGCTAAATATCAACACCTTTGAATAAAAAATCATCAAAATGAGTTTTTACCATGTTATATATTTGTTGCTGACATGACTTCTATCTATATTTGAGTAGTTTTTCTGTAAGCATGTAATAAACCAGCAAGTACCTTTTTTTTTAAAGCTTTATTTAGATATGAGTAACTGCTTTTATAAGGATTATTAACATTTTTAGCTTTTTTTACACCAAGAAAAGTGGTTTTTATTTTTTTTATTTTTAGCAATTCCTCTTTGGAGCAGAATTTTCAAAATTCTTGTTTCTATTCTATCAGAGAACCCAAGAACCTCTTTTAGAGGCTTATCTCTGCCTTGGTGGCAATTACAAGAACAAGGGTTGTGACCAACTTAGCTGAAGAGTATTGACATCCTAAAGGAGTTGGCCAGAGCCTGCCACATCATTCCTTGTGCAAAATTTCCCAATCAGTACTTTGATTCATTTACAAAATCAAAGGATTAGATGTCTTAGGCCTTTTAGAACTGTAACAATTAATGATTCCAAATAATTCTGTGAGTGCTTCCTTTATTTTGTTAGTCCTTCAAGATTGTCAGACTTTTTTTTCTCATTTTAATTACAATTTTTGAATTATTAGAATGCAATAATAGCTCATGAAGGTTTTAATGTAATAGTAACTAGTGGTTGGAAAGAATGCTAGGAAGTAGCTGCTGGTTGTGGTTGTTTGAGCTTTGTTGTTAATGCATATTTGCCATCTATCAGGCATTGTATTTTGCAGAGTGGTTACCAGCATTAATTAGATACCTGCATCCTTTTTCTTGGACAGCTCACATTTTAATAGGGGTGGGGGTGGGAATGGATTATCACAGAGTTAGGAGGTAGTGTGATGAATATTATGATACAAAGAGTAATGATGTAGCCTGTGTATGCCGTGTACACTCTTCTGTGTATATCATGGTGTACACAGTATGAGGGAGGAGACATTGTGTGAGGCAAAGGATAAAGAACATTTTCAAGGAAATGGAGATTTGGGGTGGGAAGGGGTTGGGAGGAGTGATGGAGAATTAGGCAAGGATCTTCTAAAGGGCCTTTGTGTACTATGCACAGACCTCCTTTTTAATCAGAAGGGAGTGGAAAGTCTAAAGGGTTTTAAATGAAAGCACAAGTTTTAAATTTGTGTTTTAGAAAAATGATTATCTTTGTGGAGCAGAGCAATGGAGGGGTGAGATTGGGGGAAGGAAGGTTAAATTAGTATAGAGAAGGTGAAGGGCTCAACTAGAGTAATGGGAAGAAGAGGAAGGGATGAATGCAAGAGAAATTTGGTAATAATAGGGAGCTGGATGTGAGGAAAAGGGTGGTGCTAGGGTTTGGCTAAGTGACAAGGTAGATAAAATGGTACGGTACCAGTCATTAAGATGGGCAAATCAGGAGGGGCAAAAAACGAGGAGAAAGATAATTTGGTGGGTTGGGTTGGATGGGGGATCATTTTTTCCACCTAGACTAAAAAGATCTTCCGTATGGAAAGAGATTTGGAACCACCCATATTTCAACCACCCAAAGACACTTAACTATTACTGTGTTGTTGAATACAGTAGTAGTTTTGTGCATCTTGAAGGTTTGGTGCCTGTGGAACATCAAGGTGGAGACACACAGCTGAGTTGATAGGTCAGGCACCTGGACAGAATGGGCTAGAGGTGAAGATTAGGAGACGGTGCAGTCGTCGAGGAAGATGAGGTAGAGGAAGAAGAGAAGCAGGCTTCGGACAGAATCTTGTAGAATCGTTAATCTTCCTCGTTTTTTTGTTTTTTTTTTAGATAAGGCTTTGACCTTTTTTTCCTACCACACGGTATTTGTGAATATGAGACATTTAAAAGCAACTCGGCATGAAATATGCTTGATTTTAAATTCTGCTTATGTGGCCAGATGTTCTTGTATGCAGTTAAAATTTAAGTAGTAAATTGAATCATCTGAATAAAATTAAAGATTTAAATTTTGTTTAATGAGATTTTATTAGAATTCCTTAACGTTAAGCCTTTTCATATCATTTAGCATTTTATTAGCATCCTCTTAGTCACTAATTCTTTACCTTAACTCTGTCTGTATAACTGATTTAATTGTGAACATGGAGTTGTGAATTTAAAGACTATATCATTAAAAATAGAACCCATATTTACTTGAGAAATTCCAGCTAATATGGTTTATAGGCATTTGTTATGAAGAGGATAAACAAATGAATTATTCTTTCTCTTGTTCTCGTTTTGGCCATTTCACCGTTATTAGTACTTTTTTAAAAATTAAGAGGAGGTAAAATTCACATCTTTCCTTTATGTTTACAGAAAGACATAGGAATGAACTGAAATTAAACAAAGATGAATTGTTTGGATCCCAGGGAAAATTTAAAGTGGAGAGTTATTTTTATATTTGTGCGTGCTTGTTTATATTTATGTATTTTGTTTTCTTCCTTGGAGAATCATTTCTATTCTCTTTGATTTTAGAACAGGGTAGCTAAAGACCGTTACAGTCATGTTATGCTTTTGTAGCTATAGGCAAAACTAAAGTTCGTGGTTATATGATATGGTTCCTTGTTTACGTCCATGCTTAAACTTGATTTCTAGAAATTAACAAATTTTAGACCTGAAAGACTTGTGATAGTATATCATTTAACAGACTTATTTTACAGATGAAGAATCAAGGCCCAGAGATGCTGAAACTTGTTCAGAGTCACGGCTTATCAGAGGCACATAGTGGCCAAATTAGAAGAAATTTCTGCATTCTGTGTCTTAGTTCATTGTTGTTTTCAGTTTTTCAGTCTGGATTTTTTGAGTGAGATTTTGGTAGTGTTTATGTATGTTGGAGGTGGAGAAGGAGTGTGAATTGGTGATTTTTAGTAGATTATCATTTCATGCTAATAGCCATGGGCCAGGACAAGGAGCAAACTACTGTACTGCCACTCTCCTGCTTATAAAGTAGGGTGTTATGGGAAATAGGCATTCCTTGGCAAGGAAGTCTTGTGTAGTAACACACCCACGTAGCCAGCAGTTCTCTAGCAACTCAGTGCTCTGCAGAAAAGTTAAAAAAGCCCTTGAGTACAAAGTTCACATCTTTTGTACCTTCTTTGTAGGAGAGGAGTGCAGTTACTCTATAAGCCTGTATCCTTAGCATGTTTCTAATTTTCCTATTTTAGTAATGGTGGCTACTTTGAAACAACTTCCTTTAGATTTTCACATGAAGACTTCTGTTTAGAAGCCTCTCGGTATAGGTGTTTTAAAGCATGACAAGGCTACAAAGTTAATATGGTTGCTGTCAAAGTAAGATGTGATAGATTACAGTTGGCAAGGAAGGAGATAGTTGTTTTATCATTTGTAGAAGGGGATTGGACAAGATAATCTTTAGGTTTTCTTTAATATTAACTCTAATGAACAAGTTTTCTAATGAATTTTTCTTAGCTTCAGTTTACTCATTTTAAAAATAGGGATAACGATACCTTCCCTGACTACCTTTCAGAATTGGTTTAAATATTTAAAATATTGTCTGGTTTTGAAATATTAAAAAAAACTTTTTAAAAAAATATTTTAAATATTTAAAAACTTTGAAGATATAAAATTATAAAATAATTTCATAAAGTGTTTGGAAAGCCAAAGAATACTAGTTCTAATACTCTTAGTTTTCTAAAATAAGTTTTTTCTAAAATATTCTTCCTAGAGAAAAGTAAAGAATACTAAGGAAAAGTAGTTTAAAAAAAGCTGCAACTGGGAACATATAGCATCATTGTGGAGATCTCTGTCGTCCTGAAAAGTATCTTCATATTATAGCATACTTTAATAATGGGTAAAAGTTATAGAGATTATGAGTTATAAAGAAAGTGCTGGGTTATGATCAGCATGTTTTCCAAATTGGAGAAATAGTTGAACAAAACTTTTGACCAGCATACAGTAACAAAATACAGACCATGATGTGTTTTGGGCCAGTATTGTTGGTCGTTGTCATTTATAAGAATTTCAGGGTTTTGCTAAATGCATCAAGGCTTTTAAGAAAATCAATTTTAAACAGTTATTAGGAGTATGATTTTGCACCAGAATATATAGTTTAAAGTGTCTATTTCACATATATTCATATACATATTTACAATATTTATATGTGTACATAGATGCATATAGAAAATGCTTGAAGGCAGCCTACCAGCCTTTTAACAGTGGTTATTTCTCAAGAGAGCCGTAGGTGGGTAGGGTACAGTGAAGGAGAGTTTTCTTTTGTTTTTTTAAATTTTTTCCTTTTCTTTTTTTTTTTAATTTAATTAATTAATTTATTTTCCCCCCAAAGCCCCAGTAGATAGTTGTATGTCATAGCTGCACATCCTTCTAGTTGCTGTATGTGGGACGTGGCCTCAGCATGGCCGGAGAAGCAGTGCGCGCCCGGGATCCGAACCCGGGCCGCCAGCAGTGGAGCGCGCGCACTTAACCGCTGAGCCACGGGGCCGGCCCGAGAGCTTTCAATACTTGGAATTTTTCAGAGTTAGCATTTATTACCGTATTACTTTTGTAATATTTCCCTCAAACTCAAAAATGTGTCTTAGCTCTTGCGAGTTGATCTATTTTAATATTATTTGAATTAAATCCTTTAGAGAAAGTGAGCTTCCTTGTTAAGGGTTGGAAGACTCTTAAACCTTATTGAGGATTGTTTAAAATTCATGTTTAAATGGAATTTATTTAGCTGTTATTTGATCTTTAGACATATAAACTTTATAATCTGTTGTCTGTTGATTAAAATCTTCTTTGTTATTAGTTAGTTTGATGCTATAAAATGGTATGTCTGTACAATCATTTACCATGTTACTCAGTTACTCAGTTGTGTCTATTTAGTTGGTTGCTAGCTGGTGCACTTTTTTTTTTTTGTTTTTGGAAACTCTGAGTGTCTGGGTAGCCAGAAGAACTGAGTTTGAGACATGGTTCTGTGGCTTAATACCAGTCTGAATTTAGTTAGTTCACTTACCCTAAGTTTATATATCTATAAAATGAGAATAATAAGTATTAATCTTATTGAGCCTTTCTGAAGGTGAAAGTGATTATAGCATTGGTGACAGTGCTTAATAATTAACAAAATGCCATAGAGATGAAAAGTAATATTTACTACGATCTTTCTCCTTTATCATGCTACTGCATGATAAAGGTCCCTTTTTTAGTCTTTGTATTTGTTGCTCTCATTTCTGAAGTGATTGTGCCCTAAGGTCTAGTATGCTCTTTTCTACTTACTCTCTCATGTAGTCTTCAGTATTTATTCTTTGTCTCTTCAACTATTATCTCTTTAGGAATAACTTGTATTTTTGCTTTTCTCTTCTGGGATTTAGTCCCATATCTTCTTGGTGTTTTGTGTATGTGTACATGAAGTAGTATTGTTATCACCCCAAATCTAAACTTGTCTTTTTTCCACACACTTCTTACTTTTTTAGACCTCCTTTTTATGTCTTTAGTAAAATTATGTTTCCAAACACTCAGAGTTGAAAACTTGGAATTTTCCTAGATGCCTCTCTTTTGTCTGTATCTTTTCAGTTGTGAAATCCAGTGCATTATTTTTTAAAATGTTCTGCATCCTTCACTTCCTTTTTATTCTCAGTATTAAGAAATAAAGTATTAAATACACAAAGTATAAATAAAATATTAAAAATAAAGTACTAATACTTTAGTCCATGTCCCCATCACTTCTCCTTGGTTTGTTATTAAAGTCAGTTTTTTTTTTTTTTTAACAAGCTTTTTTCCCCCCCCAAAGCCCCAGTGCATAGTTGTATATCCTAGTTGTAGGTAAAGTCAGTTTTTAATTGGCTTTTAATTTACTATTCTCTGTTCTCTCAAGTTCATACAGTAGAACTAAATTTATTTTTAGATTACTAGATTAATTTTTACTAGATTAGTTTCTTCAAACAACTATTTTGCTTGAATCACTTTGTACTTTAAAAACCTTTCAGATTACCTTCGCCTTCAGCTGTGCAGATTTCTTAGCTATGGATTTAAGGCTATTTATAAGACTATATTTTATAAAGAAATTATTTAAAAATATTTATAAGTAAATGTATAAATATGCTTATATCTACATTGCCTATACACGATGCTGTGAAACAGGAAGATTTACTATATGCAAAGCTATGCAGGATATGTTCCCATCTATGTGTCTTTTTGTGTGTGTGTGTGAGAAAGATCAGCCCTGAGCTAACATCTGCCAGTCCTCCTCTTTTTGCTGAGGAAGACTGGCCCTGGGCTAACATCTGTGCCCATCTTCCTCTACTTTATATGGGACGCCGCCACAGCGTGGCATGACCAGCGGTACGTCGGTGCGCGCCAGGGATCCGAACCTGTGAACCCCGGGCTGCCACAGCGAAGGTTGTGCACTTAACTGCTGTGCCCCTGGGCCGGCCTGCCATCTATGTGTCTTGTTTTTGGTACTCAGTGATTCTCCAGTAGGAAAGCACAGCGTTCCGTTGAGATTCTCTAATATATTCCCATTAGGAGATAGCCACTTCTCCAGTCCTCTTTTGTAAAGAGAGATTTATTGATGAGCGTGTTAGTAAATGTAAATAGTGTGGAAGCTGAATCACAACTGTAACAGGAATGCTGTCTTTTCCCAGTCAGGCCATTTCACTTCCATTTTCTTTATTAAACCTTTTCTCTGTTGTTTCCAACTGGATGTACGTTTCATTTGTCTGAGTACCTCCCCCAGTAGCCTTTTTTATTTTGGCACTAAATCATGCCATGTGTGTTTGTTTCCATGAGGCAACGTCTTAAGGTCCACATGGATCCCCAAATTTTTAAATACCCTTTTAGGATATTATTCCTTTGTTAAATGCTTATGGGAATGTGAGGGGAGAAAAAGATGCTCAGCCACTAATAGTTAAGTAAATTGTTTCCCCATACACTGACTTTGTAATGTACACACTTCAAATTAGTGTTTCCGCATTATTACCTGTGATTACGTTTTAGAAGACCTTTGGGATCATTAGTGATAGTTGTCAGAGCTGACAATGGTAAATCTCAGAGTGCTGAGAATCTACTATATTATAATAATGGCATGTCTGTGTCCCTCCTCCTCCATCTCAGTAGATTGTTAGACGTTTCAGGTGAAGGTCTTCGTGTTATATTTTTGTTTTCTGAAGGACTTTATATTGTGCATATCTACAAGTAGCTAGTCAACATATGTTCGTTTGATTTGATTTAAGTCACCATTTAGCTTTGACCTGTAAATCAGTTGAATTTGCCTTTTTTTCCTCCAGTTCTTTGTTTTTAGTTGATTTTGCCTTGATAATAAAACTTCATTGATCTGAGTAAGAATATTGTTAGTGCTTATGATTAACTCTCAAAGTAAATTTGAAAATAGTATACAAGGATGATTATTATACAACGTTATAAATGATATTAGGGATTTTTTCAGAGTGAGACATTTTGCTGCTTTGAAATAGTTCTTTATTTCCAGGAATACATTGGCATAGGATTATAGATATAGGGTTGCAAAGATTATTAAAAGTGAAGTTCAGGGGGAGAAGGTAAGAGAGATGTGTTTCATCACCTGTGGCTTTGGTATTTCACTTCTTTGAGCAAAATGGATCTCTTGCATTCAAATGAATTTACATATGAAGAAGCTGGGTAAATTTATTTTGCTGGCTTGTGTTTGGTTACCTGATTGCCTTTGGAACCCAGTAAGCTACTTTATCAAAGTTAAGTCAGGATATATTTGAATACCTAATATGTGCAAGGAACTGTTTTAGGCATTGTGGAAGATATGAAAAAAAAGATACTGATAGTGGTAACTAATTGAGAGTTTACAGTATATGAGTCTGTGTTTTACAAAGCGGATGGATGACTGGAGAGATGGATGGATGGATGGATAGATAGATAGATAGGTAGATAGAGAAATAGACTAAACAGAAAACAAATTATAAGCAAAATAATTTTACATTGTGATTAGATTGCTATGAAGGTAATAAGCTGGGTGTATAACAGCAGAGGAGGAAGAGGATCTGTATCTCATCGGCACACACATACATACATAAATACACATATACATACATTTATATTTATATGTATATTCACCGTTGGTGGAAGGATATGATTTCAGATGTGCAAGTTACTCTTTTTTCTCATTCTTCTGACTACAACAAGGAAAAAAATCTAAGTTTCATACCACTCTGTCTTTTGCATCTCTGGGTATTTGCTAATCTTCTTTAAAAAGAGAACCAAAACAAAGATTGCACTTTAGACTCAGCTTTTGGCAAGCAGAATTGTCCAAAAAGAATTGAACCATGTTTTATTTTCCTTGTAATTAATTTTGGTATTACCTTCTACTTATGACTGTTGGCTAGAGCAGTGTCTCTCAAAAAAATCTTTACCACAACCCACAATGAGAAATATAGTTTGTGTCGTGAGCCAGTAGTCACATATGTAAATATAACAGGAACAAAGTCTCACCCAAGATTAGTCAGTGTACCACGTTATTTTCTATTTCGTTCTGTTTTATTTTAATTGGGCTAGAATTCCCTTAAGTTGTCATCTAGTGGGCTAGTTAGATTATGATTTGAAGAAAAGTAAAAAACCATTCTAGATGGAAAGAATGGCATGAAATAGAAAAAGAAATGTGTGGTGGGCCTTTTTTTTTTTAATTAAAAAAATTGTCTACGCTTAATAAATTATATTACTTGTTATAACAGATATTTTTCTGAACACTTTTCCTGTTCTTTTTGCATTTAATTCTTAGATTTATAAAGTTGTAATTATTGCAGATGTTTTGTGTGTCATATAACATATTAAACATTTCCATATTTCTCTATTAATAATGTGTGTATCACATTAACTTTCTGTCTCTTAGTATACCTTACTAAATCTCCCTTCCTGGACATTTTTTTTCCTCATATAAAATGTTGTAAAAATAGTCATGATTATGGCTCTTTCCTTCTTAACATACGTAAAGTCATTAGTAAAAATTTTATAGCTCTTGTATTTAGCACAATACTACCTTTTTCTTTCCGATATTGTATTTTTCAGTTCTGAAATTTTTATTTGGTTCTTTTTTGTGGTTTCTCTTTCTCTGATGAAAACGTCTAGCTTTGCATTTATTTCAAGAGTTTTCTCCTTTACCTTATTGAGGATGATTATAACTTCTTTAGTCTTTGATAATTCTAAAATCACTGTCGTCTTGGGGTTGGCATCTCTTGATTATCTTTTCCCTTGAGCAGTGTGGACAGATTTTCTGTGTGCGTGTGTGTGTGCTGGTATGTCAAGTTAAGTTTGGCTTGTATACTGGACATTTTCAATATCATATTGTAGGGCTTCATTAAAATTCTCTAAGAATGTTGATGTTTGTTGGTTTGCTTAGCAGGCATTCAGCTTGGTTTGGTTCAGGATGCAACTTGTCTTGCCTTTTTGTGGTGGATCCAATGTCAGTTCGATTTTCAAAGCATTTGTTTTGTTGTTTGGGTGTGCGCAGCACGTGTGCCACTCAGGAGTTAGTCTAGGCATTGGGTAGTGGTTTACGTAGATTTTAGTTCTCAAAGCCTTTGCTGGGCTTCTTTGGATCTATTTCACGCAGGCACAATTCCAGGATGAGGCCAGGACTTAAATTAGTTCACACAGAATTAGGGGATCCTCTTTTCCAGCCCTCTCTGGGATTCCCATACTCTTTCCAGATCCCAGGGCATCCTTTTCCCTGTTCTTCTGGCCAAAAAGTCGGGTTTCTCTCTAGGTTTAGCCTTCAGAGTGAAGTGGCAAGAGAAGAGAGAGAAAAAAAATGGGGACCCCCCCATCATAATTTTTGGGTCATAGGGGCCCCTTTTCCTAGTTCCTCTATCTGGAGATGGCTCTTCTTTTGGGGTTTTTGGTGCTAGTATGGCATAGTGGCTGCCCTACAACACTTATTAGGGCCAAGGGAGAAAAAGGAGAGGAGGAAAAAGAAATTTCTCTCTTACCCTCTGCCAGCATGGAGGAGTCCTTTTACCTAGTTGTCTGGTCAGACAAAGGGGATTTTCTCTACAGTTTTGCTTCTAGTATTGGCTGCACCTTTTGATTCTGCCCCCCTGGGATCATGCTGGGAGATAATAGAGGAACACAAAACTCTGTGGAAATTTACCTCCTCCCTCCCTGGCTGTCACTGGTCGTCATTCGCGTCTGACTCCAGTCTCCAGTCAGCTTGCTTTTGTACTTCTCAGAGTTCTCAGGTTGTTACTGTTTGTATTTAGTCGGGAGTGTGTGGTTGTAATCAGTAGGAGAGAGAGGCTGTAGTTGGATTACGGCATCTTGGCTTGCTGCAACTCCTGTGTACTTTTTTAGAGTATTTTTTTTTATTGATGTTTTAATAGTTTATAACGTGAAATTTTGGGTTGTACATTTTTGTTTGCCCATCACCATATATATGTCTCCCTTCACCCCTTGTGCCCACCCCCCACCCCCATTGCCCCTGGTAACCACAATACAGTTTTCTCTGTCCATGTGTTGGTTTATATTCCACATATGAGTGAGATCATACAGTGTTTGTCTTTCTCTTTCTGGCTTATTTCACTTAACATAATACCCTCCAGGCCCATCCCTGTTGTTGCAAATGGGACGATTTTGTCTTTTTTTTATGGCTGAGTAGTATTCCATTGTATATATATACACCACATTTTCTTAATCCAGTCGTCAGTCGAGGGACACTTAGGTTGCTTCCACTTCTTCGCTATAGTGAATAATGCTGCAGTGAACATAGGGATGCATAAGTCTCTTTGGATTGTTGATTTCAGGTTCATTAGATAGATTCCCAGTAGTGGGATAGCTGGATCATAGGGTGTTTCTATTTTTACTTCTTTGAGGAATCTCCATACCGTTTTCCATAGAGGCTGCACCAGTTTGCATTCCCACCAGCTGTGTATGAGGCTTCCTGTTTCTCCACATCCTAAAGAGTATTTTTTAACCCCCTTTATTCCAAGGATTTGGAAAGGGTGTGTGAATTTTTGTGTTGAATTAAAGGACCATGCAAATAAATTTTTGTGGCCTAATTTTAGTTCTTTAAAGGTGGTTTTGGGGGGAAGGTTAATTACAGTTTTTCTTTGTTACTAACACAGTTTTAAACTATACTGGAGATTAAAAAATAAATAGCTTCCTTTTTAACAGCTGTGATATTAACCTTAGACACCTGCCATACTTGAGAAATGGGATATTCTTCTTAATAATATAAAAGGTTAATTGTTTATGTGAAAATGCTTGTAGACCATAAGAAAGGATAATTAGTTATAAAGCATATAAACATTTGTATTTGTCATAATAATCTTGCTAACACTTTTATATATCAAATTCTGCCTTTCTTTTCTTTGTTTACTAAAGGATTTCTCCCCACCCCCGAAGCTTGGTATGTAGGGTTGATCTTACTAGACAGTTGTTTGCATACTTAAGATGTATAATTTTAAGAAAATAAGCATCATTTCCCCTTAAAATATCTTGTACTTAAAAAAGGATTCTGGATTTGCGATTCTGAGAAAGATGTACAATTTTGCCTATTCTTCACCAAATAACATCGTTTATTACTTTCATTGTGTACTTAACTACACTCTGCAAACCGTGTCTGTTTGTTTATTAGAGTATTGTCCGTCTCCAAAAGCACCCCATCAGTTCCATGAGGACAGAGACCTTGTCTGCCTGTTCACAGTTGGATCCATAGTGCCTGGCTCTAATGAGTATGTTGGAATGAGTGATGACTTATTAGATTATAGATGATTTGCATTTTCTGTTATCTCTGCTTTTTTTTGTATTTTCTGCTTTTCTATACTGAAATATTTTTATAACCAGAAAAAGGGTTATAAGATTTTTTTTAAAAAAAAGATTATTTCATATGTTCGCTCACTGGTTTTTTAGGTGTTATAACATTTTAGATTTTATGCGCTTTGGTGTTTGCATTTACGTATGGTCTGTTTTTTTCAAAGATGCATTTGGAACTTTGTTCTGAAGTCTTCATACTTGCACATCATTTAGTATAAAATCAGGAGCTGTGCCTTTGTTCAAAGCCTGATCTGGGAGTCCTTGCAGAATATCTGTAACACACCCTATTGGCCTTTGCTCTTTACAAAATTCTGATTGCTCAAGAATATTGCTACTTCAGTAGAAGTTAGCCCAAGCTTATACATTTAGAGCCTTATTTCAGACATTTTTTACAAAGAAATTTACTTTAAAAATCTTAGGAAAAAGTCACTATTGGTCACGTTATTATTTTACAATGTGCTTTTCTTAATGTTGACTCTGCTACTGTTAATTTTTTTTTTTTTTTGAAGATTTTATTGATTTATTTTTTTCCCCCCAAAGCCCCAGTAGATAGTTGTATGTCATAGCTGCACATCCTTCTAGTTGCTGTATGTGGGACTCGGCCTCAGGATGGACAGAGAAGTGGTGCCTCGGTGCGCACCCGGGATCCGAACCCGGGCCACCAGCATCAGAGCGTGCGCACTTAACCACCAAGCCACGGGGCCGGCCCTTCACTAAAACTTTTGAAGTGAAGAGTTTGCTTGAAATAAGCATAAAGTACGACATTTTTGTTAAGTTTCGGGTAATGAGCTTCTGTCAGTGCATAGATGAGGGAGGACGTGAGTGTACTTTCCAGAGACATGAGATTGCAGTGTTTATCCAAAAAAAGTGCACATTTGATCGAGAAATATTGCCCAAATTCAGGGGTTGGCCTGCAAATTTTGTAGGTAAGTTCTGTTGGAATGCACCCTGCCCATTCATATAAGAATTGTTTGTGGCCACTTTGTGGCTACAGGGGTAGAGCTAGGTAATGTGATAAGAGACCATGTGACCTCAAAAGCCTAAAATATTTACTGTGCTGATAATGGACAACTTTAAAAATCTTTATTAGAAATAAGTTTTTTGGTGGAATAGCCAGCAGTAACTAAGCTGTCTCAGTTTAGGCAAAAGATTCCTCCAACCTTGATTAAAGTCATTAGAAACTGATTTGATTTGAAGAAGTTGTTTTCAGATCTAAAAACATGCATTGATGTGGTGCCTACAAGAGATAATATACAAATTTAAAATGTTAGTAGTTCAAAGAGCACTGTTCAGTGTACCTGAGGGGAGTTGAAACATAAAGAATGAATGAATTAAACTGAAAACCCGGGTTGTGTAGTGTCTTTCCTTTGAATTGGTAAGTCTTGAGTAGCCAAAGGAAAGGGCTTCTTTTCAGTCACAGGCATCAGATGGATATAGAGAGTTTTATAAGTAAAGGGTTGTCACACGAGATTAGGTAACATTAGAACATAGCGTAGGAGGGGAAGAAGCTTGGATTTGGGAAGCAGAGTTCAGACACAGCAGGTATCGATAGCCCTAGAAAAGTTAAAATAGTCTTAACTGAGGGAATAATTTGATGGAACAAACTAAAAGTCTAAAACACTTGAGACTTGGGAAAACATGGTAGCAGGGACCCAGACCACAAGAAATAGACTGGTGAAATTAAAACCTATGCATGAGAAAACTGGGTGTCTGGAGAGCACGCAGCTGTAGTCTTCTGATCCAAGCGTGGGAATGGGAATTGTCAGGCAAAGGAGAAGAAAGGTACCAGAATCAACTTTCATTCTTCTCCAACATTTTCCAGAGTAAAACTGTGATGTGTTTTCTGCCCTGGATCAAGTTTTGAGATTATAGAATTACATTCCCAGTTCTTGGTGGCAGGTTGATATATCTGATTAGAATGAGGATTGGAATGAAGCTTAGTACTTCCTAATGGCAGTGTTATAGCAATATTAACAAGTTATCAGTTGGATAATAAAGGTTTATTATTGAATGCTTGCTGTGTTTCAGACATTGTGTCTTATCCTGTAGATTTAAAGATTAAATAGTCTTTTCATATACATTGAATTATTTATAGAAGATTTTAAAAAGCTTCAAATGGGCTGGCAGCATATTTCATCACTATTTTCTTTTTCTGAAATACTGAATGTTATAGGTGACATTCATAAAATTTTCAACAAATAGCCTTTGATGGAGGCCCTAGAGGATTGAGTTTGATGCTGAGGGTTGAGCGATGGTGGAAGATAGAACACTTAAATTTGGAGATGGAAATTGAACAGAAGGAAAACTGGATGATGACAAGCTGTCTGTGAAGTCATTTGCTCGAGTCACATTAGTTCATTAAGTGTATAAATTTATACTCCACCTGTTTAAAAAAGAACTTTGAAGCAACTTAGTTAAAATTAAACACTGTTGAAAATATATTTCATTTTTGTATACAACAAAACTAGTTAAATATGGCAGAAAAGTTGATGTCAGTAGACAGTTGAGATCTAGGTTCAGACTGGGAAACACTAGCAAGATCCTGAGAACCCAAGCCACAAGAAGGAGAAAACATGTTAAATCATCCCTTTTTGATAAAAAGTAAGCACACGAGAACTAGCTGAATCATTCTGTTTCTGAATTCAAGGAGAAAATATTTTGTGAATTCTTACATTAGGAACTTTTTGGGTAAAGATGATCATTTCTTTAACAGATTGATAAAAGATAATGTTCTAGGGGAAATTTTTATCAATCTTTATAAATTGAGGACTTAATATTAAATTTAGTGAAGGCATTTGGTGAGGAATTAGATGAAATGATCTATACATGTTTTCTGATGATCAGATTTAATAAAGAAATGAGAATCTGGAGCCAGCCTTGATGGCCTAGTGATTGAGGTTCAGTGGCCTGGGTTCAGTTCCCAGGCATGGAACTACACCACTGGTCTGTCAGTAGCCACGCTGTGGTGGTGGCTCACACAGAAGAACTAGAAGAACCTACAACTATGAACAACTATGTACTGGGGCTTTGGGGAGGGAAAAACAAAAGAGAGAGAGAGGAAGATTGGCAACAGATATTAGCTCAGGGCGACTCTTCCCTAGCAAAAAAAAATAGAATTTAAATGGTTAGTTGGAAGCATATGTATTAAGTGAACCTTTGAAAAGTACTTAATTACTCAGTATTTCTCTGAGTAGTACCTTAAGTTTCTGCAGTAGGTACGTTTTTAAAAGTGGGGTCTCAGAGGAGAGCTGACTTTTCAGACTGTTGAAAATGTTTTACACGTCTAAATTACATTTCTCCTACCTCATCCCCTACTTTCCACCCCCCCAAAAAAAGCAAGCAAGCAAACAAAGCTTTGATCTGCTAGAATATGAACTAGTGCTTGACTGAACTTTAGAGCTGTACCTCACAAAATGAAAGAAGGAATATATTGTCAACCATAGCAAGAACCTGACTCATCTTCATTGTCCCAGTAATATCAATTACTATAGACTGGACCTTCAAGTAACTGAGTGAATAAATGTTTGACAGATCCTTTAATAGTCATTTAAATGGAGAATGCCTACCAAAGAGAAGGATTTTAATTTTAATAATGGTAACCCTTGTGAGTGCTTCAGAGGTTTAGCAACTTGTAATAAGGGGACATAGTTGGAATTCAAATCCAGATTTTTCTGTGCAAAGCTGGGGTAATGCTGTATCTAGTATGTATTTGTTCGTTTTAATTTATTCTTAACAAATGGCTATTCTCTGCCAGACACTGACGATACAGTTTGGAGAAAAGGAAAAGATCTAAACAAAAAAGACAGGGTTTCTGTTCTTAGAGCTTATTCTCTTGTAGGAGAGGGGAGGAGTGGATCTCAGGTGAGCAGCAGCCTAGGCCTGCTAAGGAGTTCTGGGAAATTGAGCTTTGCTTTGCATGGCTTGCTGTGAACACTGTGGAATGTGTTGATGTTATTTTGCACCTGGTGAGGAGACTGGCATATGGGTAGGAATTAAGGCCCCAAGTATATTAACATTCTCTGTGACTTTGACAGAGAGAGCTTCTTAAAGGATCTGATGAGATCCTAACCCTGGTCGGGCAATATCATTCATAGGTGGACACCTCTAGCAGCTTAAAGGGAAGGACGTTTGTACTTCTCTCAGGATTGATTTCAACTTGGACAGCTCTTGGTCTACAGTTAACTTCTTATTAACCTAAACTGCATTAAAGGAACTTACATCCTTTGTCTTTTGGTGTCGGTCGTTATCACCCTTTGTGACAGTCTGTTTAAAAATCAAGTATTAGTTAAGTAATCATACAAGTAAATGTCAGATATCTGTGATGAATGCTTCAAAGGCGAATGACAGTACAATGAGAGCATAAAAGGATAGGGAAGGCTTTCCTCATTAGATGGTGCTTTAACTAATATGGATGAGTACCCATTAACTAGTCAGGAGGCCTGGTGGAGAGTATTCCAAATAGAGGGGACACACCTGTATTAAAGGCTCTGTGGCAGGGAACTGAAAAAAGACCGTTGTGTCCGGAACAGATGGCTGGGGAGGGGAGCATGTGGTGAGATGAAACTGGAAAGGTAGACAGGAGTTAGACCAGGCAGCACCTTGTACATATAGATTTTTGTGTTTATCCAAAGAGTGGGAAGTCATTGACCTTTTTAAGGGGTTAGAGGGAGTGGGTGAATATTATTCACCTGATCAGATTAGTTTTTGAAAAGATAGACATGCCACATCCAGTTTGGTTGTTTCTCTATGTGAGGGATGAAGGTAATTTGGACTAGTGGTCATGGTGGTGGTTGGAGGAGGAAGAAGAGATGAATATGGGGAAAACTGGGAGAAAAATCAATAGAATTGAATATGGATAGGTTATAAGGGGTGCTGAGCAAAAGCTATAGAGGACTCCCTAAATTTCTAGTGGATTAACCAACAAATTTTAAGTTGCTTTTAAAGTCTGTTCACGTTGTTTTTGTGTTGTTCTAATGGCCAAAGCTTAGTTTTCATTTTCAGGCTTGTAGTTAATATCTTATAGCATTGTAGTTAAAATCTTAGCATCACTGAGTACAATGCAAGTTTTAATCAGTATTCATTTAAGCTTAGTTATTTGTCTATTGCCTAATTCCCTTACCTTGTCTTTAACTGTTTTCTCTCTAGTATTATTATCCTTTGCTTATATGAGAAATTTCAAAACAAAATTTTTTTTTTGAGGGGGAAATTATTGCTAAACCTTAGATCCCTTGATTTCTAAAAAGTTTTATTGAGAGATAATTCACATAACATACAATTAACCAATTTAAAGTGTATAATCCAATGGTTTTAGTATGGTCGTACAACCATCACCACAATTAATTCTAGAGTAGTTTCATCACCCCAAAACAAATGCTGTACTCATTAGTAGTCGTTCCTCATTTCTTCCCAATTAATTTCTCCAGTTGTAGACAATCGCCAGTTGATTTTCCTTTTCTGACATTTCATATAAATGGAACTCCATAATATCTGGAGTTTTTAATTTGGCCTTTTTTATATTTAATTTTTAAATATTAAAATTTTTAATATGGCCTTTTTAACAGAATGTTTTCAAGGTTTATCTATTTTGTAGCATGTATCGTACTTCATTCCTTTTTCATGGCTAGTATTTCATTGAATGGATATGACACATTTTGCTTATCCATTCACCAGTTGATGGACATTTGGGTAGTTTCCGCTTTTTTGGTGAATTTTTTATGAATAATGTTACAGTGACCACTTATGTACAAGTTTCTGTTGTACAAGTTTCTGGAACATATATTTTCAACTCGGATATATACCTAGGCGTGGAATTGCTGGGTCATATTACCTATTACTCTGTTTGATTTTTTGTGGAACTGCCAAACTGTTTTCCAAAGCTGCTGTACCATTTTACATTCCCACTAGCAATGTATGAGGGTTCTAGTTTCTCCACATCCTTGCTAACACTTGTCTTTTTGATTATAAGCAAATAAGTGTGAAGTGATATCTCATTGTGGTTTTGATTTGCATTTCCCTGATGGCTAATGACGTTGAACTTGGTTTTTAAAAGAAAAGCAGCACTTCGATTTCATTTCTAATATAAAAATGGAAATGTTTGGTAATTTCATGTAATTGATTAGAAATAATTAGCTTTGCTGTATTTAAAATTTGTTCTTCTTTTTCATCAGTTGTATTCCCTGAATGACTACAAACCACCCATTTCTAAAGCAAAAATGACCCAAATTACTAAGGCAGCCATCAAAGCTATTAAGGTGAGTAATTTACTCTTGTGTTTCAAAAGAAATATTACACTAATATTTTGGAGGAGGGATAAATTTTTTTTTTTAATAATTTTATTTATTTATTTTTTCCCCCAAAGCCCCAGTAGACAGTTGTATGTCATAGTTGCACATCCATCTGGTTGCTGTATGTGGGACATGGCCTCAGCATAGCGGGAGAAGCGGTATGTCGGTGCACGCCCAGGATCCGAACCCGGGCCACCCGCAGCGGAGCGCGAGCGCGCGCACCAACCGCTAAGCCACGGGGCCGGCCCTTGGAGGAGGGATAATTTTTACAGATTATATATTTTCTTCCTCTTTAAAGTTAATAGGAAAAACACAAAAATGATAATCTGTCACCTGCAAACTCTCTCACCTAGAGGTAGACACTTAACGTTTTGATAAATATTTTTGCATAAATTTTGAAGCAATTATTTTTTCTTACTTAGGCAGGTAAGGTTTTAGATATAGCCACGTTATGGAGAATGTGTTTAACACTGGTATCTCTCACACTGACTTTACAAAACCTTGAAATACAAATTGGTAAAAGGTTTCTAAATAAAAATTAATGTATTGATTTTTTTTGTTATTGAATCTATTATAGATTTTAAAATAGGCCTTTATGGAAAATAACTGAGCCTCATTGTACACAGGACATCTGAACTGTGGGAAGAGGCCGCAGGCATTTAGCCATTGCTGTGATACAGTGGTTTTGAACCTGTGTTGCCTCATGGATACTTCTGAAAATCTCAGGAAAAGGTTGGACCCTCTCTAGAGAAATAAACACATGCACAAGAAATTTTGCATAAAATTTCTTGGCTTTAAGGACCTTTTGAAGCTTAACCATAGACACCTCTCCAAGAGGTTCTTGTCCCCAAAGCTAAGACTCCCTGCTTTAAAAGGGCTGTTAAGGTTGAGAAAGAATGAGTGCTTATTTTAATTAAGTAGGTCTTAACCAATGGATATTTGGGTATGTTTTCCTACTCTGCAGAAGAACATCAGCTATAACCGGAAGGACCAATTATTTAAATAAATTGTCGTTGAATAACAGCATGATCTATTTAACAAATTCCTATTTACAGAGAATCAGCCCTAGGAGAAAATTCAGATAATTAGTTGATTTTGCAGTATTCTAGTGGCCAAGGCTTGGTTTTCAGAGTTGTAGTTAATATCTTTCAGCATTGTAGTTAAAATCCCTCTATTTATATGCAGAAAATCAAAGAGGGGATAAGGACAGTGACCAGTAAACACATTTAATCCAGAGAATTCTTCAGAGAAGTGATTTTTTTTTTCAAGGTGTCTGATAGGCTTAGTATAGAATGTTTAGTCTCTTGTGCGTTGAATGTTTAGTCTCTTGTGCGTTCTTTATCTGTACTATTCTACATTGTGATCTGATCTTGATGATCATGATCCTGAGAGTTATGTATATTCTTAGCATCTTTATTCTGTGAAAATTAGTAATTGATGCATTTTACATAACTTTTTTGTTGAGCAGAATACTTTTTACTTAGAAGACCCTATAAGGTATAGGTGTTAACATTATTTTCATTTTTCAGATGTGAGAAGGGTCTAAGAGAAATTAAGTAATTTGCAGTAGTCAGAATAAATGTAGCTAGATTTGAATCCAGGTTTCTCTCAATCAGGAGTCTAAACATTATGATATACTGTGCTATTTTGATTTACTGTTACTGTTTTAAATTTTTTTAATTTTGAAAAAAATTCAAACATTGCAAAATACAAGGAGCAACACAGTCTTTTCTTAGATTTGCTAGTTAACATTTTGCTACATTTGGTTTATTTCTACACATACACACACTTCTTTTGGCTGAATCATTTACAGGTTAATTTCAGATTTCATCCATAGCACTTAATCCCTAAATACTTGAATTTGAATCTCCTAGGAACAAAAACATTTCCGAAGTAACCACAATACGCTGATCACATGCAAGAAATTTCACTTTGATGTAATACTATTATCTAATATACAGTCCACGAATATTTACCAGTTGTCTTTGTATTGACTTTAGTAGCTGTCCCCTGCACCCCTACTTTTTCAGGATCCAGTCAGGATTACAGGTTATATTCATTTATCCTGTCACCCAGCTGTTTTGTTTTATTTTTCATATCATTGGCCCTTTTGAAGAGTTCAGACCAACTGTTTTGTAGTACTGTATTATTTTATTTTTTATTTTTTTTTGTGAGGAAGATCAGCCCTGAGCTAACATCTCATGCCAGTCCTCCTCTTTTTTGCTGAGGAAGACTGGCCCTGGGCTAACATCTGTGCCCCATCTTCCTCTACTTTATATGGGACGCCGCCACAGCATGGCTTGACAAGCGGTGCGTCGATGCTCCCCCAGGATCCGAACCTGCGAACCCCGGGCCGCCGAAGTGGAGTGCATGCACTTAACTGCTGCACCACCGGGCCGGTCCCAGTTTATTTTAAACTGCATTTAGTACATACATAAATTGAGATTTGAACTGCCTTTTAAATCAGATTTAAATAATACTGTGTTTCATAGTAACGTAGTAACCGACTGAGTCGGTTTTTTACCAGTGTTTAGAGACATGATTATTTTTGATGAGTGCTTGTTAACATTGCACAGTGTCAAAAAACTTCACGGATAACCTATTGTGGAAGAAGGCCTATGTGAATTAATAAACTTTGAATTAAAGTTTAGTAAGTGGTTTTACTCTGAATTACGTATAGTACATAAAGTAATTTTAGAAGCAAGAAGCGCCGTCAAGATGTTTTCTAGAATTATTATTTAACAGAAATCATACTATGTAATTATTTAATTTTTTTTTTAATTTTTATTTATTTATTTATTTTCAACCCCAAAGCCCCAGTAGATAGTTGTATGTCATAGCTGCACATCCTTCTAGTTGCTGTGTGTGGGACGCGGACACTGCATGGCTGGAGAAGCGGTGCATCGGTGCGCGCCCAGGATCCGAACCCGGGCCGCCGGCAGCGGAGCGCGCGCACTTAACCACTAAGCCACGGGGCCGGCCCTAATATTTTGAATATTGATTTTAAATGTTTAGGTACCTATAAAGTGCCTAATAACTTTTAAGTAGTTGTTTTAGCTTTTTTACTTAAGTAACTTGCACTATTGAGTAAACTGTTACTTTATAGTAAGAAAATGTTAGCCAAGCTTAAACTTATTGTAGATTTTGATTTGGTGAATATCGGTAATGAGATTTTCCTTTATTTTTGATTTTATAAATATTAGATTTCATGGTGCAGTCCAATTGAATATTATTGTGCCTCTTCAGTCTAAGGGGATGTCCCTCAAAAGCATAATTCATGAAATCAGAAGTATAAATAGAAGCACAATTCAAGTTAGTTCCTTAAACAGAAATATGCTAGTTATACAGTTGCTATTGAGGTATTAAAATTTAAGCAGCACAAATTGTAGATACTTTTTGTTTTATCTATAATTTCCATTTTATTCATTTTCAGATTTATTCATAGTGTTGTTCATAAAACTTAAATCTAAGTTTTCTTTTAATTGATAGTGGCCCATTATCAGTTTTTAATCTATGTGCTCACTTCAGTTCTGCTGATCATTTTGACTGATCTGTTAGAACATTGTACATCACTATATCTTATTATATACACTTGCAGTTGCATTCTCCAGGAGAAGCAGAAGGAGATAAGTTGAAAACAACTCCCTTGCATACATTTATTAATGCTATTTGTTGACAGTTGTGTCATTTTTCTAGTACTTAACCCTAATTTAGCAAAAAAATACTATAGGAAATCTTTTCCTTCCATGAAACTGAGTATACATCTGCCAGTGTGCTTATCACAAGTATTTTGCTGTCAACATAGCTGTTTGTGAAAGTCTGCTTTCATAAAGATTGTGATAGAATTCTTTTGTGTCTGTGTTAGTGTAACACATTTTGGATATACTGAGCGTATACTTACTTGAAGAATCCCTGTACTAGTTAGATATCATAGCTAGTTGCTTCTGAAGGTGAGGGACATGAATGTTTGTCGCACAATTCATGATTAAAATTCATTGTTTTGATAGACCTTTGAAGCTATGTTAAACCCTATGTTTAGTGGGAAAATTCTAATCTAATCGAACAAATTTAAAAGCCATGCTTCATTTTTTTCTTTTAGTTCTATAAACATGTGGTACAGAGCGTTGAGAAATTCATTCAGAAAGTAAGTATATAATTTTCCATATATATGCTAAATGTACTATAATTTTAGATTAATGCCTTGAGCTCTTCTCTTTTAAATCAAATACCCAAGTTTAAATTGTTTTGGTGGACTGTTGAAAAGTGATTCCATTTGTTTTATTTTCTAATTAAGAAATAAAATGAACGTGTTTTTTAGTAATTCTAAAAACAATAGCTTTCAGGTGGGTGTTTTTGTTAATTTGCATTGCCATAGTGTGCATCTGTCCCTTGAAAAAAGTGGTGTCGATATGATTGATTTTTAATGAAATTATGAATTCATTGCTTTTTATAGCCTTTATAGAAATTCTTGCTTGTCATTTCAAGCTGAATGCCTAGAGAGCAGCTCTCCCTTTAGATAAAGTGTGGGTAAAATTTTGCTTATCAGCCACTTCTGCTGATTCATTTTGTCTTATCCATTAGCACATTATACATCTCAAAATCTTTTTACGTAGACCTGAAGTTCCAGTTTCCAGGGTAAGCAGAGGGAGATGAAGTTGGAAACAGCAGCCTTGCATGCATTTAGTAATGCTTTTTGTAACCAGGGCCCGAGGTGATTAGATTATAGTTCTTTGACCTCTTCTTTGTGATCAGCACCCTATTGGTGCCACAGTTTTTGGAAGGAGTACCTAAGACTTAAAACTTACAAATTGTTGCTATGGGAAATCTGTGCTTTACTGTAACTGAATTTAGGTTTTGTGCTTGCCCATGTTCATGTGCCTAGATGTAAGCAGAACCAGTTTGAGACTCAAAGGTATATGGTGTTAAGGATTCAGCAAGGATGCAAAGTGTTTCTTGAACAAAAATAGTTCATAGAGAGAAAGGTGCATGGATCAAAATGAGATTATGGTGTCACTTAAACTAGCTAGGTGACCTTGAGTAAATCAGTTAACTGTTACATGATTCAGCTTTTTTCTCTTGAAGTCTTGCTTTCTTAATAAAGTATTAGTAAAACATATTTTGAGGTGAGCAACTAGTGAATTGAGCCTAAGACACAGGGTAAAATAACAAGTATGCTGTGTGTTTTAGGTAAATCAAAGCATAAGATAAAAATGTTGGTGATTGGAAAACTTCACTCTTCTAAAACTTTTTTAAAAGTTGTTTTTAAAGGTTTGAATGTCTAAAGCAGTGCTTCTTAAACTTATTTGTGCATAGATGTTACTTAGGGATCTTGTTAAAATCCAGATTCTGATTCTGTAAGTGTGGGGAGAGACTGAGATTTTGCATTTCTAGCTGTTCCTAGATGATGTCTTTGCTGTTAGTTCAGAAACCACAATTTGAGTAGTAGGGGTTTAAAGGATAAACATGAATTTATGGATAAATGGTTTTTGATGACTTGATTTGGGGCAGGGGTACTTTTAAGAAGATATTTCAGAATCTTAGGAAGACCTTGGGTGAGCAAAATTATCTCTATCGTGAGATAGAGATAATCTGTGATGTTCGCACAATGACAGAATTGCCCAACACATTTCTCAGAACATATCCCTGTCATTAAGCGACGCATTACTGTAGTTTTATTGTAAAAAGTGCTACAACAACAAACCTCATTTAAAAAGAGTTCTTAATAGAGAAAAACGTTAAGACAAACTTAAACCAAACATAGTACAAAACAAATGGCTTTATGCCTCAGCTGTACAATCTAAGTTGAAGGTCCCAGGAGTGCCATCCTGAACTTGGAATGTATAGCCTTCAGAGGTGGTTTCTGGTACAACATTTTGCTCTTCTTCCTCTACAGAGAAATACTTCTCAATCAAGTAGAATGAAGCTTTTTACAGACTCACTTGCATGGTTCTGTAGAGCTTCAATTTTGTGTAAACCTCCATATTCTTTAGTCGTTATACTAAGTTTCTCAGTTTCACCTAGCCTCTCAGTAGCCTGGAAGATATTTGAAATGGCATCCAGAATAACCAGAATAATTTTGGTATCTTTTGTGGTGAAGAGGTTCATCAGCGGTTCTGTTATGCCGCCATGAATGAGGTGTTCTGCCGTTTGTATAGTTGGTCACTTTTGTGTCCTAAAGTCTGCCTTAGAGAGAATGCCGAGAGGAGTGGCATTCCCTAGTCAGTGTCTGGGGAAAATTTAAATGCTTTAGCCCCTATCCCTGTTTAAATCAGAAATTCAACAATGGATTAATGTAATGGTAAATTAAGTTGTATCTGTATATTTTTACTTAAACTTTCTATTTTGAGATAATTGTAGATTCACGTGTCATTTAATCAATAATAGATAATAGTGATACAGAGAGATCTCCTATACTCTTCACCTAGTTTCCCCCAGTGGTAACATCTTGTATTGCTGTAGTAAGGTATCACAACCAGGACATGGATACAATCCACCAGCCTTATTCAGATTTTACCAGGTTTACTTGCACTCGTTTGTATATATGTGTATGTAGTTCAATCCCATGTATTGATTCATATAACCTCCACCATAGTCAAGATACAGAACAGTTCCATCACCACAGGATCCATCGTGTTTCCCTTTTATATATCACACTCAACTCTCCTCCAGCCCCCATCCCTAACATCTGGCAGTCACTAATCTGTTCTCTATCTCTATCATTTTGCCATTTCAAGAATGTTCTATAATGTAGCCTTTGAAATTGGCTTGTTTTGCACAATATAATTTCCTTGAGATCTATCCAAATTGTACATGTGTCTAATAGTTCCTTTCTTTTTATTTCTTAGTAGTATTCCATGGTATGGATGTACTACAGTTTGTTTAACCATTGAGGGTCATCTGAATTGTTTCCATTTTTGCACTATTATGAATAAAGCTGCTAGGAACATTCGTGTACAGATTTTTACGTGGGTTGTTATTTCTCTGGATAGTAAGTGCATGTTCCATTTTATAAGAAACTGCCAAACTTCCAGAATGGTTATACTATTTGACATTTCCACCAGCAATGTATCATTGGTCCAGTTTCCACATTCTTGCCATCATTTGGTCTTAGGACTATTTTTCATTTTAGCCATTCTGATAGATGTGTAGTCATATCTCATTGTGATTCTAATTTGCATTTCTCTGATGGCTGATGAGTTGAACATGTTTTCACATGCAATTATTTGCCATTTTCAGTCTTGTGCCCATTTTTTAATTGGATGGTTCGTGTTTTTTTTTTTTTACTGTTGAGTTTTGAGAGTTCTTAATATATTCTAGATGTAAGTTCTTTGTCGAATATATGGTTTGCAAATATTTTTTTCCTGGTCGGTAGCTTGTCTTTTCATTCTCTTAACACAAGGCCTTTTGCAGAATAAAGATTTTTAGTTTTGATGAGGTTCCACATTGTGTGTGTATTTTTTTAATACCAGAGGAAACCTTTTTTTCCCTCTTTCCTGTTCTTACTGGAACTTGAGTACTGGCGGGGAGGGACGACAGATAAAACACAAGTAAAAGTGGAGCAGCAGTGGTTGTGGTAGGAAACCCGAAGCCCATTCCACCTGCTTTGTTTTGTGCCCCGTAGCCCTTGAGGCACTTGCACAGATGCATTGTTTTCATGGAACCCAGTTTGTGAAACCACTGGATTCGAGTATTGTTTATAGTAGGAAATACTATTTTAGCAAATTTATGAGAAAGTTCATTTGTTATGCATGTTATGTATAGTCAAATGAGATCTAAGAAAAATTTGAAGTATTATTTAATGATGGTAAACTTGTAATTTTGGGTATCACCTACCTCCAGAGCACTAGAAATTATTCAGCTTCTCTATGCTTTCCTTTACTCACCATAAACAAATAGTGCAAGAAAGGGAGAAGTGTGGCTGCAGTTTGGTAGTGTGTTATCTGTGATTCTGTGTTTTAGCTGTGAAAGATTTATAGGTAGAGTAATGAATGATGGCAATAAATGAAAAGATAAATTAACAATGTAAGATGATTTCCTATAGGCCTGGAAAATTGCTTGAAAGAATACTTTGGCCTCTAGCCTCTGGTGTGGGGTACGCAAAGAGTTGGGCACTTGGGCACGGATAGTTTGAAAGGAGTAAATTTCCAGATTCTCACTTTCTTTATGTACTTTTTACTAAAAATGCCTCTGCCCTGGGATGTTTTAGATCAGTTCTTTGTCCCACACTCTAAATTTTCGTTTCATCCATGTTAGCTCAGGGCTGATCTTCCTGACAAAAAAAAAAAGAAATAGAACTTTGACTGAAGCCAAGTGCCTCTTTCTGATCTTATCCCTCCCCAGATAAACACAGTCTGACTTTTATGTCAGTCACATCTTTGCTTGGCATTATTGTATTACTCGATAGGTCTGAATCCTTAAACAAAGCAGTTTAACCTGCTTTTTAATTTTGTATAAATGGAATCCTATAGTATGTATTCTTTTTTGTGCAGTTATTTTACTCAGTCTCATATGTTTAGGATTCATCCCTGTTTTGTGTAGCAGTACATTTCTTCTCATTGCTGTATATATTCCATTATGTGAATAAACTGCAGCTTATCCATTCTGTTGACAGACATTGTGTGTGTGTGTGTGTGTGTGTGTGTGTTTTCTGGTTTTTGAAATTATGAACAGTGCTGCTGGGAACATTCTAATAAATGTATCCTGGTGTAGCCTACGTTTCTGTGGGAGTGGAATTGCTGGGTTGTAGGTTATGCATGTCTTTAACTTGTCTGGATAATACCAAATTAATTTCATAATAGTTGTACTAATTGACACTTCCACTACCAATGAGTGAATTTGTGTCGCTCCCATCTTTACCAATACTTGGTATTGTTAGACTTAAATTTTTCTAATCTAATGAGTCTTAGTTGGAAGTTATTTAAGGGGCTGGCCCAGTGGCCTAGTGGTTAAGTTCACGCGCTCAGCTTTGGTGGGCCGGGGTTCGTAGGTTTGGATCCCGGGCATGGACCTACGCACTGCTCATCAAGCCGTGCTGTGGTGGTGTCCCATATAAAGTAGAGGGAAATGGGCACGGATGTTAGCCCAGGGCCAATCTTCCTCAGCCAAAGAGAGGAGGATTGGCAACAGATGTTAGCTTAGGGCTAATCTTGCTCTCAAAAAAAGAAAAAAAAAAGTTACTTAAGAAAGATATTACCTGGGCCAGCCCGGTGGCGCAAATGGTTAAGTGCACGTGCTGCACTGCGGCAGCCCAGGGTTCGCCGGTTCGGATCCCGGCGCGCACCAACGCACTGCTTGTTAAGCCTTGCTGTGGCGGTGTCCCATATAAAGTGGAGGAAGATGGGCACGGATGTTAGCCCAGGGCCAGTCTTCCTCAGCAAAAAAAGAGGAGGATTGGCAGATGTTAGCATAGGGCTGATCTCCTCACACACACAAAAAAAAAAACCAAGAAAGATATTACCCTAATATCACCTTCACTCAAAAAGTTAAATTCCAAGAACTCTTCAAAACTCAACAGTAAAAAAAAAACCATCCAATTAAAAAATGGGCAAAAGACATTTCACTGAAAATGGCAAATAAGCATGTGAAAACGTGTTCAACTCATCAGCCATCAGGGAAACAACTTGTTTCTCAAGATGTTTTTTAGACTCTTAAGGACTCAAGTAGAATGAATTTCTATGGTCAAAGAGCAAAATGTACCCTATTACCAAAACTAAAAAGTATTAGGTTGCTTTATGACTACAGTCACGTGACGCTTAACAACAGGGATACGTTCTGAGAAATGCGTCGTTGGGCAATTTTGTCATTGTCCCAGCATCATAGAGTACATTGAAGAGGAACAAAACTTGCCATCCTACAATATGTCTCTTTAACACGAGGATTATTTTAGGCTGATTATTTTTTGGAAACAAAAGACTCAGAAAGTTTTTCTTGTTACCTCCCCCTTAACTGCCTAAAAGTATTGAGATGAAAAACCTGTCTCAGGAAGCAAGTTATCACCTTTGCATCACATGAACTGGGTGGTGGACAGGGAGGAACTCAGAAAAGCCTGTTGATTGGGCACTCCTCTGTGTTCTGTTTTTCTGTGGCCAAAGAAGCACTGGTTTTCCAGACGTTGGCTGCTTTTCACCTACCTGTGAATTGCTTTCCTTCCCTTTGAAGTCCCTGACTCTCTCCACCCCCAACATCCTTTGTCTTTAGCTAAGGATGGTATTTAAGATGAGGGCTTTGGCCATTTTGGCAAGTTACTCAGTTTTCCTTGGCTTCTCCCATGTATACATGTTATTAAACTTTTGTTTTTTTCTCGTTTATCTGTCTCATGTCAATTTAATTCTTAGACCAGCCAGAAGAACTTAGAACAGTAGAGGAAAATTTCATCCTCCCCTACAGTACTTACACAAACATAGATGGTGTAGTTTACTACATACCTAGGCTTTAAGGTACTAATCATATGGGACCAATATTGTGTTTGTGGTCTGTCATTGACCAAAATGTCATTATGTGGCACACAACTGTGCAGTTAATTTTCTTCAGAGTCAGTATTATCACATCTAGTTCAATCTCAGTTATTTTACTAAGTTGTGTATTAAATTTGGATTTTTTTAGCTTGTTTCATCAGGAACTGGGATATTTTTTTCTTGTTTCTCGTCTCCCTTCTCCTGTAGTTGTACAGTGACACTCCATGTCAGTGAAGAACACAGTCACTTTCTGTGTCTTGCTTCCTTACTGGTGTGTCCAAGGCCCTCTGAATATGAAGAGGAGAGGAGTTAGTGATTCTCCATTATCCTCTTCTGGCTTAGGTATTGTGGAAATAGAATTGCTGTTGTGGAATTTCTGAGGTTCCACACTTTTTGGAAAACTTGAATTATCAGAAAATGAAAATGACATAAAAGTAGTGTGTTTGCCATCTGGAAGAAAATATCACTTGATTTTTCCACTTATTTTGTATTAATATCTCTAATTTGTTATGTAATTAAATGTTATTTCCTTAAGAAATACTGTGTAGATTGGTTCAAAGTTATCAGTGAAGATCTTGTAGGCCCAGTTAAGAGTATTGTATGTGTGTAGTTCTTGTTGAACCTTCCTTCCCAATCTGTATACCTTTTTTTCCTTTTTTTGTCTTATTGCCTTAGCTAGGACTTCCATGATGTTGAACAGCGTGGTGAGAGGGGGCGTCTATACCTTGTTGTTATCCATACCTGATCTTAGTGGGAAAACTAGTTTGTCACCGTGTAGTATGATGTTAGTTGTAGGTTTTTTGTAGAGCCTGTACCTCTGGATTGTGGACTTCACATGTGCTTCTCAGTTTTTTCTGACCTCCCTTTATTGGGACAGAATGGCTACAGTGGGCTGGAGTTGAGTATTTCCCTTCCCTGAGGTCAGTTACATTCTGGTTAAACCCCAGCAGATTAGGCTTTGGTTAAATAGTTTCTCCTGAGGGCAGAGTTTGTTAAGAACAGAATGCTATTAGCTGTCTGAAAATGGTTCCTCTTCCACTCCCTCTGCCGGAAGCATGAGATGATTTTTTTCAGGTATTCACTGTGAAAACTCTGTGTCCTGGGGCAGCCCTCTTTTCATACATGCTGCCCTCAGCTTCCGTCAGTGCTTTGCAAGTACAGCCACATGCCCCTGTTGTTACTATTCTAGCTTTGTGTTCTTTAATATCAACTTTTAGTAGCTGAAAGTGCTAGCACAAATTCTGATAATAGAATCATTATATAAAGTATGTTCATATATTGCAAAGTAAGAGGTCCGACTCACCTAGAGGGTCCTTAAAAACCCTGACTCATGGTGGTATTCAGATAACAACTTGGCTAACGTTAGAATGAAAATCACGCAAATATATTTAAACGTGCATTCTCCCTATCTCTTATTGCCTTCTTCCCCAGAAAAGTGCTATTTCTCTGCAGCACAAGAAATTGGAAATTACTAGTACGTAGTTTGAAGATGGTATAACTGAAAATTTATTATGACGTACCCTTTTTTTTTTTTAATTCAGAAGTAAAAAACACCTCATGCCATTGGAAAGCCTTAGGAATTCTTGTTTTCAGTGCTGATAGAACGTGAAGAAGAATTTGAAAAAACATTTCAGGTTTTTGATCTTAATTCTTTTCTCAAGTTTTTAGTTGGTGACTTAGCCAAGTTTACCCAGTATTGTTATTTTAAAATAGTAAATCATACTTAATTTTTTTTTCTCACTTTTTGTGGCAAAAATGCCTAATCTACCAGTGAGGGAAATTCCATCCCACAACATCTTAACAGATAGTGTGTCAAAAGATACTGTGGGTGAAGAAACGTTTTTTCATTGGGGCTGTAGCTTGCTACTAAAACTGCTAGTATATTTTTGAAGCTTTGGAATCTTCACAGTAAGCAAGAAAGACCCATGTATTGTATTTTGCATTCCTGATTCTTCTGTATTGTGAGTTTGTAATCTGAGTTTTTGATATAAATCAAAGGAAAAGGTATCATTGTATTTTAAAAAAAAACTCAGTGCGTTAATTACTTGCGTTACTTACCATTCAGTATTAGTTTTTGAAGTCTTACCAGCAGCTTATAAATTCTATTCAGCCTTACTCTCAAGATAATGATTTATATAAAATAATACATTACACCTCAGATTATTTTCTATCTTTGGGAAAATTAAAATCCCAATAAGTCAGTTAATAAATAATTATTAATCACTTGTCTGTGAGATATAATTACTTATCTAGAGAATTTTTAACAAAATTTTTAACAAAAGATAATTTTTAACAAAATGAATGTCCTGTTTTTCACTAAGTTGTAAAAACGTTCTGCTCTTTACTGAGGTGTATTATTTGCCTGGCTAGGTAGATGTTTCTTTGAATGTATGGTAGTCAAAGGAAGATTGGCCAGATATATGAACTGAAGGACAGGTATGCTAGATTTTGGGGGAACATGAGGGAAAACTATTTCAGACTTTCAAAAATGATAATTGAACAGGGAAGACATTTTTGAACAAATGTAGGTAGGTTAAACCTAAAACTTTAATGTCCAAATACCAACATTATTGCTCTTTTGTGAAATACTTCAAGTACTTAACCCACCAGTATCTTGCAATAGATAACTTGTGAGTTGGTGCTAAAGGTCTCTTCATTTTCTTGACTTAATAAAGACCTTAAAGAGAATGTTCTTAAAAAGGATTTGAAGGAACAAAAGAAGCATCATATCTTGTCTTTTTGCAGAATGAAATTACTCATTGTCTTGGCTGAAAATCCTGTTAGAAACGTGTATGTGTGTGTTGGGAGTGAATTGAGAATCCTTTTCTTATTGGTACTCAAGTTTCCAGGAAGAGTTTTTCAAGAATGCAATTTTGATTTAGTACCACGTATGATTCCCAGGAAATTACTTTGGGTGAAATACTTACCTAATTACACTCAAACGCTGAACCTGCTTTTTGCAGCTGTAATTCCATTTTAATCAGCCTATATTTGGGAAGCAGGTTTTCTTATGCTTCTGGATATGGAGACGAACTAGGAGCAGTAAGCTTGATAGTAAAAGGATTCTTCATTGTGCTCACCTAACTAAATAGGCTAGAAAAGCTTATGGTAAGAAAGTAGGAGACTTATGTTTCTCAATTTGGGTAATGGTTAAGAAGGTTGAAAAACATTTATCAGTGAAGTAGCTAAAAAATGTTTTCATAGGCTAGGTTCCCAGGATCATAATGGTAGTGTCTTATCTTTCTTCTAGGTGTGGTATTTGAGAAAAGTTTTGAAACTTGGGGCTCTCAGTGTATTTAGAATGTTATAATTTGGTATCTGTTCCTTTCATTAGTACAGAAACCCTTTTGTTATATGTTTCATGTCTAGAGCTCTTCTTTCCTGAATTTGCTGCTTCCTTCCACGTGGCTTTTTTTTTTTTTAATACATACTTTTTTTTTTTTGAGGAAGATTGGCCCTGCACTAACATCTATTGCCAATTTTCCTCTTTTTCTTTTTTCTCTCCAAAGCCCTGGTAGAGAGCTGTATGTCATAATTGTACATCCTTCCAGTTGTCTGTGTGGGCCACAGCCTCAGCATGGCCTGATAAGTGGTGAGTAGGTCTGTGCCCAGGATCCGAACCGGCGAACCCGGGGCTGCCGAAGCGGAATGCGCGAACTTAACCACTATACCACCAGGCTGGACCCCCATGTGGCTTTTTAAAATCATTAAACAAATTTTTTTTATTAGAACAGTGCTTTATTTATCCTTTTGTTTTTGTCATTCAAGCCAAGTGTGCAGTACTACTTTGGAACTTAGGTGATTGGCAGTTGAACTGAGTGTGTAGAGTAGCCAAGGTAGATTCTTGAAAATGCTGTTCCAGGGGCCAGCCCAGTGGCGTAGTGGTTAAGTTCGCGTGCTCTGCCTCCATGGCCTGGGGTTCGCAGGTTCAAATCCTGGGTATGGACTGACATACCGCTTGTCAAGCCACGCTGTGGCAGGCATCTCACGTGCAAAAAAAAGTAGAGGAAGATAGGCACAGATGTTAGTTCAGAGCCAGTCTTCCTCATCAAAAAAACAGAAAATGCCATTCTAAAGAAAAGATGGTGTGGAATAGTGTATGTCTGAATGTTCATTACCTCAACATGAGCAGCGTTTTCGTGTTTGGATAGGGTTTATGATGATTTTTGTCTCTCAAGAATTTTATGTTCTCATTTCCTTCTCTTCTTTTTTTTCGTCAGTGTAAACCAGAATACAAGGTACCTGGACTTTATGTTATTGACTCCATTGTACGACAATCACGACATCAGTTTGGTCAAGAAAAGGATGTTTTTGCACCCAGATTTAGTAATAACATCATTAGCACTTTCCAGAATTTATATCGTTGCCCTGGGGATGACAAGGTATGTTGTTATTTTCTTTTTTAAGTTGATATATGACTCTTTTGGTCTTAAGGAGACTCTTCAGATGATCTTAATTTATGATTTTATGTTATCCTTTACTCTTAGTTATTCTGAGTTTGAATATTTAGTTATTACACTATCCGTGCTCCTTTTTGTTCTTAGAATCTTCTTAAAGAGAGTGGAAAGATGTAGTTGATTTTGCTACCTTGTAATTTATTGAAGCAATTGGTGTTAAAGAAACTGGCTATAAGCACTTTTGGAATTTTACTGAAAGCTTATTTATTCACATACACAACCAATTTAGAATTTTGATTATTTGATCCGAGCTGATACTTACCTATTTAGTGTCTGTGAAAAATGGATTTGCCAAGCAATTATTAGGAAATAACTAACTGCATATCAAAATTCTTTTGTTGTAGAGTTTTATCAGTGCTAGAAACCACACTACTAGGTCTGCTAGATCTGAATGAGTAAATATTCTGTAACACAGAAAAAGGTGGCTTTGGACCCTGAGAATAAAAAAGGGTTGTTTATCCTCATACGTGCTCAAAGGTATTAGAAGGTTACTTATTTTGGATGCTAATTTGGAAATTTAGTGTGCTCCTCTCACAGGGTTGATTGAAATATTGATTATATAGGAAAAGGTAAGAATACATGAAGACTAGTGGTTGCTTTAAGGAAGAACCACAAAACTTAAAAGCTTACCACAAGTCTTTTACCTCATCTCAAGTACAACAAGATTAGGTAGTTTTTATTTTTAATAACTATAGTCTTTATTCAGAGAAAAATCTTTTTATAGTGGATAGATAGGGAGATAAATTTATTGTATCATTCTTTGTAAACTATTCTTAGATATGCTTCTTTTTTTTGGTGAGGAAGATCAGCCCAGAGGTAACATCTGCCAATCCTCCTCTTTTTGGTGAGGAAGACTGGCCCTGGGCTAACATCCATGCCCATCTTCCTCCACTTTATATGGGATGCCGCCACAGCATGGCTTGACAAGTGGTGCGTTGGTGTGCGCCTGGGATCCGAACCGGCGAACCCCGGGTGGCTACAGCGGAGCACGCGCACTTAACCACTTGTGCCACCGGGCTGGCCCCAGATATGCTTCTTGAGACAGAATTTTTTAAAAAAAATTACTTTGATAATTCTATGCAGGCAAAAGAATGCTTCTAATTTTAAGTGACTAATCATAATTGATTCTTAAAATAGATACCTCAGAATCCCATCTAAAATAACTTATTTGAAATTTTATGTAAACATTTTTTGAAGTAATTTAAATACTTTGGTTTAGAAATTTCACTAGTTTGGACTTGGATTTCTATCAGTTACAATGAACAAATCAGTCTTGATTTGCAGACTTCATAATAATGATGTTTCTCAGTTATAATGGCATTTAGGATATAGGAATCTTTTTTAAACCATAGTAGGAAAGATTACATTGATACTATAAACTCAGTCGTAAACTAGAGACGTGATTTGTTTGTATGTAGGTAGACACATGGGGTGATACTTGTCAGATACTGGCTAGTTTTGAGTACATGATGAGTGTCTTGGGAACTGGAAGATTTTTCTATAAAGCAAAAAAATGTACTTTCTAAGTGCACACATCTTAGAAAGAAGATACAGTCAAATCAGAAGGTCTAAAGCATTCTTTGTGTAATTTTCTTATGCTTCATTTGAAATACAGAAACTTGCACGTTAATGTAGTTTGGACAGAGTCTGAAAATTTGTCAGTGTAATATTATGAGAGTCTTAAAGATGAACCAGATCTTTATTCTTAAAATTGCTTATTTTACTATTAAAATAGATACATTTAACAGAAGTCTCTTTTTAATACTTAATTTCAGCTTCTGTGATTTATTTTTCTAATGAAGTAAGTAGCATTACAGTAGTAACTAATACTTCATGCTGTTTATAGAACTTTTTTATGGTGAACAGTTGTGAAAGAAAGTAAATTTGGTTAAACTCTTATGTGAGGAAATAACCACCCCTGTCCTTGGATTGTTTTAAAACGAAATTATTAAAATGTCACATAAGATAAAGAGTTTGTCTTGAAATTACTTATTTGTTTAAAAGATCAAGTTAAAATCAACTGTAAATATAACTTTAGTGCTGAGATGAACCCTGACTCTGCCTCAGCAGCCTTAACACAGTTCTCCAGCCAACCATAGCCATTGATCTCATTAGATTTCACGGAGAAGCTGAAACCTAGTTGTCATCCCTGCCATCTGCTAAACGTAGCTTTCGTTTACCTTCTGTATCTACCAAAATGAACATGTTTTTTTCAAATGAGTTAAGGTTAGCAAATGCAAAATTATAGAAACATAATTTCAGGGATGGAAAGTTCTAGAGAAGTATTTTAATCCATCCTTCCCATCCACTGCCCAAATAGTCTCTGTGAAATGACTGTGCTAAGGTTTTGAAAGCAAAAAATTAAAATGTCATTTTTCTTTTTTCCTCTAGAGTAAAATAGTGAGAGTATTAAACTTATGGCAGAAGAATAATGTATTTAAGAGTGAGATCATTCAGCCTCTTTTGGATATGGCAGCAGGGATTCCTCCTCCGGTTGTCACACCTGTTTTGGCCAGTACTACTGCTGCTATGAGCAATACCCCAGGTATGTTGCTTTGAGAGAGATTTGTGTTCTAAACATTTGACTCTTGCTTTTCAGGTGATTATTCGTTTATAGTATAACAATTTGACAGTACAGGAGAATTTGTCTAGCATTAGGTAATTGAAAAGAATATAATTTGAAGGAAAAATAAAATGAGAAATTATATTTGTATGTAATTTGTTTTTAAAAATTAGAAAGCTGATTTTTTTAATTCCTAGAAACAAATATAATGAACTTTGGAAAATTGGCATGTCAGTTAGGTTTTTTCTGATTCAGGCTGTCTGTAATCTTTTAAACTTGTGTATAAATCAACTTGATATTCACAGTATACTAGGGAACTTAGTATTTATAAAGAACCCTGAAAATGGTATTTAATGGAGCCAAGAATGCTTTAATAATAATCTCAAAATGATGGTTTTTTGAGGTATTTAACCAACATTTAAAATTTTTTATCATAGTCCAAGAATTACATTTAACATTTTGATATATACTTAGTTTTTGTTGTTTGTGAGTTTGTGTATACATGTATATAAGTACACACATACACACATATTTGAACAAAAATAGTTTTATATTACACATACTATTTTATAATTTTTCATCGAAGATAGTATTTTGAATGTGTCCTTATGTCATTGAATTTTCTTCTGTAGTAAGATTTTTAATGGCTGCTGAGTATTTAGGCTCCTTTAAAGTAGTAGCTTAGTTAATTGAGGACAAGTATAGACAGATCCTTTTGGTATTTTTTTTTAACCTACCTAATTCTATAATAGTTTTTCAAAATGGAGACAAAATAAAAACACTTATTTAAATATGTATATATTTTATAAAAGTGACAGAGCAAATCTCTAGTTTTTCAAGTATTTATTCACTTACCTTGTTATTGAGGTGGGTGTGATGTCTTTTTTAAAAGGAACTCCTGTGACACCCGTTACTCCAGCCAATGTGGTCCAAGGTTTACCTGATCCGTGGGTATCTCAGATAACAAGTACAGATACCCTTGCAGCTGTAGCCCAGATCTTACAAAGTCCTCAGGGCCAACAGGTGAGCAGCTTCTTTGTTATGTTGACAGTGATTTAGAACTCGATTTTCCTAATGTATTGTTTCATAAAGTACCACCTAAAGAGTATGTGTTTTTTTATTTTGTAAAAATGGGATCACACTCATATGTATATTTAGTAATGCATCATGAACACTTTTAGTCATAATTTGTGCTAAACGTTATTAGGTGCTATTGTTACTCTAGTAATGAAACAGGGAGGTCTTCTATCTTGGAGAAAATGACTTCTTATCTTACTGGAGACAGATAATAAAAAAGTATAAAACATTGTTTAGATAGTGATATATGACTTAAACAGGTAAATCTTTAGGGTGATGACTAGGTTTGGGAGAAGGGGTCAGAATTAGAGAGAGTAGCCAAGAGAAGGTGTCTTTGAGGACGTGGCATTTGAATTGAGACTTTAATGGAACTAGTCATGGCAGG
The DNA here is from genome assembly GCF_057802395.1 of Ceratotherium simum simum. Taxonomy (NCBI): domain Eukaryota; kingdom Metazoa; phylum Chordata; class Mammalia; order Perissodactyla; family Rhinocerotidae; genus Ceratotherium; species Ceratotherium simum. The sequence continues at coordinate 13,001,886 of NC_141937.1, read as the reverse complement.
ATATGAGGTTAGGCCACCCTTAGCATCTCTTTTTTTACCTGTCCTTTAAAAACCAAATTGAGTGTGATCAGTACAGTAAAACTTCCTTTCCCCACATAATCATATGGTTTCGGCCACCTGTAAGTTTTTGTTTAAATGTCACCTCAATGAGGCCTTCAAACAGCGATTTAAAACTGCAAACCCTACCTTTCTTCCCCTGTGGTCTGTTTCTCTGTCATCTGTCTTATTTTCTTCCTTAGCACTTACTACCTTCTGTTATGTTATATAATTTACTTATTTTGTTTATTCTGTCTCTTCCCACTGGAATGTATGCTGTACAAGGGCAAGGATTTTTGTTTGTTTGTTCACTGCTGTATCTCCAGTGTCTAGGTTATAACAGGTGTTCAGTACGTTTTTGTAGAATGGATGAATAATGTATAGAGGCATAACAATGTTAGGTGTACAAAAGATATTTTAGAGTTGGTTTGTCTGGGGGATAAGATGGTCTGTGCATATAAGTTGTTAGTGATAAAGTTGAAATGGTAGTCCTAAGTGTGGGACCTGGGTTTCAAAGACATAAATGGTGGGCTGAGAAGTAAAGGAGTCATATGCTAAGCAGTAGGAACTGCCAGAGATTTTTATGTTGAAGTCACATGATCTGAACAGTACTTTAATGAATGAGAGAGAAGTCTAGAGAGAGGAAATATCTTTGTTTGGTAACAGTAATAATGGAAAGAAAGTAATGAATATGTGAAAAATAGTAGGATTGTGGACTCTCTGAAAGGACAATCTCAAAAAAAAATGGGACCATTCTAGAGTTATAAAGATGTAAAAACCAATTCAGTTACAGTCTTAGATTGGATCTGGTTTCTACATTTTTGAGACAGTTGAGAGACTGAATTGGATATTAGATAAAATTATTGAATTATTAGTTTTGTGATAATGGTATTTTGAAAATAATTCATAAAGCAAATGTTCTCATTTTAAATGATACCTATTAAAATAAATACTTGGGGCAGGAGAAGGGATTTTCCAGAACAAATAGTGCAAAGAGTGTCAAGAAGACATAGTAATGGATAGAATATCAAGTCAGAGTAGAGGAAAAAGGATGCTGCAGTGATTTGAACTTGGGTGACTGAAAGAATAGCAGTGCTATTGGGGGAAAAATGGGGATGTCAGAAGGAGCAGGTAACATGTGCAAAGGAGGAATATGACATTTCCTTCCTCCCTCTTTCCCTCCCCCCTCCCCTGTGTTCCCCATCCTCCCTTTCTTCCTCTTCCTCCCTCCATCCTGTCTATTCTGGAGCTTCCTCAGTGTGGTAACTCAGCTATCATATATTTTTGTGTTATTTTCTTTGTCGTCACATTAGTAGTTTATAGTAAGTGTTTATTCGATAGCTCAATAACTTGTTTGTTTTTTAATGTTGCTATTTTAGATAGACATGAAATTATTTTGCTTATTGTCATCTTGCATGATATTTGTACCTTCTCCCACTATAAGTTGAACTTCATTTAAAAGAATACAGATGTCTTGTTTAGCAATAGCTTTGCTATTTTTATTTTTCTATTCTAAACTGATAATTTTCAGATTTAACTCAGGTTTAGATCTTGATTAGGAAAGTATAAATTACTTCTAGGATGTGCATAGGGTTTACTTAACTATGAAATATCTTCAGGATCGTATTGTTTCTCTTTTTTAAGAGGGTGGCTAAAGAGGGGGAACAGGAGTTGCTTTCAATTCTTGTTGATGCTATTCACCTTTAATTTCCTTAGTTTCAGACTCTGCTCCAAGGGACACATTGCTCATTGGCTTTCCTGTTTTCAGGAAATGTGTTATCAGATGGTAAATCTGAAAGACAGCAAAAGCAGTTACTGTCAGTGCTTGTCCTTTTACAGAGGCTAAGGAGTTAATTGAAGAAGAGATGAAAAGCTTAGTGAAAAAAATCAGTCTGCTGATGATGAATTCTTTATCTAGTTGTCATGGTATGACCAGTTTATTTTGTTTGAAGTTCTCTGACTTTCCAGAAGCAAGACAAACTTATTAAGGACTATGTTATATATAGCACACACAAAAAATCTTTTTTTAAAAAAATTAACTGTTTTGAGTTAGTATATATATGCATATTTTTTGATCTCCGAAGACTGTAGAATGACAAGTTTTATTGACTAAAAGTTTTAGGGTGGCATTCTTATAGACAAATCCCAGCGCCTGTTTGTAATAACTTTCCTTTTCTTCTCCTCCAGCTTCAGCAGTTAATACAGACTTTACAGCTACAGCAGCAGAAGCCTCAGCCTTCCATTCTGCAGGCCCTGGATGCTGGTCTTGTCGTTCAGTTGCAGGCTCTTACGGCACAGCTTACAGCTGCAGCTGCAGCAGCGAACACCCTTAATCCCTTAGAACAGGGAGTGTCTTTTAACAAGGTAGAAATTAAGATATCAAATCTGTTCTATATGAGGTATTAAATTTTATATACTATCATATGGATTCTAATTCTCTAAATTATATTTTATCATAGAACTATTTTAATATCCACTGTATTGTATAAAACATTATAGATTTTACAAAAGGTTCAAACTTAAGTAATTTTATAATTCTAGTTGAAATACTGAGTATTTTCTTTTGATTAAAGATAACTGGTCAGTAAAATTGTGTATTCACCATTGAGACAAATAATTATTTTCTGAATTTTCTAATTCCTTTTATGAATGTTACAAATATATTAATTATGGTATTCTGTGTTCTACGCTTTTAACCTACATAAATTTAAATTGTTCAGTATGTGAAAGTTCAAAGGAAAACTTCTCTACAAGTTGTCACTATACCATAATATTGATAAATTGAGGCCTAACTATAAAGGGTAGTGTTTTTAAAGTTGAAAATCTTTTATGTATACTTTATTGTGTGATATCCTCAGTATTATTAATTATAGGAATATTAAAATACCTTGGAAGTGTTATCCATATTATTTTTATTTTCCTAGGAAAATAAATATTGATTTGAGTTATTAGAGTTTTTTTTTTTGTGAGGATATCACCCCTGTGCTAACATCTGCCAATCCTCCTCTTTTTCTTTTTTTTTTTTCTCTGAGGAAGACTGGCCCTGGGCTAACATCTGTGCCCATCTTCCTCCACTTTACACGGGATGCCGCCACAGCATGGCCTGCCAAGCAGTGCGTCGGTGTGCGCCCGGGATCTGAACCGGCGAACCCCAGGCCGTTGGCAGCAGAGCGCGCACACCCAGCCGCTTGCGCCACCAGGCCGGCCCCCATTACTTAGACTTTTTTAGCCAGCAGCTTTCAAGTCTAATTTAGTCTAACTCTAAATAGCTAGACCACATAAAACGTCCTTTAAATTGATCATTTAGAAGACAGTTGAGCGTTCTCATAAGAAAACTGTCCTAGGAATAGATCCATTGATTATAGTCCTGGGTGTTTTTTATCAAGCTTTATTACCATTGGCAAACCACTTAATTATTTTAATCCTAATCTTCTCTTCTATAAAGTTTGAGTATTAGTATTTATCCTGGGAGTGTCATGATTTGTTTTGTTACATAAGGCAGTGTATGTCAAAGTACTTTAAAGAAAAGTAAAGATCCACTCATATAAAATGCTTTATTATAACATAAAATGATATAAAAGTTACATATTAAGTGATAAAGGTAAATTAATAGGATGTCAGTGGCCTTCAAAATAGCATATGTAATTTATATTTATGTGAAGCACTTTTTAATTTGTCTTTCTCCTTTTTTTTCCCCCACTTAGAAGTTGATAGATAGGTTTGATTTTGGGGAAGATTCTGAGCATAGTGAAGAACCCAAAAAGGAAATTCCAGCTTCTCAACTGTAAGAATCATTATTTTTCTTTATAACCATAAATTTTTTCTGTTATTTTTATGAAGACCGGGTGGGACATTGCCATCTGAACTACTAAGTGTACTTTGAATAAGTTGGGTTATTGTGTCAGGCTGTTGAGCTCTGACATGGCAGAAAGATGGTAGAGTTGCTGTCTTTTTGCCTCCCTATATTATTTTGACTCTCAGATCTTTGCAAATGGTTGGGATATATCAAAATTCTTTATAGGAAAATTGATAAATCTGATCATGATATTTTCTATCTTAGGCTTTGAGTTATTTAACTCAATTGTAAGAATATTTGAAATAATAGGGAAGAAGCTTGCTTCTAGTGCCAACGGCTTCTTCTCGGAATTATACTAAGTTCTGGAAGTGTATTAGACTAATCAAAAGTAAGTAAGGATTAGAGTTGTAGGGATTTTGTTTTTTAAAGAAATGAATTATATGTTTTTATCTCGATCAGTGATTTTTGTTGTTGTTGTATATGCAATCATGCAGAGTCCTAGGTTCTGTGGGGTTTCGTGAAAGGACCAGTGGGGAGAGACTGGGGGAGGTGGGAGATGGGAGGATGGAAGAGGGATGAGGAATGGGGAAAGCCTCTGGGAATCTTGTTTCAAACAGAGGTTATTAGTCTTATATATTGGGAAAATATATTTGAAAATATATTTATATAATACATGAAAATGCACACCCTTTTGATACAGACTCTATTTGAAAAAATTATTTGAGATCATGTAGCTCAGTGTCCTGAATAATGTAAGAATCTCCTTTAATAGTCCTATTAAGATATTTATCCAGTGTCTTAATGCCCTCTGTGACGAGAAGTTAGGTAATTGTTGTTATTGTATGTTCTTGTGTTATTGAGTCCTGTTGGATTTGCTTTCTACGTACTGATCCATTTTGCTTTCTGAAGCAAGGAAACAAATTAGCTCCAATATCTTTTGAGACATACCTTTCAATATTTGAAGATAGGTATCATTCTTCCCCTTAGGTTTATTTGCTCCAGATGAAGTACACTTTTTTCCAACTGTTTCAAGACTTCTCACCATCCTGATTGCCCATTTTGGGATGCCCTCTTTTTTGTTCACATGTCTTACCTTGTGGCACCCAGAATTCCAGGTGTATTCCAGGTGTGAATTTCCCAGAATATAGTTAAATTATTATTTCCTCTTATCTAAACACTGTTTGTGTTAACATACCTAATACTGTGAGTGCTTCTTTAAAGAAAGCAGATTAGTTTTATAAAGTTTGTGGTCAGTTACAACTGTAGATTCCACATGTACTGATTGATAGACCGTTTCTCCCTGTATCTCATAGTTAAGAGGAGTTAAAGTGACGATGTTTAAATACTTTTAACTATTTTTATAAGTGTTTTATTGAGACTTTCTTAAAATGCTCTAATGTAAAAAGTACTAATTTATATGTATTTAATAGTGTGAGACAGTAGTAACAGATCTTCATCAGAATATCCCTAACATGTTATCCGTATGTTAAAACACTCTTGAGAAGTATATTTCTTTTTTTATTTTGAAGAGTATATTTCTATTTTAACATATAAATGTTCTGAAGTATTTCATTTTCTTTGTTAGTATTTCAAAAGTAAACATTGTAGTGTGTTTCATTTAATTGGCATTTTGGTTTTCTTTTAGTATTTAGTTATTTTCATATTATCTTTATTGGGTTTTAAAATATATTTTTACTTGTTTTTCCTTTTAGTTCTCATGTTTCGGAATCTGTGAACAATTCCATTTTTCATCAGATAGCAGAACAACTACAGCAGCAAAACCTTGAACATCTCAGACAGCAACTCCTAGAACAGCAACAGCCTCAAAAGGTCTGTAACTCCATCTTGTGGTCATCAGAGTTATTGCTATCTGTGTTCTGTAAATTGTTGTTTCTTAAGTATGTTGATTTTTCTTCAGCTGTTTACTACTAGGAAGATCAGTCTTTTCAGGATCTTTAGTTTTTTTTTGGAATCAAAATGTGTTCTGGGCCGGCCCCGTGGCTTAGCGGTTAAGTGCGCGCGTTCCGCTGCTGGTGGCCCGGGTTCAGGTCCTGGGCGCACGACGACGCACTGCTTCTCCGGCCATGCTGCGGCCGCGTCCCACGTGGAGCAGCTGGAAGGATGTGCAACTGTGACATGCAGCTGTCTGCTGGGGCTTTAGGGAAAAAACAAAAAAGGAGGAGGATTGGCAGTAGATGTTGGCTCAGAGCCCGTCTTCCTCAGCACAAGGAGGAGGATTAGCATGGATGTTAGCTCAGGGCTGATCTTCCTCACCAAAAAAAAAAAAAATGTGTTCTGGCAACTTATGAATCCATTGAGAGCATTGTAGAAATTAATTTCAGTGTACTGGGAGTGGAGAACAGAAGACAGAGGTGGTATTTCAGTATTACAACTTAAAACTTCAAATGTTCTGGGGCCGGGCCCATGGCGTAGTGGTTAACTGCACGGGCTCCGCTGCTGGTGGCCCTGGTTTGGATCCCGGGCACGCACCGATGCATCACTTGTCAGGCCATGCTGTGGCGGTGTCCCATATAAAGTGGAGGGAGATGGGCACTCATGTTAGCCCAGGGCCAGTCTTCCTCAGCAAAAAGAGGAGGATTGGCATGGATGCTAGCTCAGGGCTGATCTTGCTCACAAAAAAAAAAAAACAAAAAAAACTTCAAATGTTTTCTTCTCCACTCAGTTCTCTGTAAGCAAATTAATGATGATTTTGCTATTGTTGATGACAACAGGTTGCTACCCTTAATTAGGCTATTATCATGTGGCAGGAACTTTATTAGGCATGATTTCCTTTAATGCTTATGAGTTAGGCTTTTTGACTTCCATTTTACACCATAGGAAGTTGAAGCTTAGTGAAATTATACATCTAGTGCAAAAGTATACAGCTAATATTATATATCATTAGTCTTAAGACACATCCTTGGATTTTATATACAGGTAAGAATTTTTAATGACTGCTAGAGTATAACATCCCATGGAGTTGTAAGAATCTTATAAGTTTCAGGGATGATAAAATGTGAAGGAAAATCACAGTTTAGAATTGATAAAGTATGTCGAGTTGCAAAACCAGGATTAAATCCATTACAAAGTCTGTTTTTGCTTTATGAGAGAAATACTTATAGATGTAAGCTGTTTAGAATAGGAGTGTTTAGAAATTCACCTCTCTCACACTTCTTAATATTCAAAACTTTTTGGTGCTAATGAATTTAACATAATACCACAAATGTTTTAAAAGTATGAGCAGTGCGTTGTTAGACAAATGATATATGCAGAGATGAACAGAAAAGCATCTGGCCTCGAGTAACCTCTTCTCTGATGGAGCACAGACATCTGTATGAACACAAGGCAGAATTCCAGGTTCTGTAGTAAAGATACAAGTGAAGGACTGTGGGAATACAGAAGAGGGAAGAGTTGCTTTAGATTGAAGGGATAGCAAACCTTAGCCCCTGCTGGGGTCTGAACTTGTTCTTTTAACGCAAATAGTTAACATAAAATGCATATTAGTGATATTTACTAGGTTGGAACTTGTACTTGGAATTATGAGAATGGAATTGCATGCCTTGTTTTGAAGAAATAATTGTGATAGAAGTGGTTGGAGTGGGTGCATTATTTTATGTCAAGTAAATAACGCTGCCTGAGAATTCAGAAACTTGAAGATAGAGCACAATGAAGAACATTTGGATGTTATTTAAAGAAAAATACAAGTTGTAATGCAAGGAAAAGAAACAGGTTGTTGGTGATATAAAAAATCGCAGAGCTGTTATAGGGGCCAGCTGTTACAAGATAGTAGTGATGGAAGAGTTTATCCAAACAACAGATTTGTTCAGCTATAAATGTGACACTTTTGAATTGCCTTAGTTCCACTTTCATTTCAGAAGGTTTAGCAGAAGCAGTAAAATCAAGATGTGGTACTCTTGACCAGTTTGTAATTAATACCAAGTTATCAAAGTGAAAGTTACTGCGAACTTGAGGGAGAGTGATTCTGTATTAAGAATCTCACCAACCAAAAAAAAAAAAAAGAAAATAGAACTCTGGGCATAGTTAATTGCTCTATACATTATCTCCAAAATTTTAGATGATACAGTAATAAGATCCTTTTGAAAGGAGTAGGTGTTCTTAAAAGGTTCATTATTCAAAAATGGGTGATGAAGAGTGGCCGGCCCAGTAGCGTAGCAGTTAAGTTTGCGCACCCTACTTCGGCGTCCCCGGGGTTCACCGGTTCAGATCCTGGGCGTGGACCTATGCACCTTTCATCAAGCCATGCTGAGGCGGCGTCCCACATAGAGCAACTAGAAGGTTGTGCAACTATGACGTACAGCTATCTACTGGGGTTTTGGAGAGAAAACAGGGAAAAAGAAGGAAGATTGGCGACAGATGTTAGCTTAGGGCCAATCTTCCTCAAAAAAAAAAATCCACTTGCTGGATTAAGAATATGAAAAAAAATGAATGATGAAGAAAGAGCTGAAGAAAAAAAGCAACTTTTCTAATGTGTAAGGTTGATAGTGTTTAAAACCTATGATAAATTTAGAATGGAAAAGTATATCAACAGAGTAACGAATTCAATAAATTATGAAACTGGCTCTACCAAACCACTTGCCTTAATGTATTTAAGATAGGTTGAAGTATGCAGAAAAATTAAGCATTTTTGTTTATCAGTAAGCCAAATGGCTGCCTAAAAGTTATCATAGTGTCTTAGAGAAGAGAGTAGGATTGCTAGTACCACCCTATTCATCCCAGCCTGACCACACCTGGATCCGTTTTGAGGTCTAGTATCCCTGACAACAGAAAATCAATGGAAAGGGGCGTGCTTTCAGATAATGTCTGAATTGTGAAGGGACTAACAATCATGTCATTAGGGGAATGATTTCTGTTGTCTGTTGAGTAAATTGGAGTTTGTGATTTTGGTAACTTTTATCAGGATGTTCAAAAGATGTCAGGAGAGCTATAGCTCGAAATGCTGATGATGAAAATGGTAAGACTAATATAAAGAATAAAAGAATTAAAGGGTATAGAAGATTCAGCCACTTAATAATGAAGAGCTGCTAGTGAGATATGAGAAATATGTAACTTATTTTGCTTCAGTAATTTTTTATATAGGAGAATATAATAGAGTAGAATTGAAGATGATAAAACCTAAGATGGGTGATATATTAAGAGCCTTGAGTTGCTTTAAATGAGTTGATGTCTTTAGGGTCAAATAAATTGCGTTTCAGGGTATTGAGGTTGTAGGATTATTAGACTCATAAATCAAGGAAATGCTGTAGGCATAGCATGTGTGGATTTCAGTAAGGCCTTTGACAAAGTCTTTCCTGTCACTTATATGGAAAAAAATAGAGGAAAGTAGATTTATAACTGATCAAAATGTGACACTTAATGAGTGTTAATCCAGCGTTGAAAGAAGTCTCTGCTAGCTGCTGTTATCCTTGTCTTCTATTTTTTTCAATATTTTTATTGATGTTTTGCATGAAGACATCATTGAAGAAACTAGATATGTATACTAAGGATGTATGCTTAGGATGTATACCAGTATATCAGAAAAAATAGTCATTTGCCGTCTCGGTCCAGTGGATCCTTTTAAAAAATATTTTTAAGTCGTCTTACAGATAATTTACAGAAGTGATACTAAAGGGATAGGGGATAAATTGTACTAGGAATTTTAAAATAATTGAAATGTAGCAAACTTTTTGTGTCAATTAAATTCAAATGTCACATGTTCCTTTAGCAAAACAACGGTCCAGGTGCTTGTTGCAAAATATTGCAAGGTGAAGTCCTTCCTGTTATATGACTGATTGGATGAAAAGATCCTATTTTTGTCCTTAGAGATACATTTTTCTCTCATCAGTTCTTGAGTTTGAGAAATACATATAGGGTACGGTTATCTGAAAACTCATAGTCTGATGTTTCACTTAAATGTTAAATGTACCATCATCATTAGAGTCTAGAACGCTACTATCTATTTCTTTGCATTCATCTTTTACTCTGTCTAACAAGTGTGAAGTATGTTCCTTAGTCAGTTTTCTTCTCTTTGCCATTCTGGACAGAAAATGAAACATCTAAATATTAAACCATGTTCCAAGGCAAGCTGAAAGCAGACTATAGGGATGGTGTCTCCAGTCTTGTTTATACCTTCTTGAAAGATGCAGTAGTTTTGATAATGCAGTAAAACTGAATGATGATTTATTTCACTATTGAATCACCCTTCTCAACAATTCCATTGCTTTTTCTTTTTTTTTATTAGTGTTTTTTGACACAATTGAGCATAATTGATGAGTAATAATAGAAGAATTCTTGGGATGGTGAAATAGCAAAATGTTTCAATATATAGGAAAATAAGACCTCTAAGATCCCATAACATATCTTAGATGTAGTAAAGGGTCCGGTGGACTTAATGCTAATTGCAGGATAAAGGGTAAACTTTAGTTGGATTTTTAAAGTAAATTTTCTCTGTTATTCTTTTTTAGAGGTCTTATGAATAAAAGTCATGAAATTGTAATCTTGAAATAAGTAAAACTGCTCAAAAAAGAAACTCAAAAACTAAGATTGGTTGCAGTCGATCCTGGTAGTTATACCCAAGGTTTAGCCATTAAATAGAAAATCAAGGATGAACAACAAGGCAGGGGGGTGAGGGGTAGATACGAGGCTTACAGTGAATGGTGAAGTGGGAATAAACGATGTGAAGAATGTATGAGTACCGAATTAGGACCAAATAGTAAGGCTCAGGATGAAGTTGAAAATCATCTTGCTGTGTAGTTAAGAATTCTGTTGTTAAGAATACTGTTGTAAACACATAAGGCAGGACTGTACTTAAAACATGTTTATTTGATTTGTCCTGGGAGAGTATGCTTATTGACTAACACTTTGGTCAATATTGTGGTATAGAACAGGAATTTAAAAGAAATCTTTTCTAATTCTGACTTTAGCTTTAATTTATTCTTAAACCTTGAAAATGTTACCTGTCCTTGAGGAACCTGTTTCTTCATAAATTAAGAGACTTGGAACGGTTCTTTAATGTTCTTTTTGGCTCTTAATTTTTCTGCAGCTTTCTTTTCTTTCAGTTTAAATGTCACTAGAGTAAGAGTAATTTTTTTAAAAAATTTTATTGAGATAATCAACAAATAACATTGTGTAAGTTTAAGGCGTGCAACATATTGCAATATGATTACCACTGTAGTGTTAGCTAACACCTCCATCATGTCACATAGTTATCATTTATTTTTTGTGGTGGGAACAATTAAGATCTAGCCTCTTAGCAATTTTGAAGTTTATATTACAATATTGTTGTCTGTAATCACTATACTAGTATTCCTTTTACAAATAGGGAGACTGAAATTCAGAGTTCAGGTAACTTGTTTATGAGAGTCTGTAGCAAGGAAACAGTAGTTTTGAGTTGTTCTTTTCTGTTAATTATTACAGTAGTTCCCAGCTTGTGTACCACCGGTAACTATTTTTATTAATCTTTAATACCTGCAAGATAACGTGTTAGGAGAGTTTATGTAGGGAGACTTTTTTTTTTTTTCGTAATAATCGGATTTCTCATTTTTAGTCAACACCATAGTATATGTAATTGCTAATCAAGTTCATACTGAGTAGCATCATGTAAGCAGTGTCACTATATCAAGTTGCTGTAATTCTAGTCCTAGGAAAAAAAGAGGTTCAAATTTTTAAAAGTTTCTTTAATTAGGCTTCATTGCCTAACCTTTATTAGACTTTCTGAAATGTTTAACATATATCTGTGTTATTTTGTGAATTTTGTGAATTTCTAGAGATGGAGGTTGGTGGGGAGGGCAAAGTTGAGAACTGTTTTTGCTAGATCAGTTATTTTGATATTGGCATTTGAGCTTTGTTTTGCTTCTATATATGTAATATGTGACTTAGTTTTTTAATATAAAATACTTTTTGGACTTTTCATTTATAGCATTTTATAAAAATGCTAATTGCCAATGAACTTCTAGATTCATTTAACTTAGTGCCATTATATATCATTCATGATATAATCCCTTTATTAATTTTTTATAGTTTATATTTTCCACAATTAAAAATTTATTTGAAGACCTACTTGATCTTACCATTTTATTCTTATAGTCTTGTTTCCGTTTTATGGACGTGTCTCATACTTGTAAGTAAACTTGGATTTATACGTAAGTGTAATTTTAGATTGATTAGAAAAGATTGAACACGGGATTTCTTTATGTCTTGGGCTTCTTAAAAATTGTGTTGTTTAAGTGTTTAAATTTCCATTTGTAATAATAATCATTATTTCCCAATATTTTTGTATACATTCTCAATAGGCAACCCCTCAGGATAGTCAAGAAGGAACATTTGGATCAGAGCATTCTGCATCACCATCACAAGGGAGCAGTCAACAGCATTTCCTTGAACCTGAAGCAAATTTGGATGATTCCATAGATATTCAGCAACAGGTAAAAAGTAGATACTTTTCTGGGTCATAAATTTCTAAAATTAATTAGAGAAAAAATACCGTAAAATATGGTAATAACTTTTATGTAAAATATTTTATTTATCTTATGTAAAATAATGGTAATGTCTTTAATGCTTTTTCCCCCCAGTCTTCGTAAGCTCCACATTCCAACCATTTTGCTATTAGGCATTAATGCTACTATGGTGACTATTTTGTGAGGCAGAATTGTCAATAAATACTGAATCTCAACCTGGCATTTTGTTTGTTTGCTGTTCTTTTGACTTGCAAGGATATGGATATAGATGAAGGACAAGATGGAGTGGAAGAGGAGATCTTTGAACAAGAAGCAAAGAAAGTGGCTGTTCGCTCAAGATCAAGAACACATTCACGATCTCGTTCAAGGTTCTACAATAATATTTAATAGCTGTGTTTGAACTTTTGAAATGTTGGCTTTGTTTCTTTGCATCAAGATTAAAGGAAATGTTTTTCTTAGAGTGATATCTTATATTCTCTCAGAAGGAAAGTAATTCAGAATTTCAAAATACTTTGTTTTGTTTTTAATAGAATATATCTGTAGCCAGTTTTTAATAGAATATATCTGTGGCCATTTATTTGAATAATTCACAATAATTGCAGCCATATCATGAGACTTGGATTTTGGATTATACCTGATTTTAGTTAATAATATGATGACATCCGGTTTAGAATATTATTGCCTCTGAACAACAGCTAAATCAAGCTATAGAGGACAGTGTTAGAAATTCCATTGTATTTCTTGTATTTCATTTTTTTTCATGTCATAATAATACCAAAAAATGATCATAAAAATAAAACTACAGGGGCCGGGCCAGTGGTGTAGTGGTTAAGTTCGTGTGCTGTGCTTTGGCAGCTCAGGGTTCACAGGTTTGGATCCTGGGCATGGACCTACCGACACACCACTCATCAAGCCCTGCTGTGACGTTGTCCTACATACAAAATAGAGGAAGATTGGCAAAGGTGTTAGCTCAAGGCCAATCTTCCTCACCAAAAATAAATAAATAAATAAACTACAAGAATTATTTTTATAAACATTAAGCATAATATCCAATTATTATAAAACATATCCTATAAATGGTTTTCTTTGTGGACTTTTCAATATGGCTAACCCTCATTAATGTACATGCTCATTCCAATTTGAGCTGAAGGTGCCTTATTCTTAATCTGGTAAATTTTCATGTAGCACATGTACATTGTTTTTGCTACAAACTGTCTTAAAACTTAAAGTCATTAGTCTTTACCATTTTTATACCCTATTTTCTGCACATGAATACCCTTGAAAATCTGAACAGTAAATGCTGAAAGAGGGACAGTATCTTGGATGACTTTTCCAGTCATTTCTTGTTTAATAAGTTATTTGTATTTACCTCTTGCATACGAGAGCCTGTCAGTTCACCTTTCTCTAAACCCACCTCATGTCAGTGAGTTATCTTGCTAAGCAATTACAGTGTCAGTGCTGAAAACTTCTTTGTCTTAGTGGCTTCTTTGTCTTAGCAACACCTCCTTATTAAGCATTTTGAAGAGAGTTCGATGGCATATGGTTGACAGGGAGAAAAAAACAGTGTTTCGGTATCACCTTATATTGTAACATCAAGCACCATGAAATTTTAGAAGTTGGAAACTTGTAAACAGAATTTGGCCTAATGCTCTGTTGGAAACATTCTCTGTTTACTGGTTTTAAGAATGTAACATCTTCGGGGCTGGCGCGGTGGCATAGCGGTTAAGTGCGTGTGCTCCGCTGCGGCGCCCTGGGGTTCGGAGCCCCGGTGCTGACTGACGCACTGCGTGTCAAGCCATGCCGTGGTGGTGTCCCATGTAAAGTAGAGGAACATGGGCTCAGATGTTAGCCCAGGGCCAGTCTTCCTCAGCAAGAAGAGGAGGATTGACATCGGATGTCAAAGAATATAACATTTTCATTATCTAAAGGATCTTTTTATTTTGTTTCATCCCTGTTCTTGCCTCTTGTTTGAAAAATGAGTTGGAAGACACTAAAATAGAGGCCCTTACTAGAATCTCATTCTCCTCTTCCTTGTGGTTGTGAATAATCATGCAGACTAAGTAAGAATCACTGCAAACAAACGTCTGTGACTAGGGTGGACCTAAGCAGTACATAGATTTGGGAAAATGCATGTTTGATACTTGATTATACTTAAACATTTTTTAAGAGGTAGCTAAATATAAGACAACCGTTCTTTGTTTTTTTCCCCCCTCACCTAGAAGTGAGAAATTTGATAGAAGAATAACATTGTCAATAGAAGTAAAATAAGATTTTCTTTTTAGATCACCAAGAAAACGAAGGTCTAGGTCACGATCTGGTTCTCGAAAGCGCAAACACAGAAAGCGATCACGCTCACGCTCAAGAGAAAGAAAGAGGAAATCGTCACGTTCATACTCAAGTGAAAGAAGAGCTAGAGAAAGGGAGAAAGAACGACAGAAGAAGGGGTTACCTCCAATTAGATCTAAAACATTAAGTGGTGCGTGATATATTTTTACAGAGCTTTGGTTTCAACAAATATTAAAAAAATGATGAGCTACAAAGTCTCTCCACATTATTTTCAGACTAAGAAGTTGAAAAGTGGTTTGGTGAATGAATGATTTTGTCCTTGGTTTTCATCCTGTGATAGAGGAGGAGAGAGAGAGGAGGAGCAGTTCTCCTCAAATACCGAGGTCGTCGTTGAGAGAGGCTGGCACATGCTACACTGTAGGCGTGGAAGATGCAGGTTGGGAGCATGAGCCAAGGAACGCAGACAGCTATTAGAAGCTAGCAAAGGCAAGGAAACAAATTCTCCCCTAGAGCCTCCGGAAGGATTGCAGCCTTGTTGACCCATTTTAGACCTCCAGAATTGTAAGAGTACGTTTTTGTGTTTTAAGCTACTAAGCTGGTGGTATTTTGTTACAGTAGCAAAAGAAAACTAATACATTTCCCCTTGAGACTTGAGTTGAATATTAAGTTATGTATGCATGAGGTGAGATGACATGAGGGAAAGAACAATTACCGGGGGTCTGTTAGCTGAACGATTCCTAAAGCTCACACAGGTCTGGAAGACATTAGAGTTCTGACCCCCCAGAGTTGAGAGATCTGATTGAAAACTTGGATTCAGTAAAGATCTTGCAGTGGTCAGTTCTCGGTGTGGGGCTGGATCAGCTCTGGAGTAAAACCTGCTCTAGGCCTGCCCTATTATGGATAAAAGGTAATCAAAAAGGTGGAAACAAATTTTTTAAAAATGACATTGACATAAATCCAAATTTAAAACTCTGCAAATCTATCAGCTGTAAATATTTTTAAAATAAGTTTCCGTAGGAAAGGGAAATGCATGGAGGCATGAACAGCACAAGTAAAAGTAGACAAGATGTTACTTGTGTAGCATTTGTTTAGTAAGGGGAGGTGGCTTCCAACAGTTAAGTACCTGTAAGCCTTTCATGATAACAAGTTAAAGAGTTCTAATGTAGCTTTTTCCTCTTTGTGTCTCTGTAATAATACAAATTATTATTTCCTTAAGGATAAGATACTGTTTTCAGATTTAACTTGATTAGGGAGAATCCACTTAATAATTTCAAAACAGAAAGATACTTAAAAGGTGCACAGGGAGGATTACAGTGAAAAGTGGTTTTGAAAGTTTGTTGCACATTAGAATCACCTATGGAATTTTAAAACTCTCAGTTCCCATTCTGTCGTATCCCATACCATTCATCATCTTTTAGAGTGGGACCTAGGTATCCACAGGTGATTCAGGCGTGCAGCCAAGCCTGAGAACAGGTGACATGCAGTTTTTGTTTCTTTTTCCTCAGGTACTTGGAAGAAGTAACTGTGTCTGTGTAATTTAAGTCATTTGTCTCTCATGTCTTGACAGTCTGTAGTACTACTCTCTGGGTTGGTCAGGTGGACAAGAAGGCGACACAGCAAGATTTAACCAACCTGTTTGAAGAGTTTGGACAAATTGAATCCATTAATGTAAGTATTAGTTCTTAAACAATAGTTTAAGGTTAAAAAAAATAGGGGATTTTCACTCATACAGAGTCACTTTGGTGCCTAATTGGCCCAGTAGTATCTGCCTTTAATAATGCACATCTTGACAAAGACTGTTTGACTTTAATCAAATCTGTGTTTATTCTGTTGCTGTTTATCTCCTTGCTTGATTAATTTTTCTTTTTCAGTGGAATTCTAACAGTATTCTTTGGGGTTTCATAGCAGTGTAGCACTTGATTCCTAAAAACATGAAATGTTTGAGTTATCAGGAACCTTATGTGTGTTCTAGTGTAATTCCTTTTTTCTTTTTTTTAATGAAAATGAGGAAACTGAGTCCCACAGACTTGTAATCCGTGCACTTGAGCACATAGGTAGTGGAGGAGACACAGCTGGACTTGAGGTCCCAGTCTTTTGCCAGCCTGTTGCCTTCCCCTCCCCTCCCTCAAAGCAAACCTTAGACAAGAAAACCTGTGTGGCCAGAGCATCTCCAATAACTTGAGCTTTTACTCTTTCACTCCTCAACTTGATTCTTTCAGTGGTTTTGCCCCACTCGGGGTCTCCTTTGAGTATTTCCTTCTTGGTGGAAGGGCTGTTGTTTTTCCCTGGGGCTAAAACTAAGTAATGAAATGTTTTACAGTCATTTGTTTGAGGAGATTTACAATTCATTAATCCTCTGATTTTATTCACTGTTGTTATACTTTCCTGTCTGTTGGACCTTTTATCATTATTTACCGGGTCATTGGCTGGGTTTCTTTCCGTTTTTTTTTGAGGAAGATTGGTCCTGTGCTAACATCTGTTGCCAATCTTCCTTTTCTTCTTTTTTCTTCCCAAAGCCCCAGTACGTAGTTGTATATCATAGTCGTAGCTCTTCTATGTGGGATGCCACCTCAGCATATCTTGATGAGTGGTGAGTAGGTCCGTGCCCAGGATCTGAACTGGAGAACCCCGGGCTGCCAAAGCGAGACACGCGAACTTAACTGGTATGCCACTGGGCTGGCCCCTGGTTTTCCTTTCTTTTTTTTTTTTTTTTTTTTGTGAGGAAGATCAGCCCTGAGCTAACATCCCTGCTAATCCTCCTCTTTTTGCTGAGGAAGACAGGCTCTGAGCTAACATCTATTGCCAAGCCTCCTCCTTTTTTCCCCCAAAGCCCCAGTAGATAGTTGTATGTCATAGGTGCATATCCTTCCAGCCGCGGCACGTGGGACGCGGCCCCAGCACGGCTGGAGAAGTGGCGCGTCGGCGCGCGCCCGGGATCTGAACCCGGGCCGCCAGCAGCGGATCGCGCGCACCCAACCGCTAAGCCACGGGGTAGGCCCTGGTTTTCCTTTCTAGTCTTAGATCCCAGCATTCCTTATATGGCCAAACTTGACTTTTCTGTATTAATAACAGAACTCTTCTTTTGAATTGTTTGACCATTTTGTATTTTACTTTCAACCACGTATGATCTCACTGGCATCTCACAAGAAGCTGGTTAAGTAATTCAGAAATCATTATTTTCCCAGGGAGGAAACTAAGAGATTTGCCTGAGTTGCACAGATAATAAATAGGTTTGATTGAGTGTTTCAACCTAGGTATTTCAAATTCCTCTTTCTACACCATAAGAGTGCTGTAGGTTCTCTTACTCTTTGTCTTTTTAAATTTCATCTGTCACAAAACATAACTGTCTTTTAGAGTCCATGATCATATAACCTCTGAAATTTTTTCTGATTTTCCCCCGCCCTTAACTAGTGGTTCTCAGCCCTGGCTGAGACATCAGAAACATGTTGACATTTGAAAAAATAGGGATACCCATGATCAATATCTTTAGATTCTTATCAAAGCACCACAGCTGCATGGGTGACTGATGCAAAGCCAGTAATCCCTGCTCTGAACAGATCCTGAATCCAGCTAGCATTCTGGATTTTCATGTTGCTTAGGACATTTGTAGCCTTTCTTGTACTACAGTCATTTGGGCATTAGTTTGCCTTGTCTCTCCTCTTTTGCATTACCTCGTAAGAGCATAGAATTACGGAAAACAGGCGCTAACTTAAGTACTGGAGTGTACTGAATGGCTGGTGATAAAATCCAGGATTTTAAAAGTTGATGGAAGATTTATAAACCTTTTACTCGGTCAGTTTGTGTGAGTTTGAGGACTGAGGAAAGTCCGTTAGATTTCACACTTAGCAAGTCGTTAGTGAGCTTGAAGAAAATGTTTTCAGGGGATTGGTCAGGAGTTGGATGTACATTGCAAGAGATGAAGGGAGTATGTAAGGGGTTAAGATACACTTCCCTTTTGAGAAGTTTGGTATTAAAGCGACAGTTTGAAGTGTTAGCAAGACTGAGGGAAAGGTTTTTGTTATTAGTTTTTGACAAATAGAGCTTATTAGGTATTGAGTAATAATAAAGTAATAGAATACCTTTTTTGTTCTTCAAAAAGAAACAAATGCTCTGTATTTTTCTGAATTAATACGTTAAGGATAATTTTATGATCTGGTAGTCTATAGAATAGTTAAATGCTTTATATAAATAAAACTCTCAGATACTTAAAGTGAGGCTGTTTTCCTATTCCTATTAAAACTTTTGTCCAGGAGCACATGGACAAAATTTTTGTAAAATGGAAAAACTTTAGTTTTATCATTTGTTGTAGATTATATATTGTATGTTAAGGATAAGATACTTCCCCAAAACAAAAATCTTCTCACGTTGCTCAACATAACATTTGGAAAAATTGAAATACTACTGTGAATAAATTGTATGCCTTCAAATATGTTGGTGATACAGTATTATTTTCCTTTTATCTGGTGGTATTGTATGCATGTTTTTTGTTTTAATAGTTCTTTATTGTGTATTAAAAACACTTTGACGTGATATTCAAGATTTCACAGATATCATGGCTTGGAATGAGACCCAACTAGGTTTTGAATTTTATTTTCTTTTTTAAATTAAGTAAATTGTACATGAATTGTACCGAGAAACAGATGGCTGGAGCAAGTAAAGGGTAAACAGTTCCTTATTAGTCAGTAGTCAGTGTTCTGTTTCGTTAAAACCATAAAATGCCAGAATGAATTGCCCTCCTTATATTCTTCCTAAAGAAAAATTTTTTTTACTAGATGATTCCTCCCAGGGGCTGTGCTTATGTCTGCATGGTTCATCGACAAGATGCGTTTCGGGCTCTTCAGAAACTTAGTTCTGGATCATATAAAATTGGGTCCAAGGTCATTAAGGTGAGATTGGGGGTGGGGGGGACGTCACATGCTCTTGTTTTATTGGGTGATTAGAGTGTTCCTATATTTAATTCATCTTCTTTTTTAGTGTTATGGGCAAACTGGGACAGAAATTTACTGTTTCAGTATTGTTTAGTTATAGAATTAAATATAGGTAAAACAGTAACCAAAATGTTAGTCAGATGGTTCTTTGAAATCACATGTGCACAGTTCTCTTAGTCAACGAGGGCACCATTTTATGAGGAGAACTTTTTTGTTTTTGCAAGTTTGTCTGTCATTCACTTCTTCTTTCCAGTGCTTCCTAATCATACCCCTTAATTATATTATTAATTTCTCCTTCTTAATATCTTGTCTTATACAACGCAGGCCCTTGTGAAGGGTTTATTTTTAAGTATATTTTTATTTTCTTCTTAGTCTTTAAACTGTGTGTTTATTGCATATTTTTCTATCTTTACTTCTTGTAACTAATTTACATTTCATTTCTGCTACTTGGAGATAATTTATTCCATCAGTTTTTGCAACTGAATTAAAAACTTAACTACTTTATAGGGAGTTAGTATGCCCATGCTTTGTCATTTCATGGCAGAGTTTCTCTATGTAGACTAAAATGTCATTGGTCTTCTCTTTCTGGGGGTACCAAGATTTTGTTTAAATTATAATAACTATTCTAATTATTGCTGATGTAGGTTGATATTTTTATGGTGAAAAGTTGAATTGTTTGGATTGTTTCTGGAAACGTGTTGTCTGAAAGTTACAGTAAGAAGTGGAAATAAATCCCATATTAAACACTATCACTATCTAATGCAGGTTTTATTTAAAAAACAAAAACAGAAAATACATGGAAAAAATGTTCTTGGCTACTATTATTCTTCCAGCAGTTATACTTTGCCCATCCAACTGATGTTTAAAACTGATTTATTTGTGTTTACATTGTTTACATGTTATTTTGAACATTTTACCTTGTTTGTACAGTATGCATGAGCTTTCTTTTTTTCCTCTCCTCATTCCTGATAGATTGCTTGGGCTTTAAACAAAGGTGTGAAAACAGAATATAAACAATTCTGGGATGTGGATCTTGGAGTTACTTATATACCATGGGAAAAAGTTAAAGTGGATGACTTGGAAGGTTTTGCAGAAGGAGGCATGATTGATCAGGAAACTGTAAATACTGGTAAGAACCCTAAGGATAGTTTTATTGTTAAAAAAGTACACTTAAAAGGTTGCAGTTGATAACAGTTTTGCATCATAGGGTGAATTGTGTTTGTTTCCTGGATTCTTCTTTCAAAAAAGAGAGGAAAAAATGAAACACTACTGTTTCCAATGTATATGCTTAATGGGTCCTATTTCATAAGTGTCAGAGTATAGATAGTGTTTTAGAAGTCTATAAATGTAGCGTTTTTC
This sequence comes from Ceratotherium simum simum, assembly GCF_057802395.1. Classification (NCBI taxonomy): domain Eukaryota; kingdom Metazoa; phylum Chordata; class Mammalia; order Perissodactyla; family Rhinocerotidae; genus Ceratotherium; species Ceratotherium simum. The sequence continues at coordinate 12,981,028 of NC_141937.1, read as the reverse complement.
TTGTATGTCTTTTAAAAAGTTTTGCTTTCTTAAGAGCAAGAGTTGTGTATATGGAGCCTTTTTTAAACTAAATATTTCATTCACTTCCTTGAGTTTAAATGAGAACTGGGGTCTTAGGAAGCTTCTTTGAAAAACTTCCTAGATTATTTTGATTAGTATCCGTGTTTACAATGGCTAGAATAGAATTTTAATTTAGAGAGCTGTAGTTCAGATTCACGCAGTTCTAGAATGCGTATAACCAAATGATTATCTGGCCTGCTCTTTTTAAAAATTTATCTTTTTACTTTTAAAAATTCTAGTTATAAATTCACAAAGTGATTAGCAATTATAACCAGTAAAAAAATCTTAAAATGGATACTTGGAAAAGAATTAGAATATGATATGTATCTTTATTTCTTTGCATCTTAGCTCTTTTATCAAAATTAGCTAATGTTCAGAATATTTTCATTCTCAGGCCAGTGCACATATTTTCAAACACTTTTTCAGTTGTTTTCTTCTCGTCAGTCTCTTTTTTTCTTGATAAATATTCCTCCAAAATATTCATTCAATAAATATTTTAGTTCCTACTGTGTGCCAGGCATAATTTTAGGAACTGGGATTATAGCAGTGAGAAACAAAAATCTTTCCTCTCATGGAGTATACTTTGTGGTATAGGAGTTCACCATCTACAGTCCATGGGCCGAATCCTGCTGGCAGCCTGTTCTGTAAATAAAGTTTTATTGAAACACAGCCACCTTCACTTGTTTACCTATTTTATATGATTTCTTTTGAACAGCAGTTGAGTGGTTGCGACTTGAGAATGTCAGGCTTGCAAAGTCTAAAATACTTCCTGTAGGATAAGTTTGCCAACCATGTTCTAGTGGAAGGAAAGAGATAGTAAACATATAAATAAACTCTATAGTATTTCAGTGTTGATGAGATCTAAGAAGAAAAACCAGGGAAGAAGGATAGGCAGTAGTGGGTGTGGAGCTATTGCAGCTTTAAGTGGTTGAAGAAGGTCTAATGGAGAGGGTGATATTTGAAGGGGTGAGACATGCAGCGATCTGGGGAAAGAGCATTCTATACAGAGGGAACAGCAAGTGCAAAATCTGTTCAGAAATCGTGAGGCCGGTATGGCTTGAGCAAAGTTCGTGAGGAGTGAGTAGTAGGAGATGAAGTCAGAGTGGTACAGAGGGGCGAAGTCGTGTAAAGTCTTATGTCATTATAATAACTTTGATCTTCACTCTGAGGGAGATGGAGAACCATTGGAGGAACCATTGGAGCCTCTTTGTTCTATTTTTCCATAGCTGTATTTACAGAAAGATTTTTCTGTATTGGATGATACTTTCCTTGTTGGTCTCCCCTTGTATCTTGTGACAGAATATAGAATAAGGTTGGTTCCTCTTATATCAGACAGCCTGTGAGTTATATATCTATTATGTCCCTCTCAGTGTTTTCTCTAGATGAAATCTTTTAGTGTCTTTCATTTGTGTTTCTTGTCATGCTTCTGTGGACTCCTTAGTATCCTAATCAGATTTGTGTGGGCAAAACCTAGATTGGCACCTACAGTTGTGGACACATCTTAAAGATGTGCCAAGGTAGGTGAAAGACTTAGTCGACGTGAAATAAATGTACACATAGAAATAAAATGAAAAGTTGCACCTATCCAGAGGAAATCAATTTCAAATATTTTGTTTAGAGTGGGAAACTGTGAAAAGCTCAGAACCCGTAAAAGAGACGGTCCAGACAACTCAGAGCCCACCTCCAGTTGAAAAGGAGACAGTGGCCACAACCCAGGCAGAGGTTTTCCCTCCACCTGTTGCTATGTTACAGGTCAGTGCTGGGTGTTTGTGTTATTGTTTAATGTGTTGTTTTACATTTCTATTTTTACTGATGTACTTTCTAAAACTTGGAGGAAATTGTCCAAAATAGAATAAGTATGAGTTTTGTCAAACATTTTTTGAAAAAAATTTTTTTTGGAAATGGTATCTTTAATATTTAAATGTTTGTTTATTGAACAGATATTGCTTGATTGCCTGCTCTGTGACATTCACTGTTGTAGGCACCTGGGATAGGGATACATCAGTGAGAAAACAAACACAAATCCCTACCCTTACGGAGCTTTTGTTCTCAACAGGGGAGACAGAAAATATACAATAAATAAGTTTATGAGATACTGTGGAGGGAAAAAGATAGTATAAGCATGATCAAGAGTGCCTGGGTAGGTGCTTACAAGTTTAAATAAAATGGTCAGGGTGGACTTAATTGAGAGTGTGACATTTGAGCAACAACTTAAAGTTGCTGAGGAATTAACCACGTGGCTATCTGAGGAAGAGCATTCCAGGCAGAGGGAACAACCGGTGCAAAGGCCCTAGGCCAGGAGCGTGCTGGTGTGTTCCGGCAGTAGCAAGTGGGCCGAAGTAAAGTGAGTGTGAGGCAGCTTAGTGAAAGGGAGACTTCTAGAAGGACTTTGGTTTTCAGTCTGAGATGGGGAGACATTAGAGGAATTTGAAGAAAGGAGTGACTTGATCTGGCTTACACAGTTTTAAAGGATTGCACTGGCTACTATTTTGAGAATAGATTAGTGGGCATTGATAAAAGCAGAGAGACCACTTAAAAGACAGTTGCAGCAATCCAGATGAGAGATGATCATGGCTCAGACTAGACTGATAGCAGTGGAGGGAATGAGAAGTGATCAGATAACTAGGTGTATTTTGATGGTGTATCCAGTGGGACTTCGTGGCATGATTGAATTTGAGTTTTGAGAAAGAGGAGAGGCAAGGATTTTGGTCTGAGAAATTGGAAAGATAGAGTTACCATTATCTGAGAATGGGAAAGACTAGGAGGAGTTATTTTGGGAAGGACAATAGAGAGTTCAGTTTTATGCATGTGCAGTTGGAAGTGTCTTTCAGACAAGAAAGTTGAGATATTGAATATACCATTGACATTGTGAAATTTAGGAGAGAAGGACAGCTACAGTGCAGATAAATATTTGGAAATTACTGTACCTAGGATGAGTAAAAGATATTTTTATGCTAGAAATTCCAGCCATTTTAAAGCTGTTATTACCAGCTTCCTAACGGTGGTTAGGTTGCATAACATAGCGGGTATTATAAACTTAGTGGGAGATGGCAGTTTAAAATTAAGCATGATATTCACTACAGTCATGCGCCGCATAACAACATTTTGGTCAACAATGGACCACATATACGGCGGTGATCCCGTAAGATTAGCACCATATAGCCTAGGTGTGTAGTAGACTGTACCATCTAGGTTGATGTAAGTACACTCTATGATGTTCGCATGATGATATTGCCTAACAACGCCAGAATGTATCCTCATCAAGTGATGCGTGACTGTATTCAAGTAGATGCCCATTACTTCACGTCACTTAAACATAGGATAGGTTTCACAATCTCCACGTATACCATCTGTTGAATAATACTGCCTTGCTTTTACCCCAAGTTAGGTTCACTTACAGGTATACAAAAAGGAAAAAAACAAAACAACTTAATATAGTGGTATTTGTTACCTTTGTAAAAAAGAAATAGAAATAATGTATCTTTAGTTGTTCCAAGATGTAATCGTGGCAGGTGGATAAAATGATTTATGGACTTTCTATTTTCTATCCACAAAAGATTCCAGTAGCACCAGCCGTGCCTGCAGTTAGTTTAGTCCCACCAGCATTTCCTGTGTCACTGCCTGTTCCTCCTCCTGGATTCAGTCCAATCCCTCCACCTCCTTTTCTTCGAGCAAGTTTTAACCCTTCACAACCACCTCCTGGTAAGGAATTTTCATCTTGTTATTTGAATTCTATTTAGAATGTTGTTTAAATTGTTCTTTTTCCAGGTTAAAACGCTATAGAGCGGTAAACCTTAGCATATATCAGCATCACTGGGAGGGTATGTTAAAGCACAGAGTGCTCCTCCCAGCCTCCTTTTGCTTCAGTAGGACTGAGATGGAGCAGGATAATTGCATTTCTGACAAGTTCCCAGGTGATGCAGATTATTGGAGGACCACACTTTGAAAAGCACTGACAGGGCCGGCCCCGTGGCTTAGCGGTTCAGTGCGCGAGCTCCGCTGCTGGCGGCCCGGGTTCGGATCCTGGGCGCGCACCGAGGCACTGCTTCTCCGGCCATGCTGAGGCCACGTCCCACATACAGCAACTAGAAGGATGTGCAGCTATGACATACAACTATCCTCTGGGGCTTTGGGGGAAAAAAATAAATAAATAAAATTATTAAAAAAAAAAAAAAAAAGCACTGACAGAGAAAAGGAATAGAATCCTTTAAAATAGTTGAAATACTCTTAAAATAATTTAAAATTTTTGTTGAAGTTTTTATATCAAAGTTCTGTACAGTAATCACCCATTCATCAGAAAGTATGCATTAAATTATATAGATTGTCCCTCCTAAAAGTTATTAGGTTTCCATTTTGGTATTAGAAATGATAATATATCTTAGAAATGCTGATTGAATTTGTAATACTTTTTTTGATCTAAAAAATTGTTGATGAACATTCCTTGAATCAGTGTTTCTAGGTAAAAACCATAGATTACTTAACACACAACAATTAAATATAAATAATTGCTTACATAACTTAGAGATAGAGCTTTAGTATTAGACCATGGGAGATTAGAAGGATGAGAGAGATATAAGGGATCAAATGATATATATTGTTTTTCAAAACTATTCTTATTTTTCTTTGAACTCCATGAATTATTTGCGTATTATAAGAAAAGAAGAACTTGATTTCTGAAATTGAAATCCTTAGCCATTGAAGAGAGGTCCTAAAAACTGTCAGCAAGGCCAAAAAGTAAATTCATTATTTGAGAATGTTTGTAATTTATTTATCATGTAACATAAAATTTTAAAATTACAGTTGAATACATAATTTGAAATTGATGCAGATTTTAATAAGAATTTTATCCTTTTTATATTTTAAATATTAGAAAATTATTCTTGTCAAATATTTTCTGTATTTGTGATTTGAAAATTATAATTTTCAAATTTTTTCAGAAGATATTTTTAAATGATTATTTCTTTTTTTTTTTTTTAAGATTTTATTTATTTATTTATTTTTCCCCCCAAAGGCCCAGTAGATAGTTGTATGTCATAGCTGCACATCCTTCTAGTTGCTGTATGTGGGACACGGCCTCAGCGTGATCGGAGAGGCAATGCGTTGCGTGCCCGGGATCCGAACCCGGGCCGCCAACACTAGAGCGCACACACTTAACCGATAAGCCACGGGGCCGGCCCTAAATGATTATTTCTAAAGCCATACCACATAGACTTTATAAAGTCATTGTCTAGCATTTGTTTGTTGAAAATTACATATCTTTATTTTCCTCTTATTTTTTGCCACTTTTTAAATTGAGTTTAATGGTAGCTCTATATTTTAAAAATACAAGGAAGCAGGTTTCTAGTTTGATCATTTGATATTTAAAATCGTAAAACAGACAATATTAAATTGAACTTTTATTTCAATGTTCAAAACATAGTATAGTAACATGCAAGGTTAATGAAAATAGTCTAATCTAGCAGGTAAACAGCATATATATCAAAGAAATACAGTAGCACATTTTACAGATGACATTATTGCAGATAATGTTATTAGCAGCTTGAAATACAGTGTTTAACTCTCCCTGCAGTCACCGTGCTAACAGAAAACAGGTTGCCTGGCTTGTGTTAATCTTTGATTTTATAAACAAGTGAGTAAATAAAATAGGATGTGCTCACGATAAGGATCTCTTTGCTTTAGCTCACTAGGGCTCAAACAAGGTAGTGAATATAGGTGTAATTTTTAAAATGGAAAATATATTCACAAGTATGAGGTCATGGTGATGAAAGACTGTTTTCAGAACGTAGAACTTCATTTATAGCTATTGAAATCTTTGCTGTAAACCAGGTATCTTTCTCATGCTACTTTGTTTTTGGTCTTTTTTCCACGTAGGTTTCATGCCGCCTCCAGTTCCACCACCTGCTGTGCCGCCGCCTGCTATTCCACCAGTAGTACCGACGTGTGAGTCTCCTACTTGTAGAAGTTTCTTCCTTCATGGTAGTGTTAGTGTGTCAGTTCCCATTCTTGTGAATTATTGTTAATTGTTTTATTATGAAGGTTTTCAGACAAATGCATTTTATTTTGTTAAATGATTTATAAAAAATTCACAGTATCATATGATAGTTTAGATTGCCTCTATTTTCTTAAAATGTCTTTTTAAATTGATGTATTTGAGTCAAAATTCAAAGAAGGGTCTCCACATCATATTTGTGTGTTTTGTGTATTAAATGTCTTAATCTAGAGCCCAAACCTCTCTTCCTTTTCTAATCCTTCATGTCTTTGCCTTGTTGAAGAAACGGTTCACTTCTATATGCAAGGTCCCAGATAATGGATTTGTTTTTTTGCTGCTTTGCGGTATTGAATTTGTTCCTTTATCTCCTTGGGTTTCCTGTAAATAGAAAGTTTTTAGCACCAAAGCTTGCTTAGAATCTGCTCCCGCATTTTTAGTAAGAATACTTAACAGGTGAGGTTCTGTAGACTTGATATTACATCACATCAGGAGCCATGCAGTGCCTTCTTGTCCCACTTTTAATGATGTTGAGATGGATCAGAGCATTCAGGTAGTGGGACCTGCTCATTAAAAAAGTTTCTGTTTAAAATTTCATCGAACAGTTCCATCCATTGATCATTATTGCTCGAATCTACTTTTTATTAGTTGCAAAATGGTGATCTTTCGAGTTTTTATAGTAGTCCCCCCTTAAATAAGGGGGGACTTTCTGCAGTTGTCGCTTTCTGTTGTCGCTTTCTGCGGTTTCAGTTACAGTCAACCGTGGTTTGAAAATATTAAATGCAAAATTCCAGAAATAAACAATTCATAAGTTTTAAATTGCGTGCCATTCTGAGTAGTGTTATGAAATCTTGAGCCATCCTGCTCCATCCCACCCAGAACGTGAATCATCCCTTTGTTGAGTGGATCCATGCTGTATACGCTACCCACCTGCTAGTCACTTAGTAGCCGTCTCGGGTATCAGATGGACTGTCGCAGTATCGCAGTGCTTGTGTTCGAGTAACCCTTATTTTACTTAATAATGGCCCCAGAGCGCAAGAGTGGTGATGCTGGCAATTCGGATATGCCAAAGAGAAGCCGTAAAGTGCTTCCTTAAAAGGTGAAAGTTCTCGACTTAATGGGGTGAGGAAAAAAATCTTATGCTGAGATTGCTGAGATCTGCGGTAACTTTTATTACAATATATTGTTACAATTATTCTATTTTATTATTAGTTACTGCTGGGAATCTCTTACTTTGCTTAATTTATAAATTAAACTTTATCATAGGTAGGTAGGTATGTATGTATGTATGTATAGGAAAAAACATAGTATGTATAGGGTTCAGTACTGTCCATGGGTTCGGGCATCCACTGGGGGTCTTGGAAGGTAGCCCACTGTGGATAAGAGGGGACAACTGTAATTCCTTTCACATTTCTTAGTGAGAATTTTTCTATAAAGAAAAGCTTTTTCTTATCAACTAATAGTATCTAGTTACTTTGAAGTACACTTGTATGGGAGAGCCAGGGGAGATGCTAAATTCTTCCCTGTAAGTGCCATTTTTCAGAGCAGTGAGTTCTATGGGTATTTCCAGTGATATCCAATGACTGAGGGAAAGAGGATTTCTTTCATTTCTACTTCTCTTGCCCTCTGTTTCCCTCCACTTCTTTCTCCTTCATTTTTTTTAATATTTATGGATTAATGGATTTTTACTTCCAAGCAGTTGTGTTCACTTTTCTTTTTGAAGTTCAATTTGTTTCACTTCTGGACAATGAGAGATCTTTCATGTTGCTTCTCTGTCCTTTTGAGATGACTACATCAGTTTTTGAGAGCTTCTTAGCTTTTTGGCCAATATTGGCCCAAAGGACTTTATTGTAAAGAGAACATATATGATAGCTTACTTTTTGGTAATATCCGTTTTCTTTATATTTTTAAACTCTTTTTTTCTCCTTCAGTGTTTAGATAGCATTGTTGGTTAATTAGGAAGAATTGTTTATTCTGAAAATTAGAAAAGTACTCAGAAGCCATCTCTGAATTCACCCTTCACAGAGACTCATCCTAGAGCCTACCTCCCAATTTATTTCTTTTTAGCTTATTCATTTTGCAAAACCTAGGATCAATTTAACAGAGAAAGAGAAATACCACTGTGTGCCAGGTACTCTACTAATTGTTCACACTGTCGAATTTAATTCTCATAATTCCCATACGTGATCCCAGGGGGATTTTATCCCTATTTTACAGCTCTGTTATGTGCTAACAGTTGTTGAGGTAATCTAGAGTTAAATGTGAGGGTAAAGCAGTTCTTAAAAGCCCCACGTAAATGATTTAACAGTGTTTTGACATAAATTGGACTAAAAATTCTGATTGTCTAATTGTGATTTTATATTCCTCTACTTCTGTTTTTTAACATATAAATGACATATACACTTAGAGGTTTTTCTACCCATTCTTTATACCTTTTTATGTGTAGTCCATCTTACCTCCTCTCATGTGATGAGTTTCTAACCTTGTTTGACAAAAAGTAGTGAATGTAAGGACCCTATTACCTTATAATTTCAAGGGGATCGGGCACATTTTCATTCTCATACATGTTTGTCAGTCTGCACGAATCATTTCTGTATATTTAGGTATGCGTCTACTGGCATCCTTGGAAAATTATGATTTTTTTTGTATTATTGGGATTTTCTTCTTGAGTACTGGTCCTTATTTTACTAAACATTTTTATGAAAATATTTCTAAAAATTGTTGTTTTTCTCTTTTTTAAAAATAAAGCTTTCTAAATTTAGCCTCTTCATGATGACTCATTTGTCATTTTGAGCATCAGTTATTATATAATGTGCTAAGTAATACACAGATGCTGTTAAATGAACATTCAAGCTGTCAGAAGTTAGTTTTCATTATAATTATAAATGAAATAGAGGGACCAGAAGGGAATTCATGTCATGTTAACTGAGCAGTCTTGCCAGACAATTGGGGAGAGAAAAAGAGGAAGTCATTTAAAACTTTGGCAAGGCCAGTGTTGGTCATAGTTAACTTACCATATGAATTGATTAGCCAATTAAATCTGAAACATATTTTCTCCATCTTTAAACAGCGTTAGTGCAGCCGCCATTAGCCATGACTCCAGAAACTGTGAAAGATGTTGGATTTGGGAGCCTTGTTTTACCAGGTGGTTCTGTTGCCAGTGGTCTTGCTACTTCCACTCTGCCAGCAGGAAATGTTTTTAATCCTCCAACTAAACAAGCAGAACCTGAAGAAAAAGTACCTCATCTTATAGACCACCAGATTTCTTCTGGTGAAAACACCAGATCAGGTAGGGGAAAAAAAAAAAACCCTGGGAATACATAGTTAAATCATATGTACTACTTCTCAATATTAGTGTTTAATTCTGTGGTGTCATGCATTTATAAATATTTCAATGCAAGTGTTGAAATGTTGCGATTTTTTAAAAGAGATCACTATCTCCTAAAATTTCTATTAAAAACAGATTTGGGGGGCTGGCCTGGTGGCGCAAGCGGTTAAGTGCGCGCGCTCCGCTGCGGCCGCCCGGGGTTCGCTGGTTCGGATCCCGGGCGCGCACCGACGCACTGCTTGGCGGGCCATGCTGTGGCGGCGTCCCATATAAAGTGGAGGAAGATGGGCACGGATGTTAGCCCAGGGCCGTCTTCCTCAGCAAAAAAAGAGGAGGATTGGCGGATGTTAGCACAGGGCTGATCTCCTCACAAAAAAAAAAAAAACAGATTTGGCATTGTCAGGATAGTGTAGATTTTGACACCTTTCCATTAAGACCCCTCCCCCTCCTTTTTTTTGGCCTATTGGGACTGCTTTAATGTGTTTGTTATCAAAGATTACACAAAATATGTAGATCTACAGAAAGATAAAAATGAACAAATATTAGGTGTAAAGAACTTACTTCTACCAGGTATTATCAAGCTAGGTCTAGAAGATAAATATGGTGTTTGAAAGCAGCAAGTCCTTTTTTTATGGCACCAGTGCTAGTATATTAATAATCGTTTGTGCTTTAGAAAGACTTCTGTTGAAGGGGAGAATCAGTATAAAACCTGACATTCTTGTTTAACTTAAAAGATTTCATGTGGGGCTGGCCCCGTGGCTTAGCGGTTAAGTGCGCGTGCTCCGCTACTGCCGGCCTGGGTTTGGATCCTGGGCATGCACCGACGCACTGCTTGTCTGGCCACGCTGAGACGATGTCCCACATACAGCAATTAGAAGGATGTGCAACTATGACATACAGCTGTCTGCTTGGGCTTTGGGGAGAAAAAGGGGGAAAAAAAAAAAGGAGGAGGATTAGGAGGATTAGCAATAGATGTTAGCTCAGGGCTGGTCTTCCTCACCAAAAAAAAAAAAAAAATGATTTCATGTAAAGATTTTAGGTAACAGCCCCACTTATGTTTTAATATTTAACTTTCACTATGCATGGTATTAATAATTTTAGCTTTAATTTTTATATAGTATCTAGTATACCTTGATTCTTGGGAGGGTAAAGTAGCTGATTAATGCTAAGCTAACTACTGGAAATTATAGCATGAATAATTATAGTTTCCTTTTCATACCAGAATAATTTTTGTGTGTATTATTTTTCCTTTTTCCATTTTAGTGATTCCAAATGATATATCAAGTAGCTCTGCAATTTTAGGAGGACAGCCACCAAATGTGACAAGCAATTCTGGAATTCTGGGAGTCCAAAGACCAAATGTATCAAGTAATTCTGAAATTCTTGGAGTCCGGCCATCTAATGTTTCCAGTAGTTCTGGGATTATTGGAGCCCAGCCACCAAATATTCTAAATAACTCTGGAATTTTGGGAATACAGCCACCAAGTGTATCGAGTAGTTCTGGACTTTTGGGAGTGCTGCCGCCAAATATCCCTAACAATTCTGGACTTATAGGAGTACAGCCACCAAATGTTCCAAATACTTCTGGACTTTTGGGAACACAACCACCAGCTGGGCCTCAAAATCTACCCCCTTTAAATCTCTCTACTCAGAGGATGCCTGCAATGCCAATGTTAGACATTCGTCCAGGGCTAATACCACAGACACCTGGACCAAGATTCCCTTTGATACAGCCTGCAATCCCACCCCAACGGGGAATCCCGCCACCACCAGTACTTGATTCAGCTCTTCATCCACCACCCCGTGGTCCTTTTCCTCCAGGAGATATTTTTAGTCAGCCAGAAAGACCTTTTCTAGTTCCTGGAAGACAAAGTGTAGACAATGTTACTAATCCAGAAAAAAGGATACCACTTGGGAATGATAACATTCAACAGGAAGGAGACAGAGATTACCGGTTTCCTCCTATAGAAACCAGGGAAAGCATTAGTAGACCACCCCCGGTGGATGTTAGGGATGTGATTGGACGGCCTGTAGATCCAAGAGAAGGTCCTGGAAGGCCTCCATTGGATGGTAGGGATCATTTTGGAAGACCTCCAGTAGATATTAGAGAGAATCTTGTGAGGCCAGGTTTAGATCATCTTGGTCGAAGAGATCACTTTGGCTTTAATCCGGAGAAACCCTGGGGGCATAGAGATTTTGACGAGAGAGAGCATCGGGTTCTGCCTGTCTTTGGTGGTCCAAAGGGCTTACATGAAGAAAGAGGCAGATTTCGGTCTGGAAACTATCGATTTGATCCTAGAAGTGGTCCTTGGAACAGAGGATTTGGGCAAGAAGTTCACAGAGATTTTGATGACCGCAGAAGACCCTGGGAGAGGCAAAGGGATAGGGATGATAGAGATTTTGATTTCTGCAGAGAAATGAATGGAAATCGTCTTGGACGAGATAGAATTCCAAACTGGGTCCCCCCTCCTCATGCTCGGGTTTTTGATTTTTTTGAAGGGGCCACTTCTCAACGAAAAGGTGATAACGTGCCTCAGGTTAATGGTGAAAACACTGAGAGACATGCTCAGCCACCACCTTTACCAGTACAGAGTGATCCGGAACTTTATGAAAAACTGACATCTTCAAGTGAAATAAACAAGGAGAAGAGTGACACAGTTGCTGATATAGAAAGTGAACCAGTGGTAGAAAGCACAGAAACTGAGGGGACATAATCATCACTCAGTAGGTAAAAGATACCTTTTGTAAAGTTGTCATCTCTCTGTAATAGATTAATGGCTGACTGGACCATAGTTGTTCACTTTTGTCTGCCAGAATTAAGTTAATCTGATGTTCATGTTCACCTTTCTCTCAAAATAATTGTATAACTGACTTGTATAGACATTGTTCTTAATATGAACATGGTAGGTAAACATTTTTTTATTTTTCTGGTAAAATATAAATGTTGCCCCCAGATTCTTTTAACTTCAAGGAAATGAATAACAGCTTGTCAGAGACTTCCTATGGAAGAAAGAATTTTTTAGATACTACCATTAGGTTGGATATGGTAATAGATATATATCAAAATAGCAAGTGGTGGTATATCTTATCCATATCTTTAGGCTGCTGCAGAATTTTAAGGTAATAGATGAAGCTGTGATATTTTATGCAAAGACTGGCTCTAGATATTTGAGGAGCACAATACAGAGATTTTAAAAAGTGATTTTGTAAAATCTACACTATGGTCTCTGTTTCTCCAAAGTAAGTGTTTGTGATTTGTTCCTCATACTGCAGTGAGTAAAAAAGAAAAAAACAACGACATAAATATTAAAGTACGTTTCAATGTTGGGTGAATTTTGTTTTTAGATGCCAATAAAACTTATTTGTTTGATAACAGTGTTCTAGGAATTGTATTTTTTTAACCTATAAATTCTTAAAACCCTGAATCATTAGCAGCATGTACTTAGTTGTTGCAGAAGTTTTCTGTTACCCTTAATAACAACAATGAAGAACTGTGTGGTGGAAAAAGCATGTACTTTGATGTAGAAATCATGCAGTCTCGTTAGTTTGTATGTAATAGCTGTGTATAAGTATTGTGTAAGTCATACAGAGGTTTTTCTGTTTCTCTGTATGTCTATCTTCATGCACGTACAGAGAAAAATAGAAAGTTGATAGTTTAGATAATAAAATATTTTTTAAAACCGGATAGAGAATTAGAGAAATCTGGCTAATTGACGTTGCCCATAGTTACAGCTCTTAGCCTTTCTGAAGGTAAAATAAGAAATATTGTAAAGAAATACATTGGCAGTTTGGCAATTCTTTTTTAATATAGTTAAGCATGAATCCAGATTCAGCATGGAGCCAACTTTCACATAAATGCTTGCATTGCTTTGTTTCACACTATATCTGTTATTCTGCGTAGATAGTGCTAGTACTAAAGTACTTGTCACTTGCCTGAAGTGAATTTCTTAATTGCACAAAATTTGTAGTGGTGGTGTTGGATTTAAAAACATTAGTTTGTATACCAGGAACAAAGTGTGCATCATGTGTTTCATAGGCTCTGGGTAACACTGTTCAGATTAGCCTCCAAGGTAAACTGAAAGCAGAAAAAGTTGAGATTGGTTTCCAGTTTTATTTATTTATATATATTTTTTGCTTTTAATTTTCATTTATTTGCTGTTTATTTCTCCTTTGTGTTTTACGTATATATTAAACCATTAGTTTTTTTTGTTTCTAATGAAGACTTTCATTTGGTCCTATAAATAGTAATTTTGTTTCCTATGCGTTTCCAACAATTCATCATTTTCTCTGTTCATCTAAAATTCCTAAGCTACATTTGTCAAGCCTCCCCAGAAATGATAGAGCATACCAGCCGTTTAAAATTGGATTGTTTTTGCTTACCTCTGATGATCTAGAGAGCTGTAAAAGCTTTGAGGTTCCTGGCCAAAAATGAAGTCTTTTCTTCTTACAGGTTCTGAATAGAAATAGTACATTATTTATTTTGTTATTTGGAAAAGTGAGTGAGAGTGGAAATTTGGTGTTTATTTCTAAGGTAGTTCAGTTCAATAATTTGAGTTGGTTTCAGATCTTTTCCTTAGGGTAACAGGAAAAACTGTGACATTGGTACAAAGTTTTAATGTTCAGGAAAGATTAGTTTTGTCCTTAAGGAAACTATATTGACTGAGATTTCTCTCAAACTCCTTTAGTTGCATTTAGCATTATTAAAATTAAGTGACATTCGCTTGGATTAAGTAGCAATAAAATATGTGAGACTTTTCAGTAACTTTTGATCCCAGGCTTTTTATCACTGCTGGGCCTTCATGTGCAAACTCGAAAACAAAATACATACAAGTATTGCACTGGTTTGAAGATTCTGGTAGTGCAAGTTAACCTAATCAGTTGTCAGTACTGTGTCTAGAAACCCATCTTGGAAATGTGTGACACTCTTAAAATAGCTGAAAAAATTCTGTGTACTTGTTCTCACTTTGTCCTTGTTTTGTTGTATAATATTTAAGTAAAAGGATATTATTCGCCTTAATACTGAATTTCCAAAATTGATATTTACGTTCACCATTTTTTTTTAATGATGGAGAGAAAAGTTAATTGTCTTTGATAATAGGATCCTTTGACATAGGACCTCTCACATTTTTGATACTTTTGATCACAGTGCTGTCACTAGAATGCTAGCAGTTAGACATATGCAAGGAGTAACTTAACCACTGTAATAAAATGGTTTGAGGTGCTGCAGGCAGTAGCTACATTAGACAGCAAATCACCTAATGATTTGATTTGTGATATGTTAGAGGGAGAGAATGATATGACTTTCTGGAGTTTTAGAAGACTGCAGTATTTAGTAGACATTAATTTTTAAATGGTTTTTTATGTCTTTAAACATTTCATTCAACACTGGCTTCTGTTCTTAGCATAAATGCATACATTGTACTTTGATCATTTATATCATAGATGGAAACTTATTTTACAGCAAAGTAGTTTTTATCTGCAGCATATTATAGTTGGAAACCTCCTTATTCTAATTTTCTTTCAATATATAGGGTGGACAAATACTTAGAAAGCATTGGCAAATGGAATAGTATAAAATTATTTGTTTAAAACTCTGGAAATGGCTTCATATAATATTTAATTTATAAAATTTGTTCATTATTTAAGCTATTAACATTCTTACCAGAGCAGTTTCTTTCATCCTGATAATTTGTTTCATTAACTTATTGGCCATTTTTCACTCACATAAAAGATGATGTTTTATGGAACCACACATTGAGTTGTTTTGGGGATGGGGCACTTTTACATTTAAAAAGAAAAAGTTACCTCTTTTAATTTGAAAAAGCATTTTTTTATAAACACTGTAGTTCATCAGATCTAAGGTACCTGATTGTAAGAAGCACCAGTCAGAAATAAAATGTTTCCGGTATGACATGCCAGTGATTATAAGACCCATCCCTAATTCAGAAATGTCAAAATGTAATAAGTGTCTTAGAATCAAAGAAATATGGTATTCATTATTTAAACTTATATATATTCCCTTACTCATTAAGTGATTTAGAGAACATTTTGATGTTTTTCATCATTGTATATATTTTAGATAGGCACAACCTTCAATGAAAAAAAAATTTTAGTATTTAATTAAAAATAATTTTGTTATACCTTATGTGCCTTCATCATTATTACTTTATTGGGTGCTATATTAATAAAATGTTTTAAGGGCTTTTAACTCTTTTCAAGGAAAGAAAATGCTAACTTTTCTTCTTTAAATATTTTACATAATATAGAAGAGGAGAGCAGCTATCTTTATATTCATAGGCAAAATAAAAAACTAAATTATTGTAAGTAATCATAAATACTGCAATATGGCAGAGAATTATAACTGTTTCCTTAAATGATGATGCTGTGGTTTTATATAAAGCATCTTTTAAACTATAACTTAAGTTGTAGGCACTAAAAATTTAATTTTTCACTTCTGAAGAAAGAAAATCAAGTTACTACACTCTTTAATGGGAGATTTAAAAACAAGATACCTTGATTCAGCAAAACTTTCTGGAGCTAGAATTTAAAATTAATGGTCCCGGATTGTTTTCATGTGGGGGCATACTTTATTTTTTTTGTGAGGAAGATCAGCCCTGACCTAACATCTGCCAATCCTCCTCTTTATTTATTTATTTATTTTTTCTTGCTGAGGGAGACTGGCCCTGGGCTAACATCCGTGCCCATCTTCCTCCACTTTATATGAGACGCAGCCAGAGCATGGCTTGCCAAGCAGTGCGTCAGTGTGCGCCTGGGATCCGAACTGGCAAACCCCGGGCTGCCACAGCAGAGCGTGCGCACTTAACCGCTTGCGCCACCGGGCCAGTGGGGGGCATACTTTAGGTGGGGACGTGCATATTGAGATCAATTTGAAATGCACTATCTCTGGTTCTTAGCCAGGAGGTGTGTAACAGAATCACCTGTGGAGCTCTTTGCACATATGGGGGAGGGAGGTCGCTACAAACTTAGTAATATAGAATCTCCTGGGGGCATACATATTTATACACACACACCTTTCTGGGTTTATGTATATATTTTAAATCCCCACACACCACTGCTTTAGATATATTAAAATATGTAAATATTTAAGACACCATACTTGAGATTCTTAAATTTTTTTTAAGTAAAATACTTCAGTGATACAAAATTATTTTTAGTGTTTCAATAAAATATAAATTTAATTGTGGCAATTGATGTTGGGGGATGAATAAAAAATAGAGAAGTCCATGATCACAGATGTTTTTAGCTCAGTCTAAAAGTGAATTTATATTATAGTAGGAAAAAGGATGGAAGGAAGCATATGAGATGGTTTTGTAGGAAGTATTTTTGGCTGAAGTGAAAATAACACAAATCAGTGGTTTATTTATTTGGCATGAACTTTGCTCAGACATTTTTCTTCCCCACTACTTAATCCTCTGCTCTTTTAGGGGGCTCTTTTCATCATCCTGTAGGTATGCTTAGAATTACTCTGCCTTGTTCTCGTCAAGATATAGAGCAAATATCTAAGTAAGTTGTAAAATATATGTTAGGGTATCAAGGAGTAGAATTTTGCTAATGGGCTAACTTTATATTGTATGAGAAATGTTAGATGCTTCAGAGAGTAGGATGACCTGCAGTGAAGAAGCTGAGAGTGCTTCTGCATAGAGCTCAATAGAGAGTAGAGAGTGAACTTGAAACTTGTGACTTTTGAGCCCTGAACTTAATGAGAATCAGATGAGTTTAATGAGCATATTACACTTGCATAACTGTGGCAGAGATGTAGCACTTCGTTGACCTGTGTTGTTGTCCTCCCTGCCCAATAGCACTCTCTCCACCCTGCCGTGGGCAGCTATCACTGTTGGTCTTGTTTTATGTTTTTGCCTTTCTCAGAATTCTCAAATCCTTCTCATCATGGCACTGCAGCCTCCTTTTTGACCCATCATTCCAGGCAAGGACTATCAGTTGGCTTTGTCTGTTGAAAGCAGTTCACTGCCCCATGGCATAGTGATTTCTACTGTCATTTCCAGCATTTAAATACCTTGAATCTATGAAACAAGTTTTCTCTTCTGTAAAAGACCAGTTGAGAAAGCAAGAGGAACAGAGGGAAAGACTAACAATATCGGAATAGTATTTAAAAGAGCACAGATTTTATTGCCTTTGGGTTTTCAAAACTGGCTTTAACATTTGCGAGATGTATGTCTTTGGACAAGTTACTGTACCTCTAAGCATCATTTCTTAATAGCTAATCCGCAGGGTTACTTTTTTTTTATTATTATTGAGGCTAATATTTAATGGACATGTACTATGTGACAAGAACTGGGATAATTTTATTACCTGTGTAATATAATCCTCATGACAATCCTGTGAGGTAGTTATTATTTTAATAACTATTTTACTAAGGAGAAACCTAAATCACAGATTTAAGTAATTTCCCAAAGTCTCACAACTTGTAAATATTTGAGCAAAGATTGAAACCCAGGTCTGTCAGATTCAAAAATTAGTGTGTACCATCTAATAGAGTGCCAGACACGTGGCAGAATCAACTATTAGTTCGTCTGTTTAGAAAAGGCAAATAAATTTGTGCAGAAAAACAAACTTGAACAGCCCAACCAGGCTTATCCATATAGGGTAGCACACTTAAACACTCAACTTAAGTTGTGTTTTCATTGTTAAAAATATTTGGGGAGCTATCTTCTTTTCCTATAGCTAAACATTCACTTCAGTTTTGTTTCTGAGATTCTGTTTTCAGGATTTGTTTTTTTCTTAAGGTTATATACCATGGTGTAATATTGTTAACTTCCTTAATAACTTGCTATTTTGGAGGCAGGTTGGTATTGCATTGATATTTAATAAGATTTCTTTCTGAAAACACTTTTTCCCACAAATTAAATAAAATTTCAAAGCTTTTTTATCCTTTAGAATGTTTTAAGACATGTAAATCAGAGCCAGTGATTGCTTGCAAATTTATATTTTAAGTTGTGGCTTTGGCAGCTCCTGTCTAAAATTTGGTATTTATACACTGTATGTATAGCCAAAACTTAGCACTCAGTTTTCTTGTGTATAAAACTCCTATATCAGGAATATTTCATGGCTTGAATTAAATGAAATATGTAAAATTATTGTTAACACATAGTAAGCATTCACTGTTAGTTTTTATTCACCTCTTGAATTCAGGCAGTTTAGAAGCTAGCTGTTGTCTTTGGTGGCAGTGGATAATTTGCAGTTACTTTACTTTACTAGAATATATAACCTGGTTCTAAGTTTTCTTTCTCTTCAAGTCTTCTGTTCAAGTTGACTTAGATTCATTCTCAGCATGTCATGGTGCTGGCCTTGGATCACCTTTTCCAGAGTCTCTGAGCAGGTGACTCTAAACAATGTGGCCATATTACTGTCTAATCCACATATCAGGGAAACGTGCTTTTCATATTTGTACGTTATATTTCTATTTCTACTAATTTTGCCAAAGGTAATTACTATTTTGCTTATGTTATGATTATTACATGAAATAAAAAGTTCTTGCATTTGAACAATCACTTTTTAATAACATGAGTCTTGTGTTTATTACTGAACTTGGGTCAGTTTACACATTAGTAACAGTATTAGTAAAATCAGAGGACTTGCATTAAGTAAATAAAATAAGCTTTCTAAGTATAAAGGATAACTATTGTTTAAGAATCCATCTTTCCTTCTGTGGTGATTGAAATTACTTTGAGCCTTTTAGATAGGAGAGAGGAGCATTACCATCTCAGAAGGTTCTGGAAAACATCACATGTTAGATCTCTGTGGTCATAGTGAGGGAAAGGATTTAGAGATTTCTAAGTAGTAAAACCATCAGGGCTTCATTGAAGACAGTGTTTTTTATAAAATTTAATAATATTTTAATTACAGCCCTCCATTTTCATCATATTATTTTCTGAATTGTTAGCCAGATAGTCTGTGACCACAGGTTAAAATGCATTCCTGGGCGTGGACCTACTCCACTCACCAGCCACGCTGTGGCAGTGTCGCACATACAAAGTAGAGGAAGATTGCCACAGATGTTAGCTCAGGGCGAGTCTTCCTCAGCAAAAAAAAAAATGCATTCTCATTACGGAGAGAGAAGGGTTTGGAAGTAGAGAGACTTAACATTTTTAGCCTCTGTGTCATGGACATTCTATACAATTTATCTTCAGAAACACACTGTTTGGTAGGATTTGTCATCTCTTCTTTAGAAATCAAGAAGCACACTTGAAGAAGTCCGTGGTCACACAGCTTTTGATTTGCGTAGGTGTTTGATCCCAGGTTTTGCTAACTTTAAAGTTATGTTTTACATTAGAAGATACACTTTTGGAAAGTAGGTTTTAATATATGGTCTGTATAATTAGTTTCCTAGGGCTACTGTAATAATGTACCAAAAATGGGGCGGCTTTGAACGACAGAAACTTATTTTCTCACTGTTGCAGTGGCTAGAAGTCTGAAATCAAGGTGTTGGCAGGGCCATGCTCTCTCTGAAGGCCTTAGAGGAGAATCTTCCTTGCCTCTTCCAAACTTCTGGCAGTTCACAGCAGCCCTTGGTGTTCTTGGCTTGTAGATGTATCCCTCCAATCTCTGCCTTTGGTGCCATATGGCTGTCTTCCATCATGTCACATCATCTTCCCTGTGTGTGTGTCTGTGTCTAAATTTTCCTCTTATAAGGATGCCAGTTATGTTGGATTAGAGGTCCACCCTATTCCAGTATGACCTCATCTTAACTAATTACATCTGCAATAACCCTACTTCCAAAGAAGGTCACATTCTGAGGTACTAGGAGTTAGGACCTCAACATATATTTTTAGAGGACACAATTTATAACATCCTGTGACTAAATTCTAAAGATCTAAGTAAATAGACCTTGAACATTTTAAAGCACAAACCCATACAATGGGAAAGGTAGTCACATTTTAGAGTGACAAAACCCATCTTTATATAATCCATTTTTAAATTGCTTTGGGTGTTACAGCAGTCAAATTTAAATCCCTAAGTACTGCAAACTGGTAAACATGATAGTGCTGACTAGCTTTTTAGATGAATTTGTAATGCCCATACTTTTATGTTTCTTTAGTAATACTTGAACTAAAGGAATTTGAAAGAAAATCCATAGCAAAGAATCTATTCACTGCAAATTATTCTTGCGTTAAAGAAAATGCTGGCTTTTAAAGGTGAAGGTTTTTTTTAGACTCGATTAAATACAGCTACCCTGAAAATGCAGTTGTGTTCTTCCATTCCACTTCTACTGTTTGTGTCTGTTTTTATAGTACTAGCGTTTTCTGTTTTGTCTACTCATTAACATTTCCTCAAGTGATATGACTATCATTTTGCTATTTCAGTGATTTATTAGAAATAGGGTTTTTATTTACCAAATAAATTACCAGTTGACTATATTTATCTAGTATTATAACCTTAATACATTTCTCTACTTTTTCAGAATTAGCCAGCAAAATTTTTATTTGATTGAGTAAAAAACGGCTTTGTATCTGACTGAAATCCAAGTTATATGAATATATATGTCTTTACTAAATAGTTGTCTCAACAAGGGCTCTGGCAGCTTTTATAGAAATTTGAATGGAGAATTCTGGTTTTTATTTGAAAGGCACCAAAGCACTTAGAACACTGCCTGACGTGTAGTACTACGTAGCTGTTTAATGTTGTAATTGTCAATAATGGCTAATAGAAACTTTGGGGACATTCAAATCAGTGTGTATTCGTTGCAAATAATTAAGGGATTATTTATCAGATTTGGATATTACAACCCAAAATGAGGGTGGAGGGGTGGAGAGGGAATGGAGTTTTGGTTCTTGGAGCTTTATAGGTCTTCTAAAGCTTTTTCATCCTCCAGAGCCTCAACTCTTTGAGCTATGTTTGTGTTTCTGGTCCTCAGTACCAACCTTTCAACACAGCTGTCTGATTCATTAGGCTAGTGGCACGCATCCTGCTGGCCCAGTGGCTTGCCTGTCACGGAGAGATGGCTGAGATCTAATTTCAGGAAGAACAATTAGAAAGCTTCCTTTCTCTTGTTAATTGTCTAAGTATGTCCAGATAGTAACAATTTAGTGGTTAAAAATAGTATTCTTGATTTTCTTATTCAGTGAAGTAGGAATTCAAGTTTTAAGAGTAGATTTTTTTCCATGGGACTTGAAAAAGGCCGATTCATATGAAATGTAAAAAAGCATTACACTTTTCCCATGACTATATTCATCCTAAAAAAGTTGTTAATTACTGAAATAAACTACTTCCTTAAATTGTGTCTGACTCAATCCATTATACGGCAAACGATGTTTAGAAAAATGATTTTAAAATTTTTTTACTAGATCTCCCTATATGATAGAATTTGAAAAGCATATGTAGAGCCATTTTATCCCAAAGTAAGTCTGCCATATAAAATTTGAGATCTCAAGAGATTATCTATTTGGGGAGAAAAGTAAAGTTACTTACCTATGGTTGATTCTGGAATCTCGAGTCATTCATAGTAGCCAGCTTAGGAAGATACACTAAGGATCTTGATTTCATTGGAAATCAAAAAATGCCACACTAACCATAGTTACCTGTACTTTCAAATGTAAAGCAGTAACTTAATTTCTTAGCAGAGCTTTAAAAAAATAACAACTAGACTCTTTAGGGGATAATGTAAAATTTAATTGTTACCCTGATACGGAAAGGTAAATTGGGATGGGGCAGTCCTTTGAACTTACAGCTCTAATCTTTGTTTGTCACATTGGTTATTTTAAATTTATTTGTCAGACTAAAGCTATAGATGTAGGAACTTAAATGGAGAGGTACGTAGTGTACCTGCCTCCAAATTCAAAGGCTTTGTTTTAATTTGAGCTGTGTTTAAAGTTTTCTTCTTAACCTGACTTCTCTACTTTGGGCAAGTAAAATCACTTGTCCACATTTTAATCAATGGCAGACTAAGGTTGATTTCTAAATTAGTATCAGTTTTCAAAGGGCCAGTAAAGGGCTCCTCTCACCCTAAAAGCAATTCCATTTAACTGATAGTAAAAGTAGGGGATGTAGAAATGTTCATGGATGAAGGAAAAATTCTGATGGAGGATTCATCTGAGAAACCATGGGATAA
Source organism: Ceratotherium simum simum (assembly GCF_057802395.1). Taxonomy (NCBI): domain Eukaryota; kingdom Metazoa; phylum Chordata; class Mammalia; order Perissodactyla; family Rhinocerotidae; genus Ceratotherium; species Ceratotherium simum. The sequence goes on along the minus strand of NC_141937.1, from coordinate 12,958,567 downwards.
AGGCACTGGCCTTTCGGTGTCATGAGCCTGTGGTCTGTGGCTCTCTGATTATTCTAGCTGTCCAAGGGTTGTAGTCAAGGGTATGGCCTTGATTCCCACTAAACATCAGATGAAAATGATCTTAAGAGGATATGGGAATAGTGTAACCAGGTCGTAAACAGTCATGATATGTAGGTTCAGAGAACTGAAGGAGACTGACGCTTTGTCATTAGTCCTTTCAGGTGTGATTTTCTCAGTTTTTCCAAAGGAATATTTTACTGCCTTTTCTTTTGTTCTTAGTAGTTTATGACAGCTCTCCATTCCTTTCTGTAGCTCCGAGTAGCGGGTGGTCTGATGGGAGAAGAAAGTGATTATAGAGCACTGCCTTTTGTTGGATTTGTTATCAAATATCTACCCAGGCACCTTAAACAGAGCACCTATTCTGGCTGGGAGTGGTTGGGCCAGGTTAATTTTTTTGTGGTAAATATTTTTTCCGTTGCTCAATGAGTAGTCTGACTTCACTTTTGTTTCTCTCTTGGCTCTTTACATTTTTAATTTAACATTTCAAAATAGTGTCTAATCTAATGCAACTCATAAACACGTTTGTGTATGCACTCACATACGTATTATAGACATGCACACATGCCTATGTGTGTATGTCAGATACCTTCTCCTCAAAGAACATTCAGCAAGCGTTGTGGATTTTCTTTGATCTGTTTATGATGGCACTTGATTATTCTCTTAGGAATCAGACAACTTAAAACCCATGTATTTTCTTTGCTTCGATTCTCGCACCTGCTTACCAAACTTATACTTCTTAGGAGTTAGATCTTTAAAGCCTGATATTTTCTCATCAAGGCCAATTCAGTCTTCCTTAGAAAAATGACTCCTTTAAAGGTTCCGGTAACCAGAAATTAATACTAAATGTATACTAGGTACTAAATGCATTCTTAGAGAATGAGAGTGAGCAAGAGAACTGCCTATAATTTTTAAAGCAGTAATATTTCTGATAGCTGGCTAAAAAAAAGTACTAGCTTTAAATCATTTTTGAGTCTGATTTATTTTAGCCTAGCAGTACTCTTTCAAGTTACTATCCAGTGCTCTTCATAGCATCAGTACTATGGCACACTTTGTGGATTTGCTGCAGCTTCTTTCTTTGGATCAGCTGGGTCCGAAGCTGCCAAAAGTTAATTGAGGCTGAACAAGACTTCAGAGAGGAGACAGAGAGAGAGATGGGGGAGAGGGATGCAGCTGGGGACAGGCACATGCCCCTTGTTGGCCTTTGTTTCATAGTCAGTGTGCAAACAAGCCTTTCTTCTGTTTTTCCTTTTTGTGACTGTTTTTTTCTTTAAAGCTATTTTATGAGCATACTCTTGGATATTCTAATTTGTCAACCACTATATTAAACTCCTCTTTATCAAGCTGATAAATCCAAAGTGAAATACTTTATGTCATTGAGCCAGTGAGCATAGGATTGCTTCATAGGAATAAAGATAGTGTGTTTGACTCATCATGTATTAAGAGTACGTATTTGAAATGCCAAGCGGTAGACCTCCTGGGATGATGATAAAAAACCGACCAAACAAACAACCCAGCCATTTATCTGGTTTTAGAATTTAGCCCAGGAAAGAAAACCTCTTGGGTGCTGCTGCTGTGACAGCCTACTGTATACCCTTGGGCCCTCTTTAATATTACAACTTAACCTTCTAAATGAGAATTAATAGTGTTCTCAATGCCTTTGTGCCACCATAATTATTCCTACACCCCTCTGCTCTCTAAGCGTAATATAATCTGGAATTTACTTGTGTAGCAGAACTGCTGAGGCCCTACCACCCTTGCTTCTGGCTTTCCCATATCCGTCTGATCTTAGAGCTTTCATCTGTAATTAAAAATCTTTGAAGCCCCAGGTGAGGGATTCACATATTTTAGGGTATGTTTTTAACTATAGCTTGCACAATAGAAAGAACCTTGAGCCTGGGGAAAGTTAGCATTGTAGTATCCATAAGTAATGGAATTTATCTTCTTGCCCTCCAGGACTCTAGTTTTTATCTAGAGCAAGGTTTAAAAATGTGGACTGCGTACCAACATTTCCCTACCCCAAGAGACGCAGGTACTTGACCCCCACAACTATGACAGATACCATTCATCTATCCTGGACTTGTTCTTGCTAAGCCCCAGATTTTCCACATTTCTCGAGGCAGCCACTACTAGTCACAGTTGTTAGCATTAGATCTGAAACCTCTTCTTCATGCTGGTCCTGAAGAATTTTACCATTTAAAACTGTATGCCTTTCTTAGACAGTTGTTCCAGTGTCCTCCTCTCAGTTTGCAATGTGTATAGGTTTTTAGTTCTTAAGGTGATATTACATGATGTTGCTTTCCATTGATTAACACCGTGTGGATATTATTCTGTCTTTGCCTTCACTTGCCTTGAGATGCAGTCATATCTTGCATAATTTAATGAATTAAGTGTTCTGTTTCTAAATTTTATTTTTTTTTGGTGAGGAAGATCAGCCCTGAACTAACATCTGCCAGTCCTCTTTTTGTTGAGGAAGATGGGCCTAGGCTAACACCCATGCCCATCTTCCTCCACTATATGGGACGCTGCCACAGCATGGCTTGACAAGCAATGGGTTGGTGCCCCCCTGGGATCCGAACCCGTGAACCCCGGGCCGCCGCAGCGGAGCGCGTACACTTAACCACTTGCACCACTGGGCCGGCCCCTGTTTCTGAATTCTTTTAAGCATTTTTAAACAAAAATAGCAATATAGATAAAATTATTAGCTCTTAATTTTATAGATGTGTCATAATACCCTAATTATATTCTGGCCTTATTTTCAGCACTTTTTAGGGAAAGGAATCCTTAATGAAGATGTTAAGAGGAGTAATTACATCTTTTGATATTTGTTTTAGGTTGATTTTAACCTTGTCAATAAAATTGTTTTAAATCATTATTAGAAACATACTAAGATATGACCTTTGAACCCAGTAATTTTTGTTTCAGATATTAAAATAAAACTTTATTTTTAAGAAATACTAAGGGAACAGTTATTTTTATTGAATTACATTGGAGGAGGAAATTTTATAAGGAAACAGTTGAAAAGAACTCCGAAAAACGGAATGGAATTAGGATTAGTATACTTGCATTATTTCCCAATGAAAATAAAACTAGTGAGAGGCCAGTACAAAGATGGTTTAAGAAAAGAACAAGCATTGGTTAGCACCCGAATATACCTAGACTTTTTTTTAAAAATGGGAAATTGAAGTTTTATGGTAAACTCTCATGTTTATGTAATCTGAGTATGTTAGAATAAAATATTTTAAGATTATGAGTGATCATGGAAATCAACACACATGGCCTTGCTGACTTTTTAATATTGAGCACCTGAAAGTTTGGATCTCTTTTGGTTTTGTTAAGAAAAATAAAACCAGTCTCAGAAATTTGGCCGCTTTGAAACTTGACTGAACTTGGTACTTTGAGTTGCTTGAAGTGCCTAGTAAAATCTGATTTGCTTAGGTTGGCTTTGAAGTACAGTCATGCATCGCTTAACAACAGGGATACATTCGGAGAAATGCACTGTTAGGCGATTTCGTTGTCATGTGAACATCATAGAGTGTACTTACACAAACCTAGGTGGTACAGCGTACTACACACCTACGCTCCATGGTACTCATCTTATGGGACCACCATGGTATATGCACTCCATTGTTGACTGAAATGTGGCGCATGACTATAATCTGATTTAGTAACTTGCGACAATAAATAGATACAGAGTTGCTTTTCTATCAGTAGTTTAGGACCTGAGCCAGGAGAAATCCTTAGATTTGCTAACTATCATTGAATTACTTATGTCTAGACTGTTCTTTAACCATACTTATATTCCCTTTCTCAATTCTTACACCTCTTAGCATGTTTCCAAATCACATGCAATTTTTATTTCCTTTGGGAAGAAGAGACATAACCTAACAGCTTTAGAGATAATGCTGATTGCTATATGAACGTTCTCCTTCAGTAAATTGTTTTACTCACTTGGATATAAGCTTACTTATTGTTTTGTAGTCAGGTTTAGGGGTCAACTGCATGAGCTTTTCCTTATATTTCCATTATCCGAGTTCATCGTTATCAGATGACTCAAGTGTACAGGTCAAATTGCAATTAGAGATGCATTTGAATGATGTTGTTCACATTGGTCTTTAGAATATGGAATTTCAGCTTAATTTTTTGTCCTTTTATTAGTTCATATAGCAGATCTGAAAGTGAATCCAACTTGAATTTTCTTTCTTTGGAGGAGAATGGGTAACATATCCAAAGCACTTGTCATTCAATATTCAGATCAGCTTCAGATGGTTGTGGAGCCTAAAGGAGTTCTGTTTAGCCTGTAACACTAACCGTAGTGAGATTATAACCAACACTGTGGCTTCTCTCTAGTAGAAAAAGTTATACTCTTGAATGCTTATTCTGAGGTTTGTTTAGCACAGATGACCATCTTTGCCTATTATATCTGGGATTATTGTTCTCGCATATTTTAGTGTGTTAGATATTTGTGTTGAGATGCATTTGATCTCTTGTGGAAGATACTGCTAAATGCAAATCCAGTTCTGTTAGCTGCATGTGGAAGTGTTTCAATAAATTTATGGATCCAGGGAAAAGAAAAGAGAACAATCTCTGGGGCCAAGTTCACTATTTTTTTAATAGCTATTTTTGGGAGATTTTTAAGTGAGATAAATTTCTTTGCAGATTGCTTTCCTTGGTAACCATGTTGACAACACTGGGGGTGTTATTGTGCATCTGATCTCTTTTCACTTGTATGAGGTGAACTGCTTAAACTGTATTGTGAGCAGGCACATTTTCGACATTTTCAGGAAATTATAAGATTTAACAACATCAACCAGATTTTCAAGTTGTAAAGACTGTATTTAGAAGATAAAGTTTAAGTGAAATAGCTAGTTATAATGTCTTCTACTGGTCACTTCTGACAGTGTGCGGTAATTAACTTTCAGGACCCAGATCTAAATATTAATTTTTTCTCTACACTGGGCACAAATATTATTGTGGACTAATGCCCAGCAGCATACAAAAGTTAATATGACAGTTTTTCAAAGGTGATGCCTAATTTAAAATATCAGATTATTTTACTTTTGTGTCTTAAAATAAAAATTGAAGTGTTTGTTGTAATGGATGGGATTTGGGACAAATAAAATCTAGAAAACTTCCTGTTGAAGATTATACAGAATTATGATAAAATTGTATATTCAGAAAAAAAATCAGTTTTTACCCCTAAAATTCTATTCCGGCAAACGAGAAGATGGTTCTGCTGAGTCAGAACACTTTTCAGGATGATTCAATTCCTTAAATTGTTAAGAATATTTCGATAAAGATCTTTCAGTGCGTTCTTCAAGCTCAGGTTCCTTTTGTGTGCTATTTTCTGGAGAGCCCATAAAGGGAAATATACTTGCTTTTTAGGCCTAGGAGAATAGAAAATATTTCTCATACCCAGACAGTTTTGCTTTCCCTTGTTATGTGCCTCTCCCATTCTCCACGGAGTCATTCCAGTCACCACAAAGTATATCCTTTTTCTGCCCTCTCAGCAGAGGACCTTCCTCTTGTCTCATGGTACAGCTGGTGGATGGGAACCACTCTGTTCCAGCAGCCTCTCTAAGCTTGCTTAAAATCATCTGGTCTCTGCTTCTAGTCATTCTCCACCAGGGAGAGTTTGACGCCCTCTTTCTCCCTGGGGACATTTAGCAGTGTGTGGAGACGTTTTTGGTTGTCACGACTGGGATGAGGTTGAGAGTGCTGCTGGTATCCAGTGAGTGTTAGGGGTGGGGATGCTGCTCAACATCCTGCGTGCGTAGGGCAGCCCCCATGACAAAGAAGTCTCTCTCCAAATGTCAAAAGTGCTGGGACCAAGAAACTTGAGTCTTAGGAAGTGTCACTCCCTATCTCTTTCCTGTAGTTTTAACCTTTTCCTCTTCGCTGATCTCAAGCTTTCTTATAAATGTGCTCAAGTCTCTCACACTTACAAAAAATAAAAACTTGCCCTTGACCCTTGGTCCTTTTCTGGTTATTGGTCTCTTTATTCCCTTATAGCAAGATCTTTGGAAAGCGTTTCGTTTGTCTCAATTTCTTCTTCCTTTTATTCCTCAGTGCACTGTAGTCTGCTTTGTACCTTACCAGTCCACTGAAATTGCTCTTTCTAAAGTCACCAGTGACACACTGGACCCCATGATGTAACTCTGTGTCCGTTTCCCCCGTCTCAGGTCTGATCTCTGCCGTAAACATCAAGTGTTTCAGCAATTTGATATAATCTGTGATCCTGCCGAGTGCTTTACTGCTAGTCTGGCGGTTTCTTCTGCCTGAGACGGGATCCTCCCCTTCCCCACTGTGCAGACTCCTACTTATCTTCAAGTCTCAGTGCAAGAGCCACGCCTTCAGCCTTTTCCACTGGCCCCTGGAAGAGCAGCCGGCCGTGCTTTCCTCGCTGCATGCCTTTGTTGTAGCGTTCTGTGGTTGTAGTGCAAGTACTTGTTCACGTTTGCTCTCTGCGGGCCGAGACCATGTCTCGCTCATGCTCCCAGTGAAGTGCCTGACGCATAGTACACATTTAGTAAACATTTGTTGAAAGAGGAAATGAACATTAAAAAGGAATTAGAAAAGTCAAAAAATCACTGAGAGCGGGAGAAGTGTGTCCGTAGCCACACAAAGCCTTAGACCAGCATCTTCAGCATCACACTGGGAAGCTGGTTAGAAACTCAGAATCTCAGGCTCCATCCCACCTACTGAGTCAGGGTCTACATTTTAAAAAGATCCCCAGGTGATGTGTAGGAACGATAAAACTTGAGAAACAGGGTATAGTTCATTTGTTTTTTCCCCAAGAAGTGTAGGTTTTCATATGTTCAAGTGGAATACACACACACACAATATTTTTAATATTTGTAAAGATTAGAATAGGTACTTTGTGTGTGTGTGTGTGTGTGTGAGGAAGATCAGCCCTGAGCTAACATCTGATGCCAATCCTCCTCTTTTTGCTGAGGAAGATTGGCCCTGGGCTAACATCCGTGCCCATCTTCCTCCACTTTATATGTGGGATGCCTGCCACAGGATGGCTTGGTAAGCAGTGCATAGATCCACGCCTGGGATCCGAACCTGCAAACCTCAGGCTGCCAAAGCGGAGCGTGTGAACTTAACCACTACGCCACTGGGCCGGCCCCTAAAAGTTGCATTTTTATTTCAGCAAATTAACTCCCTAAGTCTCAATATCCTTATCTTTAAAATCAAGATAATAAATAGATCTATCTGGAAGGCTTGTTTTGAGGATTAAATGAGAATATGTGTTTCATGCTTAGTACAATACCTGAAACAGACTGATTGCTTGATAAATGTATTACCACTAAGTACAGTTACTTTGTAACTATAAAGAATCTTTCCTTCTGGCCCTGTGGTTTCTGCCTCCCTTTTTCCTTTTTTTCTTTTTATATTTGTATACCTGGTACATAGATTTGAAGGAGCCGCTCTACAATCTTGGAGTTTAGATTTCTTTGGAAATTTATTTTCCCTTATTGTATGCCCTCCCCCAATATGGGTAACCCCAATATCTTTCACTTTTTAAAGTTTCCAGAACATTAGTGGTGTGGCCCTTGTACAGTAGGTTGCCCCTCATCATTCAACATCTGCGTTGTCCGTTAAGGAACTCCTTAGTCTCATGTGGCTATTTACATTTATTAAAATTCAGTTAGTCTGTCACACCGCCCACACTTAAATGCTCAGTAGCCACATGTGGCTTGTGGACAGCACAGATACAGAGTATTTCCAAAAAGTTGTATTCTGTGGCACTGTTCTAGAACAGTGATTGCTGAGAGCATAGGACCCAGAAAGTGGGCTGTTTACCTTAGCAATTTTATGACTCAGAATCCTCTCTCTCCCACTATATTCAATTAAAAAAAAAAAAAAAGTCTATCACTTTTGGTTATTTTTCCATTAAAGAGTTATAATGCTTGAAGAATTTTGATTTTTATAAGTATAAACTTTGGTAATTTAAATCTCATTTTAAGGGTTTTCTTTTCAAATAAAATTCAATAAAGTTTTAAAACATTTTCAGACAGACATCTTTAAAATGTTATTTCTGATTAAAGCTGACAATGTTTGATTAGATTAAACATATTCAACAGAGTGCGTTAATCCCTTCTTTCCTGTTCAATCTTTTATATCTTATATTTGTCATTTGTTATTTCTGAGCAACTCAGCATGTATTTTCCAAATACAGATAGTATTCATTTAGAGTGTTTCACATTGCTCCTGCCATTTACATCTACATTGTTACTTATGGCAGACACACAAACATACTGAAAGATAATTTTGAATAAATCAGCAAAAATAACAAAAAGACCAAAAAGTTTCTCTACTGACTGGCAACTTTACAGTGAGTGGAATGTTCAGTTATACAACATTCCAGATTGATTTGCCAAGAACCTACCTGTAATTCATCCCAGAACTGTCCTCATGTGTGACTGTCAGGATCTTCCCAGAGAGATGTTTTTTTCCTTAAATTCTGTAGCCCTAAAAATGATTTTCCTTATTTTCTGATTTGTTGCAATAAAAACAAATTAGATTTACAGGTATGTAAGTAAATACTGAGTTTATTTTCATGATATGAAGTAAAGTATTACCATGTTGCCCTGTTCAATTTACTGTATACTTTATGATATGAAGCCATATTCTGTACAGTATATAAAGATATCCATTATAATTAGTAACTGTAATTGTAGTAATTATTCTGAAGAATTGGGAATCAGATCAGAGTTGAAGAGATAGTGAATAATCCCTTAATGTTGTCTTGTTTTTGTTTTTTGGTGAGAAAGATTGGCCCTCAGCTAACATCCATTGCCAGTCTTCCTCTTTTTGCTGAGGAACAGCAACATCTAACACTAACATCTCTGCCCATCTTCCTCAATTTTGTATGTGGGGCGCTGCCACAGCATGGCTTGATGAGCGGTGTTTATGTCCACACCTGGGATCCGAACCTGTGAACCCAAGGCCGTCAAAGTGGAGCGTGCAAACTTAGCCACTATGCCACCAGGCCAGCCCCCTACTTAATGTTTTTAAAAACAACTCAAATTTAGAGTTTGAAAGCACCATAGAGATCATTGGCTGTATTTTTACACAAGACAAAACTTAGAGAGATTATGATTTTTATTCATGGTGACAGACCTAGGTAGCAGTTTTAAAAATATATATATACTTTACTCAATATAATAAGTTTGTATATAAGTCACATAGTATTTACTGTTTATACATATCCATAGAAATACAATGAACAAATTTGATTTGTTCAAGTGGGCAGGTTACTTCATCTCTTAATCTCAGGGTTTTTTAGTGTAAAACAGGGCCAATTATTGTATCTAGCTCAAGTGTTTGCTTTGAGTTCTTAAAAAGTAATGCATAGTACTAATACATGCTACAACATGATTGAACCTGGAATATGTTATTCTGGTAAAAGAGCCAGACACAAAAGACCACATATTATATGATTTATTTATATAAAATATCCAGAATAGGCAAATCAATAGAGACAGAAAGTAGATTGCCAGGGGCCGAGGGGAAGGGGGAATGGAGGGGGACTACTAATAGGTACCCGGTTTCCTTTTGGGGTGATGAAAATGTTCTGAAATTAGATAGTGGTGGTAGTTGCATAATTTTGTGAATATGCTTAAAACCACTGAATTGTACACTTGAAAAGGGTGAATTTTATAGTATGTGAATTATACTTCAATAAGAAAACAAAAACCAATAATGCATGAAAAGCACTTAGCAGGCAACTGATACATAAACTCTCCGTAAAGATTAGCTGGTACTGTTATTAGGAGCCATTGGTGGAGTTTAAGAAAAATAATGCAGAAAATCTAGGAAGTGTAATATTTAGTATTTTATTTCACTACGTGAAATACCTACAAGTGATTTAACCATGAATATCATATTTTAATTATTTTTGTCAGCAGTGGCAGTGTTTATAATGTGAAAAAGATATTTGCTAACATTAGTTTCCAAATTGAGATGTTAACTATAGCAGTTTTTTTTGTGGGAAAGAATCCCATGTTTTAGTCAGTATTACAATATCATTTCAACAATTTGCTTAATATAAAAATAAATGCCATTAAAATGGTAAATTTTATGTTGTGTATATTTAGCACAATTTAAAAGATAACAAATCAATACCAAGTCTCATGAGAGTTGTTCACCCTTAGGTAGTCTCTACTTGTCATGTTTATAGTCCTGTCTTTTTTATTAATTCAGAAGAAGGTAATGATAGAGATAGAAATCTTTAATGATGGCAGATTATATGTATCTTCAGTTTGGAGCTTTTAAAATTGAAATTATTAATAGCTAACATTTCATGTTCATATACACCAGGTACTGAATAGAGCACCCAGGAAATAAATTCCATACCTTAAATACATCTCAAAATTTTAGTATGATAAAATAGAAGATTCAGTGCTTTTGGTCTTACAGGGAAAGTGATGCCTTAGCTTCTCATCTCAGCTATAATATCAGTGTCAGTAACTTATACAAGTAGAAAATTCTGACTTTCGGAATCTGTAACAAAGAGGTACTCTAGAGCTTCATGTAATGCTGGTAGTAGAAAAAGAGTCTATGGTTTTTGTTTTAAGGACTTACATGAGAGATAGTTGAGGACAAAGATGTGTAATGGTTAGTTACGTTGCCTATGAATAGCTCTTGATGTGTAATGGTTACTCAGATTTTTCTTTGATAATTTATAGATATTCATTGGGATACAATTTGATACTACATAAATTATGGTAGGTATTCTCAAGCCAGTTCAGTATGACTAGCATTTTGTTTGGGAGTCTGGGTTGGGATGGAGATATCAAGAATTTCTCTAGAATTTTTCATTGTTGCTTTCAAGAAACTGGGAGAGTTATTGGGGGAAGGGAAGGTTGTGGAATACTAAAGAACACTGTAATAAAACACAAGGTTGAGTATAGTCAGGCACTTCAGAATTTGGTGAAGATGTGAAACACTCCAGGTAATCAGAAGGAGAACGCAGTGGGGACTGCAGTTCTAGTGGAAATGATGCTTAGGGTAGGCCTTGAAGGGCTGCCGTAAGATGGAGAAAGGGCGAAAGGGATTCCAGGCAGGAATATTGACCCAACTAGAGCAGAGGTCTGAGCCTACGAGTCAGCCCTTCAGAGGTTGTTGAGATAGAAAACCCATCCGGGTGGAGCCGGCAAGGTCACTTCAGGAGTAAGTTGATGTGTGGTTTGATTGGATAGGTTGAGACTGGGTTACAGAATCACAAGCATCAGGAGCTGGGAGTTCCTGTTTCATCAGCTAAGCAGTGGGGAGCCACTTAGTGTAGGTTCTCAAACTGAAAAATGACTTGAGTTGATGTTTAAAGAGAGATTAAATTGGTAGTTTTATGTAGGATAGGAGAATGGGAGTAGAGAAACTAATGGGTTTGCTCCATGGTGCCCTTGTGTGGGAGGCACACACTTTTATGTGACACATAAGTCTGGTCTTAGGCAGAATTATTTTAAGTAGGTTGCTACCTTCATTTTGCCTCTTTTAGCCTTTTCCTCTCATGTCTCTCTTCATTGCCCCCGTCCTCGTAATAGATGCTAGACAATTAGCTGTTATTCATTGACTTGGTAGTTTGAGAGATACATAATCTCTTTTTTAAAGAGAACTCACTTTAATAAGTGATTTTTGTAAACAGAGCTTTCCTTGTCAAATTTTCATTAAAGGTTAACGATGAAATGGCAGGGAATTCACACTTTTGGACAGGGCACACTACCCAGCAGAATCATGCTAGGGAAGGGTTAGCAGTTAAGTTCACGTGCTCTGCTTTGGTGGCCCAGGGTTCACTGGTTCGGATCCTGGGCGCAGACCTACTCACCACTCATCAAGCCATGCTGAGGCAGCGTCCTACATAGAAGAGCTTCAACTCTACAACTATGATACACAACTACGTACTGGGGCTTTGGGCAGGCAAAAAAAAAAAAAGAAAAAGAGGAAGACTGGAAACAGATGTTAGCGCAGGGTCAATCTTACTCAAAAAAAAAAAAAAAACAAGCTAAGCGCCCCCCCACCCCCACCCCCACCCCCTGCCCAAGACCTAGTGGAGCTAAAAGCTTTGGGAGTAGGTGGGGGAAACCTGCATCTTTAACCAGCAATCCAGGTTATTTATATGCATACAAAATTTTGAGAACCACTGATTAAGGAGTTGTTATTTTCTATGGAATTATTCTAGCAAGTATTCTTCTTAGATTTCATTTTCTGTGTATTAGGTTCTTCTTGGTGGGACCTTTACCAGTAGACCATATTATATGTGGCATCTTATTCTCAAGTGGAAGCCAAAAAAAAATTAAATAATCTACTGATGTTTTGGGCCTGGTTTTGCACTTTTTCTTATAATGAGATCAATTTCTTGTTGCCTAGTAAAGAAAACAGTTCCCCCTTTGAATGCTTGAATACCCTCAGCATAAGCAGCCCATCTGTGTTGTTTGTGTTTGTCGAATCTCATTCAATCAATTCCTTTTCTATAATAATGTCAGTGTCACCAGTGTCTGAGTTGAGTGAGTCCTATTCCACCGGTTGGACTGCTTATTTCAAATTCCCTGTAATTATTAGGCTCCTCCTCAGAGTGTGTTATCGTGACCGTTGAACCTGTATTTTGAAAATCTAGTAACTTAACTAGCCAGCCTTTTTTTTAAAAAAAGTTAAAACAGGAATTCTGGTACACTGTCAGAAGTTAGACGAGTAAGTGAAATTAGCCTGTTTTGGAGGGGTGAGGGAGGTTCACTAAGTATAATTTACTTCTTGCTGGGTATAAATGCAAACAGTTACCTTATAGCTGCCTTTTTATTGCACCTGGCTCCCTTGTAGCTTTATTGACCTTTGGTTAATATTACCATTTTATTACTTACTTGACTGAGAAGCAAGCGAAATACTCAACAGATAAGTGGATTCCTTTATATTCGTTTTAGGTGAAGTTAGGAATGGAACCCAGAAATGTTTATTCCCCATGACTGTAACATAGAGCATGCTACTTTTCATTCTAGTTTACTGGTTAACACGGAAACTAAAATGTTTCTGCTGATAATCGTACTTGCACTGGAAGCTCTTGTTTGTGATGTGAGAAGTGCAACAGTAAGAAGGAAACTATTTATCCATATTCTAATGAACCTATAAAACCCAAGAGCTGTGTTTGAGAAGATACTTATAAGCAGCAATAATGCACTTTGCATTTTAACTAATGCCACCTAAGATGCAAATGTGCATTCTACCTTCTTTCCTAAGAAAAGCATTTCAGCAAGGCAGGTTTATTCCTGACTTCCTTTTTGCCTGTATATCTCCTGGGTTAATTTTTAATTTAGATTGTTTTCTATTGGCCTAAAGTATGTGTTTTTAAAAGGCAGGGAAAAGGATTTTGTAGTTAACAGTGTTTCAAGACTCCATCGTAACGCAGACTCATTATTCATCCAAGTGTATAGTACAGTTAGTTTGACGTAGACTGTACAGCTTTATAGTTTGCGACTTAAAGTTGTGTCTTTAAATGAGGAATAAGCAGCTAACTAGATCCCCTCAAGGTGGGTGTTAGAGCCTCTCCATAAAAGGCCTAGTCTGTAAGTTTCCAAGTAGAAAGTAGGATTTTGAAATTCCGATCGGCTGTCAGAAAGTCAAATGCCCATGACACAGCATTACTACACAATAAAAAGAAAGTCATTAGCCATAGCAAAAACAAGTATTCAGTTTTTCCAGTTATCAGTTTTCCAAAGATCATTTGATTTTCAAATCTGTAAGGTTGCATTGTGCTGTTCGTTATTAAAATAGAAAATCTGGAGTCTCTGCCATGAAACTCAGAAAAGAAGATGTCTCCATTTCAACGTGGTCTTAATACCATGAAAGCTTTTAGCTGAACGTGAAACGATTCGACTCTTAAGGGATAAATCCTCAGGTCTTAAGGAGTGTCAATTCATTACACTATTTATGTAGTGCTAGATGCATCCCCTTTGGAGTAATTTTTAAAAATTTAAATTTAAAGGACTTGGTTTGAGGAGTTATTAACATTTCTCTCACTTTGTAATCGCCAGCAGAATTTTGCCACTGCCAGATGACTTAACTGGTGCAGGGTTTTGACTCTGGTCAAGACTCGTGAGGGGCACATTCTTTACGAATCATTTGACGAAGATGAGGAATGTTACTGTTTTGGTCTCCCCAGTTGATAAATCTTTGAAACTGGACAAATGAACTGACTCCATAATAATTACAGCCACAGAAACATCTGCACTGTAAAATTATTCTCATTGCTGATAAAATTGATTATTTTTTTAAGGTCAGTCAAGACTCAGTGAAAGATTTGTTTGCTTTGCTTTTCTTACTTGCATAGATTTTCTGTAAGGTGCACACACCTACATGCAGATACTTTGGGAATGTAATCTGTAACACACATTGTCAGCCTCAGGTGCTTTTGTAAAATAAGTGGACTTTACCTTTTCCTAGCTTTTCTGCTTTCCTCTATCCATTTTCAAATTCATCTACCCCTGACACCAAAAGGAATTAAAAACAAGTTATTCTCCCCTCCCACCCATGCACCATCATTCTCTATCACACGCACATTTTTAAACAGAGCAAAATCTACCCTTAACTGAAATGAATGACTAATAAATGATGAGCAGTTCACAAATCCAAACTGAATTCTTGATCTTCCATTCCAGACCTCCTTCACTGTCTGTCTTCCCCATCAGACAGGTGAGCACTGAGTAGTTTTAGCCACAGCTCCACCCTGTTTTTGTTTTCTTCTTTCTGATTGCTTTATTCCAGTTCATCTCGACCCATACTAGTTATTAAATTGAAAATGTATATTGTGGAATTTCATACGAGATCACATAGTTGCTTTTGTTGTTGTTTTGTTTTTTCCTACAATGCTTTCAAAAAAGTAAAAGAGAAAAGGATCTGTCAATTATAGCATTGGGGAACTTTAAAATTTGATCTTCTTTTAAAAGCAGTGTTATATGTCTTTGAATAGTGGTTGTTTTCAAAAAATCGTTTTTACTACCTTGTTAGTCCCCATAGAGAATTCTGTCCTGGGCACAGAATTTGACATCCTGAGTATCTTCAGGACTTGTACAAATGGTTCGTCCTGTGTTATCACATTGTTTATGCTCCTGAGATGTGTGCAACAGAAGCTTCCACGGGTGGAGGAGAATGTAGTGTTGCTCAAAGCTAATTCTTGGAGTCTTAACATTTGCAGCAAAGCATTGAATAAAACAAGCAAATAAGAAAATTTGTGAGGATAACTGTGAAAATAGAAGATCTTTTATAAAACGTTAGAACACTCCCACACTGCCTAACTCTCATGTAAAGATTTATTTCCTTTTAGGAATACTGGCCTAATACTTGACCCAATTCAGTCATTGTTTATTTTTTCAAATTGACATTAGTTTATTTTGACAAATGAATTTATCAAAATATTCATTTGACCAAAAAAAAAAGTACTGTCTCATTTATTTTTTTGTTGTGAAAATCTCTCACACTGACCTCATAATGCCCCTGTTTTCTTTCTACTCTCTCTTTTTGTCATTCAGAGTAGTGTTTATTTCATGATTATTTTTCTGTCTGTTTTATTTTTAAAACAATACATGTTCATCATGAAAAATTCAACAAGTACCAAAGGGTATGAAGTAAAAAATTCAAAATTAGCTAGCCAATTCTTCTTCTGCAGAGGCAACCACTGTTATGAGACTCCATGTATCCTTCCAGACACTTCCTGTATATAAGGATGTCATTCTTTTTGATGCTTGCATAATATTCCACTATTTAATTAACCGTCATTTAGTTAACCAGTCTTCTACTGAGGAATGTTTCAGTTGTTTCCTGTTTTTATCCCATATACCCAGTCTTGGCAGAGTTTTAAAAGCTGTTATTGCTTTTTTGAGTGTGTCATTTTAGAGTACTGTCAAGGCTTCAGTATTTACATAGAATTTCTTGACTTAATGTTTATAATTTTAAAAGCCGTTAATTCTTTCAGGGAATTAGAGTTAACTTTTAGAAAATTGCTTTTGTAGTGTCATGTTATCCTGATTTGAGTAAAGCATTGTCCTGTAGGCTGATAGGGGAGAGTCTGAAACATACAGCACGATTCTGAGGGGCTCACAGTGGGGTTTCACTTTTCACTGTGTCTTTCCCTTTATACTAAAAGCTATGTGGGCCGGCCCCGTGGCTTAGCCGTTAAGTGCGCACGCTCCACTACTGGCGGCCTGGGTTCGGATCCCGGGTGCGCACCGATGCACCACTTCTCCGGCCATGCTGAGGCTGCGTCCTGCATGCAGCAACTAGAAGGATGTGCAACTATGACATACAACTATCTACTGGGGCTTCAGGGGGAAAAAAAAAAAGAGGAGGATTGGCAATAGATGTTAGCTCAGAGCCGGTCTTCCTCAGCAAAAAGAGGAGGATTAGCATGGATGTTAGCTCAGGGCTGATCTTCCTCACAAAAAAAAAAAAAAAAAAAATATATATATATATATATATATAAAAGCTATGTGTCCATCCACTATGTGATTCCAGGGCATATTTTATTGATATGATCGGTTGACTAGGAGGAGAGGAATGTGGTGGGAACTGCTTTAACAACTGTTAAGATGGATAGGGCTTTGAGCCAGAAGCACAATTTTCCCCATCTCATCCCCCAAAAAAGAGAGGAGAGAGAAGGTATTTACAGTCTGCAGGAGCAGGACCCTAGTAGTGGCTACAGATCCTGTTGTATGTGGTGGGGGTATGGAGTTGTACAAAAATCTTAGCTAGCTTTTTAGTGAAAACTCCACATTTGAAGGGTAAATTATTTAAGATGGGCCCTTATAACTCTTTGCGTAGGAATTCTGTTTTCCCCACCAACTGCTGGTTCCTCAGCAAGAGGAAGTGCCGAGAGGAAGTGCAAGGGTAGTGCCTTATTCACTCTTTTATTCCTGATCAAGGCTTACCTGCAGTACAACAAATGCTGACTGATACGTTAATAAATAGAAATAATGAAAAGGAGATGTATTGTGGAATATTGAAATCCTAGTTATCAAAGTTAAATAGAAATTTTTTTATATTTCCCAATCCATTACTGTTATTTAAGCAATAAATAACATTTCTTGCAAAAGAACTCTGCATTTAATCTGTACGTATATTCTGTGCAAAAACGAAGTAACTCACCAGTCCTCAACTATTTTTATTATGCTTGGAAAGAATCTGAGCACCATTAGAGAGGCTGTATTTCCCCACAGTTGGAATACAGTTTGGTTTGAGTGTTCATCACTGAGAAGTATCATTTTGAATTCTTTCCTAATTCACTTTCTGCAACGGAAAGTTATGGAGATGAAGTTTCAAGGAAATTATCTCAGCCTACAGGAATTAAAAATATTCCTATTGGTTTTTTTAAAACTCATACTTTCCTTTGAACTCGTGTACAGTATTTTGATCATAATTGCATGTGCATGACTGTTATATAACAAAGCATATGATGGCTGTTACCTACATTTTTTCACATGTAGGTAAAATTTGCCCATTGGAAGTTTTTATAAACTTAATAAACCTATCTACAACTAATCTTATTTCAGATAACCTTTGAGATTTAAAAGGAAAAGCCAAAGCTTTAAGTGTTACTTTAAAAACAAGAAAGCAAAATATTCGTGAGAAAGTGGGCCACTTAATATTTGACAACTGAAAGTTTCAAAGCATTTCAAGAATTTTCAATATGTTATATAAATCTTGTTCTATAATTGGTGCCTTCGGTAACTTTTCGGATGTGTTAGAGGTATTTCCAAAACAGTTATTTTTTTATCACAGCTTTTGTACTATAACACTTAAATTTTTTAATTAAAAAATTAATTAGGGGCTGGCCCTGTGCCGTAGCGGTTAAGCGTGTGCGCTTCGCTGCTGGCGGCCCAGGTTTGGATCCCAGGTGCGCGTCGATGCACTGCTTGTCAGGCCATGCTGTGGAGGCGTCCCATATAAAGTGGAGGAAGGTGGGCATGGCTGTTAGCTCAGGGCCAGTCTTGCTCAGCAAAAAAAGAGGAGGATTGACAGATGTTAGCTCAGGGCTGATCTTCCTCACCAAAAAAAAAAAAAAAAAATTAATTATTAATTTAATATTTTAAAATTAAAGTGCTGTTTAGTTCTTTCCATTCTATGATATTATGTATATGGTCTATTTTAATTGGAATATTTAGTACTAGTAGAGGAGGGGATTTTTTTTTAATTAAAAATTTTAAAAGATTCCAAAAGAATAAATATTCTTAGTTGTGCTTCTGAAAATTCACTTATGGAGAAAATTACATTTCCGAGAGTCTATATTTATACCAGTAGAGGTCACTGTGCACCTATGGAAGGAAACCCCATGCTGTCTTCTGGTGATGAGCTGGTTATCCTGGAACTAGTATTCACCATTGGCGTTTCTGGGAACCTAACCACATTCCTCCTCCCTCCTTAACAAAGTCTGTTGCCTGGCATCATCTAGGAGGTGTCACTTGTTTTTCCACATGACAGGAGCATACCCTGATGATGCTGAGTGGAGTCATGGCACACCTTCCCGTAGTATACTTGGCTCCATCTGCTAACACACCAGAAATTAGGATTTCACCAAAAAACTCACAGAATCTCAGAGTTTGAAAGAACTTTAATATTTAGCATCTATTATTTTACCATTTAAGTTGTTAGTTGAAAATAGTCTCAAAGGAATTCTTTTCAGTACAGTCATGTGCTAATTAGCAGTAGGGAATTTTACTTATTAAAACTGCTTATGCCTTTACACCATGGTGGTGTTCATATTCCATAGCGTTGCATTCTCTGAGTATAGCAACAGAATGTTTCATAGGAGAATATAGTTTTATAAAGTCATCTCCACAGATGTATCTGCTGATAATAGCAGAGGAGTGTTCAAGAACTAAACAAATGTTGGTTTGTTATAAAACCATAACGGCGCCTTACCAGATAGACAAAGCACATCTGTAAATCTCAAACCAGCCTTGTACAGTGATGCAGGTTACTTTACAGCGGTTGTAAAAGGTGATAAGGACCGTTGTGAAAGGAGCAAGCAGTTGGGAATCAAGGGACGCTTGTGTAGACCAGTGTGCTTGGGCCTCAGTTTGTAGAATGAGAGGATCGTGCTAGATGTTTTTACAGGTCCCTTCAGTGGCGGCATTCTAGTCCTCATGGTCCGTGTCCACACAGTGGTTACAACACGGGTCCTGGAGGGAGAGTGCCTGGATTTGGATCCTGGCTCTGCCGCTTACTAGTTCTAAGTGATCTTATAGTTACCCTGTGCACCCCAGCTTCCTCATCTGTAGAGTGGGGCTCATCACAGCACCTGCAGTATGCACTAATTAAGTTAACAGACGTGAAATGCTTAGACTAGTACCTAGAACGCAGTAAATACTCAAGCTGCTATTATTACACACCCTCATTTTCACTTAGTAGAACCCCTGCTGGAATGTGGTAGCTGAATTCTTGGACCTTATTCCATTCTTGACTGCTCCCTGAGGATCAAAATAGAGTTTATTCTGTGTTTTCTCTAATTAACTATCAATTAATGACATCTATATGAAGAAACAGGAGGTGTATATAATTTTTAATGGTTTAAATGGTCTCCATTTTTTTCTTTAAAGTTGTTCTCATATTAATTCGATGAGTTTCCTTCTTTTGATCCAGTATTTTGCTCTGGAGTTATATAATCATATTTCAGTTACTATTTTCTTTCTTTCTTTCTTTCTTTTTTTTTTTTTTTTTTGCTGAGGAAGATTTGCCCTGAGCTAACATCTGTGCCAATCTTCCTCTATTTTTTAGTATGTGGGCTGCCAGCACAGCATGGCCACTAACAGAGCAGTGTAGGTCCATGCCCAGGAACCAAACCTGGGCTGCCAAAGCAGAGCGTGCTGAACTAAACCACTAGGCCACTGGGGCTGGCCCTTCAGTTACTGTTTTTAATGACTCATGTTGACATTTTTTTTTGCATTTAAATGTCCTAGTTTCAGTGAAAATCACCAGACACAAATTTTGTTGTTTTTTTTTTACAGAATTTCTTTGTAACATTCAAATTTACTATAGCATTTCATATCAGAAATGTGTTGTGTCATTTATAAGGCATTTGTATTCAATCAACCTAATTAAAAAATTTAAAACACTAATCTAGCCATTTATATAGAAGGTCTGTGTATTAACTTTTAAATTCTATATAATAAAAATTTATTACCCACATACCAATTCTGAGTGAGGGAAAACAATATCTGGCATATAAATATATAGATGTATTTTTATAGGTATGAATTTGATCTTGAAAGGTCAGACCAGTAAATAATTTAAAGTTTTGTGTTCTCTGTATACTGTTAAACTCCATATCCCTTCATGACTATCCACATAGCCATTGCCTCTTGGTAGGTGGTTTAAACCAATTGCAATGAGACATTTTGGTTCCAACTTGTTGCAGTCTATTACAGGTATATGAACTGGTGGGGGGCGGGGATTTCTAGGGGACGGGTGGGAGCGATGCCCTAGAATAGATAGAAGACCATAACTAGAATGTCCTCTCCGTTAACTTAAGAGCCACGTATTTCTTAGGCTAAGAGTGTTAAAAATAACGTTGACTGAGGTATTTCCTTAAAGAATAACCAGGGATGTTAACACCCAGATAGCTGCACTCACAGTTTTAAACTAGTCGTGTATGTGGATAACCTTTCCCTACACACAGACACACAGACACACACACACACACAAAACATCCTGGCATAGAACATTACATAGTATAGTATGATACTGGCTATTTCCTATATGCAGCTGTATTTTAACTGTTCTGTAAGTCAGCCATCAGAGAAGGAGGCTGACATTCTTTCTGTACATTTCTCCCAGTTATGTTAGTGTCTGTTATGTGTAATGAATTCAAAATGTTGAATTAATTCAATTTATCTGGATGGCCTAATTGACTAGGAGACAGAGGGAAGTTTTACTGGAATATATTATGATCTATTTCATAAGTCTAAATTACAGAGGTTTTTTTTAAGACTAAAAATAATCATTACTTTTTAGTGTTTTTCATGCATTTTATAAGTTTAATAAATAAGACTATTGGAGTTAAAACATCAGTTTCCTAACTTATTTTAGTTTTCCAGAATGACATTGTGTCAATATATGTTTTGTCAATAATTCTTTTATGGAGGCTCAGGAAATAGCTGAGAATACCATTTACATCACTTTTCAGTATTTTTTTCATTATACCCTCTTCCTGCTGCCCAGACCTATTCTCCATGTAAAATTATAGCTAAAGAATTTTAATTTAGGGCATTAGGATAATGTATGGTGAAGAGCATAACTTTGGGACCAGACTTCTCTGTCTCTCCCTGGTGTATGACATTGGGCAAGTTACTCAGTTGCTCTGTTTCCTCATCTGTTTAAGAGGGTTTAGAACAGTACTTAATAGGGCACCTGACACTTGGAATAGGATTGGCACATGGTAAGCACTTAATTCATGGTGGCCATTATTATTTTCATTATTACCTAGAGTCTAGAAAAAAAGATTTTAAGACTGCAGACATTAGGATAACCAGGCCCTACTTGTTGTTAATATTCATTCTTAGAGAAAGTGTCCTAGAAAATATATGGAAATGGAATGGGGGGGTGTCCTTAGATTTAAAGTCTCCCTCTCTTTTTAGTAGTACTTGACTTTCAGAAAAGCATACCATTTACAAGATGTGGGTATGATAATGTGCTGGATATGGTATAAAGTCAAGAAAAGCCACAGTCTCTGCCATCTTATTTATTCAAAAATTGATAGCATTATTGTGCATAAACATGTAGGAAAGTATAGAGAAAAAAGGCAGCTGTTCAAGAAATAGCCCAGCAGCAAGGACTGGATGGACATAACTGTAAGAATGTTCTTTGAGAGTATTACTGCCCATAGTTCATGCATGCATTTTTTTTTTTTTTTTTTTTTGCTTGAGGAAGATCAGCCGTGAGCTAACCTCTGTGCCAGTCTTCCTCTATTTTGTATGTGGGACGCCGCCACAGCATGGCTGACGAGTGGTCTCGGTCCACGCCAGGGATCTGAACCCATGAACCCTGGCTGCCGAAGTGGAGCACACTGAGCTTAATCACTATGCCGTGGTACTGGGCCCCCATGTGATCTTTTTACTCTACCTGAAAAGGCAGAGGTAGAGGCAGGTCACCGTGGAGAAAAGGGAGGGAAGCCAAGATGACCTTCAAAGAGCTGCCTCTAGTGGCGTGGAGACTGGGAAGTAAATGAGCTGAACCATCTCTCGTCAGCCCCAGATAACCTGAGTCTGATGCTGAATGCGGCAGGTAGGTGTTGGAGGTGACAAGCCACATGGTTGTAGTGACAGGCTCTGACAAGCTCCATGGGATTCCACGTTCCTTAGTTGTAGTCGAGTTCGTCTTGCATGATGAAGTGCAAAGAATAGCAGGCCGTGAGGCTGAGTCCGGAGGTGCAAATTCTGTGTGAGATTCTTGAGCAAGTTGGCCTTGGGACTTAGCGCCTTTATGGGTCATAGATCAAAGAAAATTAGAGCCAGAAGGCACTTGAGATATTATCTAGTCCATGAATATGAACTCAGGTGTGAAAAATTGGGGAGAAGAGGAGGGGACTTGAAAAGCATGTTTAACGTGCTTTGTTTCATAAGGCAAAATGAAACTTTTCCAAACTCCTGGATGAGGGAAGGTATGTGGAATGTGATCATGTGGAAAAGGTTGTAGGGGGCTTAGGTTAGCAGCAGTTGTGAGAGGATGACAGCCCGTCACTCCACCATGGTTTCCTCATCTATAACGCAGGAGTGCAGATTCCAGCTATTTAGAATGAGCATCAAATGACGTCACAGGGTAAAAATTCCTTGCAAGTTTGGGGAAACTAAAAAAACTGTTGTAAACGAATGGTGCTGTGTGTTGCACTGCTAGAAACCACATTCTTAGTCTCTGGGAACTGAAGATAAAACAATTCCCTCAGGCTCCTTTTAAGTGAATTATTGAGAGAAAAGAGGCAGTAGAAATAGAGTTGTCAGATTTTGCAAATAAAATTTTGAATTTCAGATATGTCTGAAATTCAAACTTAACTGGGCATCCTATATTTTATCTGGTATGCCTAATGAATTAGAAACCTAGAATCACGGTCAAGCTAAGACATTGGCTGATGGCTTGATGTCCTAGAATGTGTAGGGATTTCTTCAGTGGCCTTGGTCTCCCTGGACTTCTCTAGATACGTGGAAATGATGTCTCACTTTCTTTCTCCTTCTTCCTCATCCCAGAATTGTGGAGTGTTGGAACAGTCATTTTGATGGCATTACTGAGCATTGTGTGGTTATCAATGTTATTATAGAAAAATAGTAATGACAATTATATATTGAGTACCCAATAAACTAGACCCTTTACATAAATTATTTATCGTCGTAAAAGCCATGTAAGAATAGGCACTATTATTTCAATTCACAGATGAGGAAACAAGCATTTTAGCCCAAGTTATACAGCTAATTTGGGCAAAAGGCAGGTCTGATGACAAATCGTGTGTTCTTAACATCCAGTCTACGTGGTTTGGATCAAGATGGTTTGTAGCCAACTCTATGACAGAAAATTTCTGAGAGCTTGTCTTCTTTTCCTTCACCATCTATGATGTGAAGTTCTCTTCAGAACCGTGTACTGTGTGTTCAAATTCCATGCTGTCTTTTTTTTCAGATTTAGAGTTTGTTCACTTTGTTTGCCTAAAAGAATATTTTATCTTGCTAGTTAAAATAGTGCGCTTTGATCCCTTCAGCAATATTTAGGTTCCCTCCTCTCATTTGTAGAGTTCGGCATGAAATATGTGAATTCAAGTCCGGCATTACATGTAACAACAACCTGGAGAAAGGCGTACAGGGGCCTACAGATCATGTTGGTCTGTGCCCAGTATTAATCTATATGCCATACACAGCTTTTAAAATGAGTTATATCAAGTTAAAGAATGAAAATCCATTGTTGAAAAATATTTTATCAACCAAATCATGTTTGAAGTTATTTTTGTTATAGCGCTCTCACACACAACCGTCTTCTCCATCTGATTTCACTTCTGCCTTGTTCTTAGCTACAGAGATTTTAGAAAGAATGACAGTTGGTTGATGATGAAATGTAGAATCTGATTTTATTCAAAATCATCGATTTAAGTTTGACAAACTAAAGGAATGTCATGTTCTGCCCATTTATATGATCAGTACCTGCTGAGTTCTTTTAGTCTAGAAAGTGTTCAGTTTTCCTAGTGATTAAAGCTTAAGTTTTGGCTTAACTGCATTTGTCAGGAAATTTTAGACATAGGAATTTAAAACTCATGCGCACCATGACCAGCTTTCACGGTGCAGGCCACTTCCCTGGTAATTTGGTCTCTTCGGCCCTAAGTTAAAGGCTCCTGAGAGCCTGTGTGCTCTGTGTCCTGCAAGGCCTTGTCTTCATCATCTTTCTCACTTTTTAAGACTGTATTTGATAGCTGCATGTGGCATTTGGGAAATTCTTTCAAAATTGCATTTGGATTTTAGTAGCTGATTTAAGTATAAAGAAAACCACATCTTTTTAAAATTTTAAGTTGGAGGCATTTGCATTCAGTATCTTTTAAATAAGGAACAAAATGAATGAACAATGACAAAAGGGCCCGGTTTTGTTAAGTATCTTTTGATAACATTTTGGGCTAAGAGGCATGGGAAATACTCAAATGCAATTCAGTACAATACTCCAGTATGAACTCAAACTGTAACCGTTAATAGCTGTGAATTTGAATTTTCTAAATTTTGAAGTCTAGTTAAGAGATTAAAGTTAAGATATGTATTTGATGTTTTTGCAGAACCCATTTATATGTGGGTTCTTAAGTAGAATTATGTTAAGTAATAATCATTCATAAGAGAAATGATCAGGAGAGATTTTGCATATGAATGGTAGCAGAGCAAGTGTCGGGATTCCACCACGTGTATATGTCAATTTTCAGTCATAGTGTTTGTTACAGTCAGAGGTATTTGCTCTTAATTGCTTCGCTAGATAATTTTTATGCACTGATTATTGTATTATCCACCTTATCACTTTGGGAAACTAGGGAGCTTTTTCCAGCTTGGTTATTGATATCCATGAGCTAATTTTTAGATATTACTGGTATGCAACTTTTTATCTCTGATGCCTAGCAAAATGCCTGACCATGCCTAGCTCTCAGTAAATGTTTGTTGAATTGAAATTAAATGGCTTGGTTGGGGGGTGGTTCATATTTATTATCTTTAATAGAGAAATAAAAAAGATATGTTCTTCAGTTTCACCACATATTCCCCTTATTGTTAAAGAATGTGGGAATAGAAAATTTGAGGTTCTAAAATACTCAGTCAACAACTGAGATAGATAACATTTTTATTTATTTTATTTTATTTTTTCCCTTTTTCTCCCCAAGGCCCCAGTAGATAGTTGTATGTCATAGTTGCACATTCTTCTAGTTGCTGTATGTGGGACACGGCCTCAGCTTGGCCTGGAGAAGCAGTGCATCGGTGTGCGCCTGGGATCCCAACCCGGGCCACCAGTAGCAGAGCGCACGAACTTAACTACTAAGCCACAGGGCTGGCCCCTGATAACATTTTTAGAAATATTAATAACATGAGTTGTAACTAAACAGATTTTTTTCTCAAAAAGCATGTAAATATACTCACCTCTTCATACGTAGATACCTATAGAAATGTGAAAACAATGCCAGAGACACAGATAAAATAAACATACATGAAGAGATATATATATATATATATATTTACTTTTTATTCATAAAATATACACATATTTATATTTTTATCAGCATCTTTTACATCATTTACTCATTTTTTTCCCCAATGCTCTGGTTTTCCAAAAAAAAGTGTGATAGAATTCTCTAGGTAGTTTTATACAGTACAGTACAATGATAAATAGTCTCCCCAGAAGCTAGACCTTCCTATCATTAAAATTTTTCTCTTAAAGCAAGAATTATAGAATAGCATTGAATTTGTCTTCAGAAATTATTGTTGGCTACCACAATAGTTAACATCTCTATTCTGTGGCACATAAGTTGCATCGTATGCCCAGTGACATAGCAATAAAATTTTGTTCATCCAAATAAATATTAGATAAAAATAATCTTAGCAAAGTTGTCTGTTATGTTCCATTTGTTCCGCTGTTTTTCCAATAGGAGAAATCCCACTTTTATAATTGAAATCAGTGAGGAAAAAAATTAGTACAAATTTGAGGTGTAATGGGTTTTGCAAGAATTTATTCCCCTAAGTAAGAGTTACGCCTGTAGTGCAGAGTGACTGACTGAAAGAATAGGCCCACTGAGTATAAACAGGAAAGCACATTGGAAAATGTGTTTCTACTCACAAGTTGTAGATACTAACCAACGATGTTGAGTCCAGTTCTCCTGACTTTTTATCTTCCTGTTAATTTAACTTCAATGAGGGTTCTGTACAGGAAATTTTTGGCTAGAAGATTCTAGCCCAGGAATCTTGCCTGGTTACTGAGAAAAGTATAAAGTTATATGGGGAAAAAATGTTGTAATTTAATTCTCTGAAAAATATTTTATACATCCAGTCAATTCACATTGTTTTATCTTTGCACA
Source organism: Ceratotherium simum simum (assembly GCF_057802395.1). NCBI lineage: Eukaryota > Metazoa > Chordata > Mammalia > Perissodactyla > Rhinocerotidae > Ceratotherium > Ceratotherium simum. Next base: position 12,931,956 of record NC_141937.1, on the reverse strand, counting down.
ATCTCATGGTTGTACCCTTAGAACCTACCAGTTGTCTTTCCTTTAGCACTTGTGCTTCTGATGGTAAAACCTGAAATAGAACAGGGACACTGCTGTGCCCTTGTCACATGTAACTTTTCCTCAGAATTGCTCCAGTCTTGTTTGGTTTAGGCCCAAGATATATAGCTGGAATTCATTTTGGCTAAGCAGGGATTCTTTATTACCTTACTTAAAATTAGCGTGACCATGTGTCCCAGATTGCCCCAGAGAGGCTCAGTTTGTGCCTGTTGTCCCAGTGTGATTGTTAATAGTGCTTCTTTTCACTCTTGAAAGTCTTCTTCCATGGACAATAGATTACATGGTCATCACTTGTAACTGTGAAATCTGATGAATACGCTGCAGTAGTCACAACACATGAAATTTGAATGATTTAGAAAGGAGAAGAGGGGTTGTCAGTATTTGACAGGTTAATCTACCAACTCCGAAGCAGAAGCAGAAATAGCAACTTTCTGACATATTTGAGGAAGATTGATGCCAGATAACTCTTGCCCCAGAGTGGCTTTTAACCTTGAGTTAGACATTTATCTCGACAAACATTTGTTATCGCCTCCTGTGTGCCCAGTGCCACAGGAAGAGGAGGGGATGCAACAGCGAACAAGGGAGACCTGGCTTGTCCTCAAGGAGCTGCCAGGAATTATCCGGTTTGGCTCTCTGTCCAACCTACATGAACAGGTCGTTGTCAACTTCCCATTTACTTGGTAAACCCAAGATGTAAGCTGCAAGTCTATAGTCTGCAGACTGAGTTATGTTCTCTCCAGACTCATAGCCTTCACACGGGACTTTATTGGATCATGAATTCAGAGTGGTGTTTGTGTGTGAGGAAGCAGCTGTGAAACTTGTGATTACCTGACTCGGTTATGCATCTGCAGTGCCTGATACCTGCTGTCCTAGTGTCGTGGCAGTTCCTCCAGAGAGACTGCCAGAATGTCCATTGTGAGAAACACTTGAGAACAAACCAAATGAGTGATTTAGTTCCACAACTATGCAAATAATCAGGTGCTTATAAGAAATCCCGACTTACTTAAAGCTACTTATCCAGGACCTTCCATTGTTCCTAAACACAGCTGGTAAAAACCAGGAAGTGAGGACCAGAGGCTCCTGAGCAGCCACAGCAGTTGTGACAAGGTCTGTTGTGGAGGAGCCCGTAGGACTGGAAGGGCTAGGCCAAGTGCGTCGTGTTTGGGCAGCCCGGGAGGTCTTGGCCAGGGCACTTGGTCAACGTGGGTGTGGGCAAGCAAGCGAGTCCAGGGTCTTGTTGCTAGGGGGCGTCAGGCCATCTGGGAGTTGGGGGGGGGTAGTGCGTGTGTGTGTTTATAGGCAAATTGAAAGATAGGGCCTACAGGTCCAGCTCACTCCTGGTCTCCACACATGCAGACGGGTTCTTAGGAAGCCATGCATGCCTCAGAGAATGAATTCAGGTCCATATCTCAGACACCGCTCTAAGAATATTGGTCATCTGGTTTTCTAGTCCACAGTGATTACAGAGATGAGGCTGACAAGGTGTCCTGGTAGAGCAAGAACTTCCGCCATCTGGTCCGGCAACTAGACTAGCGTGTAGTGTAGAGCTGACAGCAGCAAGCAGTAGCAGCTGGTGGCTTTACATTGTGAGACAAGACTCTTAATAAATTCTTAATAAAGAGCCACAACCAGCCAAAGTCCTTGTATCTGACTGTGTCCAAATATGCCACTGCAGACAGAGTTGGGTTTACATTCCACGTGCAGTTGTAGTTCTGAAAAATTATCCTATGTGGAATATTCCACTTCTAAACATTGTAGATAACTGAGATTTAATGTTTATTGTAGACAGCAAGTCATCTGTTTTCTTTCCAAGTTCTTGTATCTAAACACAACCAGAAATTCACATTTAACTCTGAGGCCTGTTTGTTTGTTTGTTTTCTGGTTGATTTTCAAGGAACCAACTTTCCTTTGTTATTTTTAGGCCTATGAGGGATGTGGCTATGGCCTTGACTTTTTCTTACATATGTAGAACATTGAGTACCGTTCTTTTTCCTCTCAACACCAAATGGCTTTCTGAATGTGCACTGCTTAATTGTCTTTTTCATTTGAAAACACTTTGAAGTTCTTCCAGTGTAATTAAGAAAGTTTATTTTTGTTGAATAAAAACAGTAGCAAGTCTGTTTTACTTGAAACGAAGTACAAAGATGGTTTCATGTAAAACAGGCGGTATTATGTCATGTTAAAAGCATGGGCCTTGGAGGTTGGTCTGATTCAAATCCAGTGTCTCCCATGTAACAGCATTGAGATGGCAGGGAGGACACTTGAACTGTCTAAGCTAAATTCCCTCGTGTGAAATAGGAATTCGAGTAAAGGCGCGTTCCCCAGAGGGCCTAAGATTGTATATGTCAGGTCTCAGCACAGTGCTTGTATGTACTTGAGTACTCATGACCATTATTATTTTATTTAGATGTTTCTTTAGAAGGCTCCTCTATGCTGTAGACGTAAAATCTCTTTAAATAACATTTTAGGAGCCACTCTTCCTCCTCCGCAGGCCCCTGCTCACAGTGCCTGCGGGCATCCGCTGCTGTTGCCAAGCAACAAGCTGGCCCTGATTGAGGGACAGGAGAAGAGAATCACTATGATGCCCTTGGGCGGGAGGGATCTGGCCGGCAGGGAGAAGCTTTAGAACATTCGGGAGAGGTCAGTGGTCGATAGGGAAAACATGCATTGGACATTGCCTATTAAAGGAAGAGAGATGAGTTTTTACTTTGAAAGATGGAAAACACCATAGCAAATTTTAATTTTCCCTAAAAGATCACTTCTGACCTGTAGTCACCCTGTCTGGAAGCAATCACTTTTCCCCCCTCAGGTCTTACATAGCTCTGGAGTAGAGTTATTTGGGTGGATACTTTATTTTTCACGTTATGTCAGCATTATGGTGTGTATGCATGTACTGTATATTGTGCTATCTGAGGAGCAAACAGAAGGCATCTTGTATGCATTGGATTTGGTGGTTCTTCAGGAATCTAAATGGGAAATGGGTGTGGGTTGCCTCCTGACTTGTTTCCAAAGTCCAGATATCTCTGCTCACCCATGCAGGCTAGGAGTGATCACCGTTACTCTCCAGCGCAGCTGAGCAGCATTCCCTTAGAGGGAACACACTTGGCCGCAAGCGGTTTATAAAAGACGCTATTTGGAAAGCCCTGAACGTTCCTTGTATTCCTCAAGGAAATTCTATTTAAAATTACCACCCTTCATTATACTTAGCTGAAAATATTCCTCACATATCATCATAATCTCTCAGTTAGGTTGACTATTTATGTACATTAGAACTTAGCCTCAGCTTTATTGGTGAAGCGTAAAGGAGCACTAAGTAAATGTGCTCCTCCCTTTACAGGAAAAACCACTTGGCTGTGGAAAGGAAACCTTGGTAGGATTGTGTGTATTTGTGTTTGGGGTGGGAAACTTTCCTTTTTTTTTTTGTGAGGAAGACTAGCTCTGAGCTAACATCCATTACCAACCCTCCTCTTTTTGCTGAGGAAGACTGGCCCTGGGCTAACATCTGTGCCCATCTTCCTCCACTTTATATGGGACACTGCCACCACATGGCTTGATGTGGTGGCTTGACAAGTGGTGCGTCGGTGCGCGCCCGGGATCCGAACCCGTGAACCCCGGGCTGCCAAAGCGGAGCGTGCACACTTAACCGCTACGCCACCAGGTCGGCACCCCCCACTTTTTTTAAATGATATTGCACCTCCTTTGTGGAATGTAAAAATAGGGTGCAGTGGAGCAGGGAGCAGGGTACAGTGGAGATAATGAGAGTGATAGAACAAAGGGCAGATGATGGTGGGTGGGGCCAGAGAGTGAGACAGGGAAGACAGCTGCTGGAAGACAGGGCTCAGTAACTCCTAGACACCCCCCGGAGGAAAGGCGAGAAGCTGGTGGGGTGAGGGCTGACCGAAAGTGGACGTGTGCATTAGGAGGTCATTGGGAATACTGACTGGTAGAGTGTGAGCACACAATACAAGGAAGCCTTGATAGTAAGGGCTGGATGAATGAGTGGGTGCAGGGTATGGGTTTGTTTAATGTCTGCTGGCAGATTTGTATGTGGCAGTAGTATCTTTATATTTTTCTAGAGGGAAAGAGCCACTCGGGGAGGGAACGTGGTGGTAAACTGACTATGGGAATTCTTATTACTCTCCCTCCTTTCCAAGTGGTAGTATTTTAGCCATGATCCCTCTAGTTTGCGGCAAGGAGGTAGTGTACACTTTTAATTAATAGTTTCTTAACAATCAAAGGTGAGGAAGTGGCATTCTTCTATAACAGGTGTCACACCCAGGTTCTGGACTTTCACAGGTAGCTGGGATAGAGTGAAAAGAGCATTGCGAGAGTGGGGTTCCAATCGTGGCTCTGACACCTGCCTTACACCGTTATCACACCTGAGCCTATTCCTCATACACGAGGCCCCCTTAAGACCTGTCGTGCAAAAATGTGAGGGTAACAGGAGACGTTGTTTTAGAAACAGTGCTAGCATATGCTCTGTAAATGTTCCATCAGTGACGTGACCTGTGATGAGACCATCATCAGCAAGGTTTTGAAATGTAGCCAGCATGTCAGCATTAAACCTGTGCTTTGTATCCTGCTCTGTACAAGGACAGAGATTTTTTGGCAACAGAATGTAAGAATACTTTAATCATGGCAACCTCAAGTAGTCCTAGAATATTCTAAATGTTAAGGACTTAGTAAGAAACTATTCATTCAGCAAGTATATAGTGAGTACCCAGCATATATTTCAGGCATTTCAGTAGACACCAGTTCTGCTTTAATGGTGAAAATACACATCCCAACCTGGAGTTCAAAAAAAGTGACCTAATGCCCATTCTGTGCTGGTGTGGATGGTGCTAGACAACAACTTTAACAACAGCGAAATTGGCAAAAATGCTTATGGTTTTTAACTGCCTTATATATATTTGGCTTCACAGAGTAGCAGTTAAGCACTCTAAGAGCTATAAACATCTGACTCTCCCGGAGACCAGGTCTACATACACCAGTTATCTACATCTCCCCACCCAGTCCTCCCTAAAGCTACTGGGCTGTCCATGGTGGCCTGCGTGGAGGCCTGTCTTGGCCAGCGTGTAAAAAAGATACTTCTCTTCTCTTCTGTTTTTTTTTTTTCTCTCCAAGAGGTTGAAGGCATACACGAGGCTCCTCATTTCCTCTATATTTCACTGCTTGTACTCGTGCTAATGCTAGTAATAGTCTTTTGCGTATACACATATTCTCTTTAACTATCTGCTTCTTCATTCTCTCTTTCCCATCCAAGGAAAGTAAAGAATGTCCTGTCCAACCTTCTAGGCATTCTCCTAAATAATTATTGGGTGTCATTGCATGACACTGGCTTTATTGTTGATTGGAGGTTGAATAAGATGTTAGTCCCATATAATAAAGCTTATAGTCTCATAGAGCTGACGATTTATAAAGCAAAAGCTATAGGACAAGGTAGAAAGTAAGTGCTAAAGTATGAGACTTTTTCTACCATTTTTTTCAGTTTTCAAATAAAATGTATTAGTATAGATTTTCTACATTATTATTTGAAATAGTACAAAAAAAGGAAAACTTGTAATATAAAGAATGAACACATATTGGTCATCAGTTTGGCTTTAGGCTTGTTTATTTATTTGTTCACCCAACAGATAATTGAGTGGCCACGCACTGTGTTGGGTGCTAGAGAAATTAAATGCTGTCATCCATTTAGAAGCTCCGATTGTAATAGTAACAGAAGGCAGGAAAGCATGGAAACCCAATATGTACCCAGTGTGTTGCCTGTGGTTCCACGGGATCCAGTCTGGCAGCTAAGAGGGATTCATCTGAAATGCTTCCTGAAGAAGGTTAGTCCCATGA